>NC_065920.1:62849272-63177535 GCF_024586455.1 Bactrocera neohumeralis | reverse complement strand
TCACAGCATACACTTGCCTCGTCTACATATCCCTCGACAGTGTGTGAGCGGAGAGAGAGCCACCAGTAACTGTGACCTTCGTCCGCACCGTAAAACAGCTGACTTCGCTTCTTTTTATACTCTCGCAACAATGTTGCTAGGGAGAGTATTATAGTTTTGTTCACATAACGGTTGTTTGTAAGTCCTAAAACTAAAAGAGTCAGATATAGGGTTATATATACCAAAGTGATCAGGGTGACGAGTAGAGTCGAAATCCGGATGTCTGTCTGTCCGTCCGTCCGTCCGTGCAAGCTGTAACTTGAGTAAAAATTGAGATATCATGATGAAACTTGGTGCACGTATTCCTTGGCTCCATAAGAAAGTTAAGTTCGAAGATGGGCAAAATCGGCCCACTGCCACGCCCACAAAATGGCGGAAACCGAAAAACTATAAAGTGTCATAACTAAGCCATAAACAAAGATATTAAAGCGAAATTAGGCACAAAGGATCGCATTAGGGAGGGGCATATTTGGACGCAGTTTTTGGAAAAGTGGGCGTGGCCCCGCCCCCTACTAAGTTTTTTGTACATATCTCATAAACTACTATAACTATGTCAACCAAACTCTACAGAGTCGTTTTCTTCAGGCATTTCTATATACAGTTCAAAAATGGAAGAAATCAGATAATAACCACGGCCACCTCCCATACAAAGGTTATGTTGAAAATCACTAAAAGTGCGTTAACCGACTAACAAAAAACGTCAGAAACACTATATTTTACGGAAGAAATTGCAGAAGAAAGCTGCACCCAGGCTTTTTTTAAAAATTCAAAATGGGCGTGGCCTCGTCCACTTATGGACCAAAAACCATATCTCAGGAACTACTAGACCGATTTCAATGAAATGGGTGAAATCGGTTCACAACCACGCCTTCTTCCAATACAACGCTATTTTGAATTCCATCTGATGCCTTCTCTGTATAATATATCCATTAGGAACCAATGATGATAGCGGAATAAGACTTTACACAAATACGGTATTTGAAAAATATGTAAATGACGTATAATGAAATCTCGATTATCACTTTATCATGCGAGAGTATAAAATGTTCGGTGACACCCGAACTTAGCCCTTCCTTACTTGTTCAGCAACTTGCGTTGTGCAACTTGTTCCAAATTTCCAAGGATGTTGTTGTGGAAGAAGAGTTGTTCGGAATGCCCTATTTGAGTCGTTTCTTATTTTCAGCTTTCCTCAAACATAAAGCGACCTTTGCAGCCATGTACCTGCCAGCTGTATCCGCGATTACTTTGTGTGTAAGGACATTGAGTGATATTGTTGATGTAACCCGCAGTACACCGCAGATACCAATGAGAGCCGCCTTTTGGTTCGTTCCCACAGCAGTCGGGTTTACGTAACCGGAACGAAGCCGGATTTTTTATTCGGCCAAGGACTGTCAACTCGGCAGACTTCTGACGCAACAACAAGCATTTAAGCGAGTTTAGCTTTTTCGTGCGCCCTCCACCATTCGAATACTCCATTAAATATTATTAGCTTGACTAAGGCTTCTTAGGGTCAAAAGTGACCGGCCCACCTCTTCTTAATAGCACCTCTACGACAGTATAAGACACCCAATGCCTTCTTTACTCTTTCCTCATGAAAGCTTTTTATCAAGGTTAGGGACGAGGTACCTCACGTGAGGTTAAAGACGTGAGCAACGGGTGTAGGGAGCAAATATGGGTTGGGTAAATGAAACCATTCTATTTTTACTTGGGTTGACGGTTAAGCTTCATCCATTTGAATAGCCTTGGATTTGATTCTCTTGTAGTCCCACATACTTTACCTTGTCAACATAAACCCTCTAGTGTGTGGTTGGGTAGTGTAGTTTTACTCTGCAGCTTTTTGACGGCTCAATCGCCTCTTTACACGCCGTGGTATACCTTTTGGTTAGCTAGTAACCGGTAGTTACCAGGTACTGAGTAGAATTTCATTTAAAACATATACATATGTAAAACTTTTGGTTAGCAGTAACCGGTAGTTACCTAGTATAGACTAAAATTTTATTTCAAACATATACATATAAATTTTACTTATTTTAATAAATAATTTTAACAAAAATACAACAAAAACTACAAGTACAAACTACTTTAACATATATTTTGTCAGTGCTGAACTTTTAGTGGTCAAAAAGATATTTTGGATGGAAAGTTTTTTGCGTAGAAAAACCTGCTACCCCCAGAAAGAAATTCTGAATCCGCCACTGACTTATGTTTTCTTATGCTACAATACTTTATCTCGAATGTGACACCCTGTATGCGATGTACGCAGCCATATGCCCCTAAGCAACTTGCCATCTTCCCGAAACTTAACTAATAATCAGAGTTAAGCAGCGAAATGCTGTTACATTTGTTGCCAGCTAAGTACAATTATAATTACAAATGCTAATGGCAATAACAACAACAACAACGCATATTACAAGTCAGTCAATATGGCGAAAAAATCGTCTCGAGCGAAGGAAATATAAAGTGAAATGTAAAAGTTGTACGGAAATTTCCGTCGTTGTAATTAACACGAAAAGTCAAATAGAAAATTGTTGCAATTTACCGCTACACACACACACACGCAGCAAATAACTAAAAATGCTTAATATAAAGCCATATACATGTATGTGTGTGTGTATACAGGGGTTTTAAGAAGTGCATTTGCGAAAGTTGCAGCGAATTTGTGCTATTATTGAGTAAGAGTATATGTGCATGTATGTGTAACGGTAAGCATATAACTGTTTGCTGAGAAAAGTGCAGGTGACACATACTCCCACATACTCGCCAACCTAACCTAACAAATACTGCAGCGCAAAGCTGATGATGTGAGTGAATTGCGCTTGAGCGCATACAAGTTCTCTCTCTGCCTGCGTGTGTGTGTGTGCGTGCGAGTGATTGCCATCGTTGAAAAACTCATTAAAGACACTTAGTATGTATTTTTTTTTGCTCCCCACTAATACTCGCCTCTTTTTTGTTTGTTCTTTTACTTTTGCTTAGCTGTCGCTGCTGGCTGCTAAGGTCACCCCCGCGTGAGAGTGCGCGCGTGTGTGTGTGTGTGTGCTTGAAACTGCACTTGTATAAGTTTTTAATTTAGGAAAAGTGTGAATACTTAGCTCAAGCACCTAAGTTGTTGGCGCGCGCGCGCAATCACCCTTTCTCGCAACTTGCACTATTTTCACACCCTTCGTGTCCCCTCTACCACCTGCTACTTTATCGCCCCATTTATGCTGGCGTGGCATGTCAAATATGCGCGGGTTTGTTAATTAGTGAAATTTTTACACACTTTATTTACATTAATTACAACTTTCACGCGCACAGCTGTTTAAATCCGCGGGCGGCGCTGTAGTCGCTACAAATATACACTTACATAGTTTCATACATATAAATTTACTATATATCATATCTTAAATTTACTATGTGCAGTTATTTGAAAATTTCCTTCATAATTTGTGGACGCAAATTTGTTTGCTCTGATTTCAATAGCAAAAAGTCTTATTTGGCCACATTGCTGTTGCCTACATTTAGGCGCCCACACAATTCAGAACCTTAGAAGCTGCTTTGAAAGCAGCTTGAAAGAGCAAAAATCGCTAGTGTTAATAAATGAACAAAGCTGAAATCACAAACTCTGTCTGTCAGACGAGCTGTCGAGCAAATAAATTGCCAACCTGCTGACCACACCACGGCACAGTGGTGCAAATCATGTCAGTTTTTGGTAAAAAAAAAATTATTGTGTTTAGATGGTGAGACTTTGAAAATTTGAAACCGGCAGAAGCTTTAAAAATTTTTTTCTGAAGAAATACATTATTTTGTGGTCTTTTTAGTCATAAAATATATAATAATATGTTTTAATATAATAAACAATTTTCTTAAAAAGAGTTGCCATGTTTTTAGACATACATATTTTCAACTCATTAGTACTTATTTAGTCATATATTAAGAATGCCATATTTTATAATTTCATAAAAAACATAAAAAGGTGGCAACCCTCTTCGAAAAAAATATGTTTTATGGCCTTAAAAAACAATTATGAAACAACAACACCGTATATGCCACATGTATAGTAGTAGTAACACCACAAATGTGAAACTGTCATAATAAACATGCAAAGGTGGCAACTCTTTTCGAACAAATATTTCTTTATAGCTTCCAAAAAATATTGTAGTAAAAATGACACTGTATACAACAATATTAACTGCACATATGTAAGTGGGACTCTCGTCCTTGCATTACTTAATGGTAACCTCACATAGGTGGCAACCTTTGTGTACAAATATTTATTTTTAGAGCTTTCTAAACAATATAATAGTCACAATAACACTGTCATAATAATAGTAAAATTACAAAAATAACACAATGTATGATTTCATAATAAAACATAAAAGTGGCAACTCTGTCGAACATACTTTTAATTTTGTAACTTTCCGAAAAGTATTTTTCTATCAATAAATTTAATAATGTTTTTCAAAAATTGATGTCCTCATATGTGCCCGACTTCAAGATATGATATATGTATGTATGTATGTATATGTACATATAAGAATAGGTGGCAACTTTTGTCGAACAAATATTTATTTTCCAAAAAATTATTTTAGTCACAATAATACTGCAATAATAATAGAAGCTTTACAAAAATAAGAACCACATAAAGGTGGCAACTCTGTAGAATTTTTTTTTAATTGTGTAGCTTCCCGAAAAGTCGTTTACTAACAATAAATTTAATATTATTTTTCCAAAAGCGATATTTTCATATGTGCCCGGTTTCAATATTTGTATATAAGAATAGGTGGCAATCTTTGTTCAAAACAATTTTAAATAATTTTTTTTTTCAAAAATATTTTAGTAAAACACGCATAATATAAAATGTACATATATAAACATTTTCTCAAAAGTAAGACATTTATTTTATGCATAGCTGGCAACCTTGGTCAAAAAATATGTTAACTTTATAGTTTCCCAGAAATTTCAAAGTAACAATAATGCTTTCTTAATGTTTTTTTTTCTAGACTGAGATCTTCATATGTCCGCGATTTCAAGATATACAAAAATAGGTGGCAACCTCTTTTCAAAATTTAATTGTTTTCTAAAACTTACTAAAACAACAATAACACAATATGTGTTAAAACCTTTATATTCATATTTAAATTAATTTTTTTTTTAATAAGTGGCAACCCAATATAATGTAGCCTCTAATTCTGCACTCAATACAAATTTTTTTTTCTAATTTTTTCGCGCTAGGCTAACAAAATAAACATTCAAGACAAAGCACTCTCAGACATAGCCGGAATGTGCATTGCTGCGGAACTTACTCGAATCCGGGAAACAGGGTACAGGACAGGCAGGGACATCCCGAAATCCACTGTAGATTCGACTGGCTGGTGAATAACTGTCGGTACTCCGCTTGCCTACTGCATTCTAACACCGTATCTGTGAACCTCGCAGGAGCGCCGTAGGTATTGGTTAGGACCTGTGTAGTAGCGAGATCCTTCTGGTCCAAAGTGGGGCATAAGTGATTCTTTGAATTAGTTGTGCTTAGCGGAGTTCATATCGCTGCAAGGACAGGAGTTGTAACTGAACACTGTCCTGTTACGGTGTGTTCAAACATTTTTGAGGGCGAAAAGTGTCAAAGTTGCTTGACGGAAGATAGTGTAGAAACATCTAAACACTTCATCTTCGTCTATATAGATTTGGCTAGGCTAAAGTTGTATCAACTTGATCAAATGAACCACGTTCAGCACGCAGTGACGAAAACATAGCAACCGTAGCTGAAAGTGGACACGAAGACCGTGGAAAGTCGATTCGGCGCCGTTCACACAAAATCGGACTGACGTATGGAACGACTTGGTGCATTTTACGTCGAGATCTTAAATTGAAAGCGTACAAAATACAGCTTGTGAAAGAACTGAAACCACTCGACCCCAAGCGACATCGCCGCGCTCTATGGGCTCTTGAAAAGTTCCATGAAAATCCGACATTTCGAGCCAAAGTTTGTTCAGCGATGAAGTCCAATTTTGGTTCTATGGGTATGTAAATCGGTCCATATTTCATCAAAAATGATGCTTGTGAGAACGTAATCGTCAATGGCGACCGTTATCGCGCCATGATAACCGAATATTTGATTGAAGTTAAATTTATTTATTAAGAAAACACTTCGGTGGTCAGATAATTTCACATTTTGGTTAGATAATAAAGTCTAAAGTCTCTGCGGACAATCCCGCTTCGAATCACATATTGAGCAAAACATTACGCGTCTCATTCGCAGGTCGAAATGCTCGAACGAGTCATCGAAAATTGGACTCAATGGATGGACTATCTGAGACATAGCCGCGGCCAACACTTGGAAGAGATAATTTTCAAAAATAGATGCCAAGTAATGATCTTTCGAATGATAATAAACATTCCCCATAAGATTTGAAGTGTTTTTTCTTTAAAAGAGTAAGGAATCTCGAAATGGATCATCCCTTAGCAGTTTTATTGTTTGGAATAACTCGTGGTTTCACGAATATCAGCCTGGTGAAATCAACTAGCAAGTAATCTTAGCTCGGCTTCCAGGTGGGATCGCTGACAATATTTGAGAACCATGTTTTTCGAACCAGATTTTGAAAGATTTTTTTTCGGATGAAAGTTAAGAAGCAGCCTTTTGGGTTATGTTTTCTACAAAAATGTTCGAAACACAAAAGTTGACCCAAATTATCGTGGTCTGTATGGGTATATACATATGTATTTCGAATTGTGTCCATTTTTTGTCATGTTAACCCACTGTGCCTTACCAGTACTAGCTTTACTAGCCGCTGGCAAAAGTTAACTTCTGCGGCGCTTGCGAGAGGTGACTATCTGCACTTCAGTTTTTTCTCACACTCCACTTACTTTAGACAATTGTAATTGTGCTGCTATCTTTTTTATTGTTTTTTGTAGCATTTCATAGTACTGTTATTGTTATTGCTATTGTTTTTGTCAAGGCACTCGCCAAGCTGCTCCTTGCGTTTGTGGCAAAGAGCCTGCAACAAAAGTGCGGTTAAAGTGATAGAAGGATAGTAGAGTTTGGTGTGATATAGAATGAAGGTGGAGAGAGGCACAAGCAATGAGCCACAAACAAATACCGAACTCACCTACACACACACACACACACACACACATAAACAAAGTGCAATGCAGTCGCGTTGTGGTGGCAACATTTGACAGCTGCAAGCCATTGCAAATGTAGCGGCTATGAATGAAATAAACAGCAATAACAACAACAACATTAACTGCAATTAAACAACAACTAATGGCGCGCGCGCTGCATTACCGCTATACGTGTTGCCAAGGGCGCGCGCTCTTTGAGTGCAATGGCCGCCTGCGGGTGCTTTTTCGGTGTCGCTGCTGATTGTGGCACTGTTGGCGCCATGGTTGTTGTTGTTTTTATTTTTTCTATTGCTGCTGTTGTTGTTGTTATTCGTAATATTTGTTGTTGTTATGCTTAATGCTTGTTGTTGTTATTCTCATTCTCAATATTTGTTGTTGTTAGGCTTAATGTTTGTTGTTGTTGTCGGGCTCAGTGAAGGATTTTCATTTCAGGCGCTTTGTGTAAAAAGCTTTTATGCCTTTCGTTGTCGTTGCCACTCTTGCCACAAACTACTTGCAACCGCATGCTTGCGCCACCAGCACCTTATCCTTCCTGCACTTTATTTATTTGTCTGTATGTATGTGTCCTTGCCGCTTTAGTTGTGGCAAAGCAGCGCCCACTCTCGCTGCCATTTAAAATGCTTTTTGTTTCAATGTAAATCGAAGCGCGTTTGTTGCCGTTGTTGTTGTCGTTTTCTGTGGACGCTTTTCATTTGAATTGCTTGTCCATGTACCGTTAGCTGTTTGTGTTTTATGTTGCGCTCACTTGCTGCACAGCGCTTGGCCAGCGGTGACTTGGTTAGCTTGGTCGCTGCCTGCTTTCGCTTATTTATAGTCATGTATGCAATGTTGCACTTGTTGTTGTTGTTGTCTTTGTAGTTGCATAAATTATTTTTGTTCATTTGTGTTGTTGTGTTTGCTTTTTGTACGGTAGTTTAGCATGAATGCAAATTTGCACAAGTCGTTTATTGTCCTTGCCGCCGCCGCCTGCTCGCCACTGGCTCTGCTGCTGTCCGTGCTTCTGCCTCTGCCGCTGCTTTTGCCATTTGTTGGCTTTATTATTGTTTTTCTAGTTGTTATCCTTGTAATTTTTCATATTTGAAAAGCATTTATGCTTCAACAGTTGCAGTTGTCGTCCACCCCAAGCACCCCACCAAGCCTCCCATCTTTTTAGTGCCGCGTTTCCCCAGCTATGCACGGGTACACGCGCCTACATTTCTATGTATGCCAGGTCAGGGTTAAGTTAGAAAAACTCTTGTGTACTGAAGCACACATCTATTACACACACACATACACACATAAGCATATATGATTTACGAGTAATGCGTTTGCAGCACGTTTGTGCGGCTACTTGCCGTAATATGCTTTGCGGCATACCAGCGCACGCCAAGCAGTACAGAGCAGCATACAAATATATAAAAAAACTACAAATATACATATGAAAAACTGCAAATCTATGTAAAAATGCATATAAATCCCGTAAATAAATCCTTGACAGTTGCATCATCACTGCAATTGCTTGAGCCAACATTTGAAAAGTTTAGCATCTCTAATCAAAGCAATAGCATTCTTGGCAATCTGCCTATTTAGTTAGTGGTAGGCAGCAAGGATTTCCACGAAGTATACCGAAAATAAGCAGCAACGTATTAAAATTAGAATTCTGTTGCGCTAAAGTTATTTCGGAATTTCGAATATCTTTTTAATATTATTTTGCCGCGCTGACATAAATGGCAGCCATTCATGACTGTCAAGTTCCAGCGCAAAAAAGCATTCATGTGGTTATGAAGGGAATTTATTTTGGGATTTTTGAAACTATTTCGTAAATAAATAATAATATTCTGGCAGTGTTCTGTCAAAAGAAGTTATTATTGACTAATTCTTTTTCCTTTATAATAGAAAAAATACGCAAATATTATTTTAAATTCTACGAATACAGGCCATAAAGCCTTTAATGACCGGAAATTTAAACAGAGTGTCATATACTGGAATCATCTATTAATATCTAATCAGCACTGATTACTTTATCATCTCAACAATTTTGAACAAAACTGCTTAGGTGGTGTTAAGTTAGGTTGTAGGGTTCAACCAAAATCGTTCAAACTCATTTGAACATAAATTCCGCCTTTGTGTTACCCATAAACTCCCAAAACGAGGTTGTAAGATCAATGAAGCGTTTTGCGCTTACCACAAATTTATTAAGGCTGGTGATCCATTTTGATGTTCTCTACTTCTTTAAAGAAAAAAACACAGAAACTTCGAAATTAATGGGGAAAGTTTATTATCATTCGAAATAATATTCTTTGCCATTTATTTTTTGAAAATTATCTCTTTCTAAAGTTGGCCGCGGTTACGTCTCAGATGGTCCATCCATTGAGTGCAATTTTCGATGACTCGTCCCAGTATCGAAGTGAGATTGTCCGCATAGACTTTAGTCTTTACATACCCCAGGAAAATGGCGCCGAATTGACTCTCCACGGTCTCCGTGTGCACCCTTGGCAACGGCTGCTATACTTTCTTCACTGCGTACTGGACGTGGTCTATTCAATCGAATATTATCCAATATTGAATGCTGGGTCTCAAAATGGATAATGGTGTTGCGAATAGTACGCGCAGTAGACCCATTATGTTGACCATGAGATGAGTTAAGTCTTTCCATAAGGAAATGCCAAACAATACTGAAGAAATATAACATGACAGCTTGAAAAGACTCACCGTGATCTGTCTAAAAAAGTCTATTGAAAAAAGTACTTCTACTTCTACTTCGATCATCCGTTACCATTCTCAATAACTTCGTTAGGTTTCTCCAAACATGTGTCTGCCGAGTTATTTAAATCTCAGTCTGACAAAGGTTGGGAAATGGAGGAGAAAGTGATAAGATGGTTCCACCTTGCAGAGTGTCCAGTCAGAATCATCTAAAATTGCGGCATTATTGACTTTGCTAAGTGTCAGTAGTTCAGAAGACTTCTTATGGCTGACTATGGACCAGAAGGATCTCGAAGTCGAACGAGTTTTGGGTGTTGACTAGCACTTGCCGAGTTTACTGTTTGTCTACCAAAGGTCTACCGCGAGAACACAAGATGATATTGATCGGAAAACTCATTCGCTTACATATGAGTGAAATTAGGAAATGGGTGTCCTGCTTAGAAAACTCAGCAGCTTTTAAGTTTCCGGCGAATCCGCTGTTACCGAGTGTATAAAAGTCCAATATGAAAAAAACTTGAAGCTATTGCTAATGAGGTCTTGCACGTCTCGACTAGATTTCAGCGCTCATACAGAGAGCTCAAAGCCAGAATAGCCGCTCGGCTATCGGAGTGTATGTTCACCTCTCTGAAAGAGAAGGACCTAGATGGCAGCCACCTCTACTTGTGAACAGGTTGTCTGGTCTGGTAGTCTGCAAAGAGAGTTAATGGAGATGGAGAGCTCCCGACAGAAGACTCCCTCTCCCCCAACTGTTTATTTTATTTACTTCGATCCATCTTCAAAAAACTCACTACACCCCTGCTCTAACGGCTTGGGTCCAGCCACAAATCTCTGGCACATACAAATGTGAGCTGCGACAAAACCGTCCCGGACTGACAAAAAAGGAAAAATTTCGCGCATTTTAATATAAATCCTTATTAGCGCCTTCAAAATAGCATCCTTTAAAACCAATACACGCATGTTAACGAGTTCATTATTCTTAACTTGAATACAATCCTGGTTGGTTCTGATTTTGTAGTTAGTCAGGTGTGAACGTGTATTTGCTTAGTATAGGTTCGTCTTCGGAGAAAAACTTTGAACAAAGAGTGTTTTCAAACTATGCTATCTGTTACCCAGATACCGAATATGTGGACCCTAATGCCTATGTCGGACTCTATTGCCAAAATTTCTGTCAATCTTTGAGATATATTATTGACACTCAAAGATCGTCTTTTCCCAATAATAATATTTCCTTTGTTCAAAAATGTATGAAATCAGGTCAATAGTTTTCCTAGCAATCATATACTTGACTGATGGACTACGCCCGAGCCCAAAATATGGTTATCTAGTACTAGGTTCCAGCATAGGAAAACTCATCAAGCTACCTGGCTGTCTCCGGATCTTAGACATGTATATGCTCAGAGGTTCTAGCATTGACTCGTATCCGGAGAGACCTCTCCGATCCGTTTGATAACAAACGACAAGGCGACTCCCTTTGGTGCGACTTCTTCAATCTACTGCTGGATTAAATAATTCGAGCTTCAGAACTTAATCGAAAAGCTACGAGTTTCTACAATAGTGTACAATTGATGGCGTACGCTGAGGACATCAATACCATTAGCCATAACAACCGCGCCTTTAGTTCTGCTTTGTTCTGGTTGGACAAAGAAGCAAGGCAAGGTAGTGGTCTGATAGTGAACGGGCGCAAGACGAAATATCTCTGTTTTCTTCCTATCAAATTTTCCATTCCTCTATTTCTCTCTCTTTCCATTTTCCATGCCAATCTCCTCATTAATTGCATATTTCTCAGCCGCTAAGCGCTCCATAAGCTGCTGCAGACCATATATTCTTCACTTACATATATTCTTGCCTCATTTATATTTATCTTTCTTTCTTGTTTGTTGTTCGTCCACGATGTTGCCACTAACTTATTGTAGCCAGCATTTTTATTTATTCTGCTGCAAAGTTCTTTTCTTATTTAGTGACTTTCTTGCGTCTAAGCCGCAGTTGCTAGTCTTTTCTTTCCTTACTTTACCTTGCAGTGACTTGCTGCAGCCGATTAAGGCTCGCCTCCTGCAGCTTTTTTGCAGTTTACTGCATTTGGTCTATTACGTGGCTACTTGCTATTTGTTATTTTGTTTCTTTCCCTTACTTTTTCTACCATTTCATTTCAATTTATTCCACACAACGCCTTCCGTTTGCGTAGTCCGATCGCCACAAAGTTCTCTCCGGATTTTTCTTCTATAAACTTTTGCTTTTTGTAACTTTCTCTATTTGGCTTACCCAGCAGAATCGTCGTAACTTTATCCTTTTTATCCCCGCCTGCGTACTCGCTCGTTTGCGCTATCTCACGCTTGCTGCAAATACCGTTAAGCGTCTCTCGTATGCTCTGGCCGTTGTTCAGCTGGTTTTGCCACCCGGTTGGTCGGTTGGTTGGTTGGTTAGGTTGATTGGTTGGCGGGGTTGGTGTTGCTCGTCGTTAGTAGCTTCCTGAATTAGCATAATGTCATTTGGTTTTTATTGTTCTCCATTTAAATGTTTTTCTTCTGGCTTTTTTTTCTTCTTTCTTTTATTGCTGCTCACTTACATAACTTGCTGTTGCTTGCTTCCGTTTGCCGTTTGGACTTTTATACCTTGAACCCTCTCGGTTTTTGAGTTATCGATTTCAAAATTTGAAGAAGATGGTCATTTGTTGGAACTGTTGATATAGGGCCCTTGTAAGGTATAGCTGCTATTGAAACTGCTCGATCAAACTCAAGATCTTAGATAGATAGATATTGTTAATGAGATATTGCATCGCGACCTAGAGTCTATTGTGCCCTCTCCTATATCACATATGTTCACCAAGGTCCAGCAACCTGAATAATTCCAGTAGCCTGCTGGGCGCTACTGAGGTGATGTGCTCCCTGTCTATGTAGATGGAACCCAAGACCTCAAGAACTAGTCAAGACCTTGCATGGAAATTTTTTTATTTGACAAGCTGTCTTCACGGAATTCGGCATAGGTTGTTTACTAAAGCAACGCTATAATATTGTTTAAATCGGTCGACTATATCATGTAGCTGCCATACAAACTGAAGGATCAGAAGCAAGTTTTTGTACGGAAAGCTTATTTATTTAATAAGATATCTTTCCGAAATTTGTCATGGAATATTATATAAAGCAAAGGTATAACCTCTGAAGAAATCGTTCGGATCGGACCACTATAGCATATAGCTACCGTACAAACTGACGGATAAATTTCCAGTTCATGTATGGAAAACTTTTTTATTTGTCAAAGTATCTTCAAGAAGTTCAGCACACATTATTGTCCGAAGCAACGGTACAACCTCCTTAAAAATTATTTAGATCGGTTCACTATAGCATATAGCTGCCATACAAATTAAACGTTCGATATCAAGTATTTGTATGGAACTTTTTGATGCATGAAGGGTATGATAGCTTTTGTGCTACCGAAGTTAACGTTTCTTCTTGTTATGTAGTAGTTGTTGTATTTTTGTTGTTGTTATTATTCCTATTGTCATCCGTTGTCCTTGTTGCGGCCGACTGTCATGGTTATGTAAATAATCGTAATTTGGAAAACTCACTCGCTCAATGTTTTCTACCCACACATAGTACATACATACATACATGCGCATAAATATGCATACACAGATATACATTTATACATATACACATATATATAGTTATATCTCACAACAGTTATATTCCAACTGCAGCTGCTGCCACTCATTCTAGTCGCACTCGACTTGTGTTGCACTAAACAGCTTCTTGCAACTTCAACCATAATGCCGACCGCGTGTTATCTGAAAACTAAGCAACTGTGACTAACCAGTGTAAACATACATACATACATACCATACACACATACACTCGTATCAAAAGCACTGAATCTATTTGCTTATCTCACTAATTTATATGAATTTTAGAATTAGTCACAATTGTGGTTTACTCTGTGTGTGGCTATAGAATTTCAATGGTTCTTTTGATTATACTCTAGCTACATAGTTTTTGTGCGCAGTGCTATTGAAATGCATTTATTGTGTCTTGTCGCATGAACTTCCGGGTACTGCGGTTCAGATTAGATTAAAATTGGCGACCTTCCATGCTTAGGCGGTGTCAAAATGTGAGAGCGTATGTTTGGAATATAAAGTGGGCAGCTGACTTCAAGTTTCCGAAACTGTTCAGCTGATAAATATTCAAAAAAAAAAAAATTAATGGGATACATACTTCTTTTGAAGCCACCAACTTCCGCACTAACTATTTGAAGATTTAAGTAAATAATATTATCTAAACCAGTTGAGAATTTCATAACCACATAATATGTGCGAACGAAAAGCAGCAAAAACTGTCGACCTAAATGTGTTGAAATACTATTTCTAAATAATTATTTAAATAACAGATTGCCTAAATGTTTTGAAATACCTTAGAACTAAACCAGTTGAGAATTTCATAATCTGCGAACAAAAAAGCGCAAAAACTGTCGAAGAATTGCCTAAATATGTTGAAATACTATTTTTAAATAATTATTTAAATAACAGATTGCCTAAATGTCTTGAAATTAGAACTGTGTATATAAAGTCTAGTAAAAAGAAGTCCAATATTTTTCCAATAGATATCTTTTGTAATCTGTTCAGTAATCGGGTTACGCTATATTGGTTTGAAAGATAAAGTTTCGTATTAAAAAATTTTTTTTAAACAGTTTTATGGTTGCTTGACTCAGTATTTTTTCAGCAAGTGTCCAAGAGGGACACCATAAAATAGAAAATACTTCACGTTTCACAGTTTTTATACGAAAAAGACGAAAAAGCAAATCACGAAAATGTACATACTCTTTACGGTACTGAACCTGTAACAGCCAATCAAGCAAAATTGTGGTTTCGTCGATTCCATGCTGGAAAATTTGAAGACAAAGATTCACCTGGCTCTCGAAGATCAATTGTAGAAAATGTTGATAAAATAATAGAAATTGTCGACTCCGATAGTAAAAATGCATAATACAGCGTTAAGGACTATTTTAATAAGACTGGATACAAAAAGTAGATATACATAGATGATGTGTCATACGAGTTAACGCAAAGAGCTCTGATTGTTCGAATCGCTGCTGAGTCGCCAATAAGTAAAGAAGGAAGGCTAAATACAACGATAGTGACTCGCTAGAAGCTCCTGGAGTTTGGTTGGTAGGTGTTTATGTATCCATCTTATGAGTCGGACCTGGCACAAAGCGATTGCTAACTATGGCGCATGATTTCGCTAGTGAAAAATTCTTCTAAGGTAAAGCTTGTGTAAACCGGGTATTCCAGGTTTTTGTCTATAGGGATGAGGATTTCTAAGATATTATCATCTAAATAACTACAACTCATCAAACATACTGGTGCATATTTCATCTTCAATTTGATGCTAAGAAACGAAAAAAAAACAATAAATGAAAAATAAGTTACGGACGATATGTGTTCGGGAAAAGGAAGGAGAGGCGTGTGGCTGAATTTTTAAAGGTTAGGGATGGTTTATCTCAATTTCCGGCGAAACGACGGGTTCTATAGAAAAAAGTTATATAGCAATATTTTAGGTATTAAAAAGCTCTATAAATTTTGTATACAGACCTTTTTCACATAACCTCAAAATTTATGTGGAAAATTCGCAAAACCAAATTTTTGTGTTTTGTAAATTTGTCTCAATTTTGTATTTCTAACCAAAATTCGTGTATGAAATCGTTGCGATTGGTTCAAAGATGGTCGAGAGATCGTTGAAGACATGCCTTGTTCTGAACGACCTTCTTCAACTGATGAACATATTAGAAAGTCAGGTAAGTGTTGGAGAGATGGCAAGAGATCTCGACATCTCTCGCGAGTCGGTCGAATGAGTTTGGTGGATATTTTAGGTATGAAATGCGTTCTTGCTCGACTCGTCCCGTAAAGCCCATTTTGTTTTTTCAAAAATAGCACCGCTTGTGATTGAATTGATAACCAAAAATGCAATGAATACCACCGATCCACCACCGTATTCACCCGATTTGGCTCGAAGAGATAAAAAATTCACAGAAACAATTTCGGTACTTTTTTGTTTCAATGTATCCACTAGTAATCGGTTTTTATAGACTTTAGGTTCCTAACATCTTACTGGAAACAGTCTAAGTTCAATAAGTGAATATCAAGTAGGGTTTGTGGAAGAATCCAATCCAATTGCGGTTGTTTATTCTAGATAAGACCTTTTTTCTTCATTTCAGGCGTGATCTTGAGAACATTTTGGAATGATTCGAAATGATGATTTGAAATTATAATTTTTAATTCCATTTGTAGTATTTATTTACGATTTCCAATAAAATACGCAAATAATTGATAACTTATATCTCTCTTCTTCTCTTCTCTTTGCAGCATAATGCCAGCCCGACGGTAATGCAGTAACTCTGTACATATATACATATATGAATGTGTGTGTGTATATTTTAGTTCTACGTCAAAACTTCTACATTCCTTCCTGCCATAATTGTTTTTTTTTCGTCTAACTCAAAACTAAATTTAATTTAAACTTTTATAAAAAAAAAGTTTTCTACTTAAAATATGCGCTGAGTGTTTGAAGTTAAAATTTATATATATAAATATAAATATGAGTGTGTATATTCGCCGCTGTAAGTGAAGTAAACGGAAAAGAGCAATAAAACTATACGAAAGTTATAGCATGTAAAATAAATAAATCGAAAATAAAGAAAGCAAACGAAATATGTGAAAAGAAATTAAAACAGACGAAACGAGGTAAATAAGCAACAAAACTTTATTGTGATTTAATAAAATAATAATAACTACTTACCATACGAGCAAGGCAAATAAAAGCTGAAATCATAAAGGAAACTAACGAAAACTAACAAATTATTGTATAAAACACCAAAAAAACAAAAACAAATAACAAAACAAAAATGCAACTACACGAACCACAAATCAAACGAAAAATGTCGATAAGTCGATGTTGCCACAATGCCAACGATGGCTTCACGACCATCGCAGCGACGCAAGTCTTCCTCGTACTGACGCTGTTCGTGATTGGGAATCTAAGTGCCTGGCAGGAGAATGTGCGGCCGAAACTTTATGTGGAATTAGGTAAGTGGGAGCATATAAGAAATATTATAAGCAAATTTGAGTAACAGGGTTGCTTTTATTCATGCATCTTGAGGATAGAGTTGAGTCTTAGCTGGCAAGTGGTACATTTTCCAACAATTTGTAACGTATCGTGGCAAAGCATAATATAACATAACATAACGTAACGTAATGTAACGTAGCATAACATAACGAAACGTAACGTAGCGAAACATAACATAACATAACATAACATAACATAACATAACATAACATAACATAACATAACATAACGTAACATAACATAACAACATAACATAACATAACATAACATAACATAACATAACATAACATAACATAACATAACATAACATAACATAACATAACATAACATAACGTAACATAACGTAGCGTAACGTAACGTTACATTATGTAACAAAAATTCGCTTAACATAGCACTGCCTTGCGGGTCGTAGTGTGTGGATTCTCAGAGGCTCGAACACGAAAAATGGCACAAATGTACATATATTTACTTACACAAGTGTTAGTACATATTTACTTGCCACAAGCGTAACCAAACACAAATATGCCTACACCCGTATTTAGGTGCTCACACCCCATAGGGCGGATATGCCATTTGCTTTACTTCTGTAGTATTGTAGTAGTGTGTAGTATTTCGTACTACATTTTTTTGCTTGGTGGCAATTAGTGCCTTACTTCCGCGCTTGCGTCAACGGGTAGCGCGCGTGTCAAGTGTGTCGGCGCGTTCATGCATTAGTAGCAAGCACTTGTGCCATAAATATGTGTGCCACAACTGACAACATGCCACGTACCGTTGTGGCAATGACTATGGCGCATTGCGATGCGATTTTATGAAATGTGAAAATTAAATCGTAAATAAAATACATAATGAGCAACAACAAAAACGCAATAAACAGTTACGGTTATGTTGCTACGCGGCATTGCGCGTATATATAGGCGCGCGCGCGCTGCTGTCATATTTTATGCCAAATAATATAAAGAAAGACTGGCGGCGAGGACGCTGCCGCTGTCGCGATTACAAAAGCGCAGCATTTTTAGCAACCAGCAAGGCCATAAGAAGCAAAAGCACACACATGTATGCCGACTATAACAGTCGCGCGTTTAATTGCGTGCAACGTAAGTGTGTAAGCGCACGTACGATTCGTTAATGTGGTACATTTACGTTGTCATCGGCGACGAGCGCGCAAACATTGTCGACAAGACAGCAAGACAGCCAAACAGACAAGACGACACAGCACATGTGTGCGACAAATGCGTGTAGTTTTTGCAAGACCTTGTGTGCGCGCTCCCAACGCGGCAATACATTTTTTCTTTTTACTGCAGCACAGCGCACCTTTGCACGTTGCGCGCGCCTTGGTTTGCCGGTTTCGCCAGTCAATGCTAGTCAGCGCTGTTTCCTTTGTCCATACATTTGAGCGTCCGTTTCACTCGATACTTTGTTTGTCGCGGTCGCTGTGGTCTGCCTCCATCGCGCCGTCAGTCAGAAAGTTTACTGTACGTTTGTCTGCTTTTCAGCAGAAATTGAAACCGCAGGCGACGCACGCACTGTCGCCCTTTATGGGCCTATTACCGGTGCCGGTTAGCTTGTGCGCTGCACTTCGCCGTTGCTGTCGTTGCGAAACGCTGACTCTTAATTAAGTTCAACGGAAATGCGCATAATTTGATGTCGATAGTCATTATTGTACTTGTAGCATATGTCCGTCACACGGCTATCGTTGTCGTCACGCTTATTCCCATTCCTATATATGGCGCATACGCGAAACGACATTTCGGCGTACAGCGCGTCGTTGCCGTGGTGAGTTGGTTAGCTTGCGCGATTTGTATTTTAACTCGTTTCCTTCACTTCTTTGGTTTGTTGCATTTCGCAGTCAAAGAGGCGTTGAAGAAGTCGAGTTCCACATTGCGCAAATGCCATGAAATGCTTGATAGAATAATTTGTGTAAGGTAGAAAAAAACTACAGCAAACCGGCTGTCGGTCGTCTATGGTGGTCAAACTAATACTGGTTTTGTTTTTTGTAGTAAAAATGTGCCAGATTGATTTAATACATTATCTACGTAAGTTTCTGTTGTGTTGTTTTTTTATGTAATTCTCTGGAAGTTAGGTCTAGTGATCCTTGAATTATTGTTCAGGAGAATCATTATTTCTTTGTATTAAGACCTCGTATACTCCTATTATCTTCAACCTTCGTAACAGGTTGGAATTTGTATGTCTAAATATTGTCTAACAGTCCATTCTGACCTATGTATTTATCTGCGTTCAGCTATTTGTGTGTTCTGGTTTCTAAAAGATCTTCCACTTTTCGCCTTGGTGAAAAAAAAAATGTTTTGATTTATAAGACACTACGAGTATAGTTGGTTGAATGGTTGAAAAGGGAAGCGCAGAAGCTCCAGATAGCAGATGGCTGCACTTCAACCATTATTATTCCAATTGTGCTCCCGACTGGTAACCAGTCAAGTCCTTTTCAGCTACACAGTGGTTTTTGTAGAATGCCTAATGTCTTGAGGCAGCTGTGAAATATACCCCGTCTCATCCGGCTGAAGGGTAAGCATTCAAGATAATGTTCCAAAGGTGCGCTTTGATGACCTCTACTCTATTACTTAGTTTTATTTCGCCTAGAAGTAGAAGCTTTTTTGTCTATCACCAACACTACCCCAACGTAACTTTGTTGTATGCCCTGTGTTGCTATTGTTTAAAGAACTCTGGTGTTTTTCGACGTCATTTGTTTCAAATAACCCTTGAAGGCGCTGGATGGTCTGGGACAGCTATTGTTTGAAGACTTGTAGTGTTTTTCTACGATTGCGTCAACCAATTCTTAAAGGAACTGAATGGTCTGAGGCAGTTGATGGGAATTTTTTACCTAGCTGCCCCGAATGAGCCAACTCGTCTGCCTTTTTATTTAATTTTGTTCCTATGTGACTCTCCATCAGAAGATTTATTGACTTGCTGGTCAAAAATTTTGGCATTGAAAGACGGAATTGTAGTCATTTAGTTCGAAGCTATCTTCTACGTATGGATTACTGCAGAAGATGTCCGCTCCAATTCTATTTCACCTTTCGGTTCGGTAAATATGTAAATTTCGCCTTTGGAACTGTCGATAACAAAATCATTGATCCACTCTTCTCAACTGCGGAATGAAAACGTTGTGTTTAGTTCTTCATGAATTCTCGTTGCCAATTCAGTCCAAATTCATTAAGAAGGTCGAGTAAGATACCATACCCGTTTACTTTAGTTAGTTATCAATAAAAGAACTTATGAGTTCTTTGGTTAATCTAAAGTGACAACGCAGTTGGAGAGGGTTTAACAGGTTTCCAGGGTCCCTTACTCGTACCCTAATTATGGTTACGCAGCCAGAAGAACAAGCAACTGTTGTTCCTCTGAAACTTCCTTTTGTATCGCACAACCCGGAATGGTCCTTTCCGATCCAGACGGTGCTTTTGTGGTTGCTTAACGTCTGTGAAGCCACAGTAGCTTAAGGGATGACAGATTCACGATAGCAGTATCGAGTTAGCTTTAAAATCGACGAGAAAGTGATGTGTGTGGTTCCCCTTTTCACAGATCTTTTCCAAGACTTAGCGCATGGAGAACATATGGTCAATTGTAGATTTTCCAGGATAAGAACTGACAAAGCCATTAGATGAAGTCTTTCAACAGTTCGCTCGATTGGACCATCATTATCCCTGCGCGCTTTTTTGTGTGTAGAACTCA
This sequence comes from Bactrocera neohumeralis, assembly GCF_024586455.1. Lineage (NCBI taxonomy): Eukaryota > Metazoa > Arthropoda > Insecta > Diptera > Tephritidae > Bactrocera > Bactrocera neohumeralis. The sequence goes on along the minus strand of NC_065920.1, from coordinate 63,156,923 downwards.
GTTGGGTAATTGCAATCGTCGGGCATGTTTTCGTCCGACTATATACTGCAAAGAAGCTGTACATGCAGCCTGTCAGCTCGTCGCTGCCGTATTTGAAAAGCTCGATAGGCGAACCATCAGTCCCTGCCGCTTTGTTGTTCCTCAGTTGGGTAAATGCTATTCGGACGTCTTCATAGTCGGGCAATGAATTATCAGTTCTATTGTTATCTTTTGTGGGATCGGGGTAGCCATTTGCTGGTGTTAGACTTTCACTCTCCTTCAGTTGGCTGCAGAATTGGTCTCTTCATAATTTCTGTATACTCTGGTCAACAGTCGCTAGTTAAATTCTTTGATATTCTACAAGTACAAGAGTATGCTTCGTTCTTGAAAGTTTCCGTTAGACGCTGCATTTTTGATCGTCCAATTTTTGATCATTGCACCTGTCGGTCAGCTTAAACTTAAAATCTTTATACTCATGCCTTTCGGCCTTCTGATTTTTGTTCATATGCATCTAGTTCTCTTTTCAGCTATCGGAATCTACTCTACACCGCTTTAGCTTTGTGTTCATACTTATGTATCGCGCTTCCCGTTTTAACTTCGCTCCTGTTGTCGCCGTTCGGTAGCCAGTCTGTTTTGTCTTCAACCGCGTATAAATAAATTGGTATTGTCTTCCTGGAATAGTATTTAAAATAAACTGAAGTCTTTGCCAACTTTTGGTGAATATTTTCTGGGATTTATTTTTATTCTTAATTTAAAGTTTTTTCTCGAATTTGATAAATGACTGTCAGGCTTTTCTGGAGAACTCCGTTAATTTTAGAACTCCAAAAGGCGCCAGCACTTTTTAGTTTGTCACGATATACTCCTTTTTGAGTTGAAAACCACACTTGGTCATGACTAATGAAGGCATGTATATTTTTTATATGTGGATGTAGATTTTTTTTGCCCCTCTCCCTTGCCACAGCGACCATGCGCACGATAAAAATATACATAGCAGAGCATAATGTAAAGAAAATTTCATGGAAAATATAATTTGCATAAGAACAGAGATGATATTCAATGTCTTTTGCCAGCGTCAAGGGAAGCATTCGCATTTAGTTATGTGTGTATATTTGTATATATGTATGTATGTATAACTCTATGTATTTTGTATATCGCAAAAAGATGCGAGCAATTGCTGGGTGGTGTATGAGCAGAAGAAATGCCAAAAGGATGGCAAGTAGCGTGTATAAGTGTAAGTAGAAGAATAAGAAGATGTAGAGTAGAGAGAAGCCAAAAATAACTCAACACGTTTTCGAAAAATTACATTATTAAGAGCGCATTTGGCAGCAAAGGAAATTGCTGGGATGAACTGCAACGAACTCGTTGCGGGCAGGGTAGGGAAAGTCAGAGCGACGCTGGGTGTCTGAGAAATTTTTGAAGAAGGATCCATAATATAGTAAGCGGCAAGAGGAGCGAGCGCACGATAGCGGGTGAGCAAATAGCTCGCTTGATAATGCATGTATGTGTGTGTCTGCGGACGGACGGACAAAGGAATTTGCCGGCAAAAAAGATGTGGTGCTGTCGGTGGCGGTTCAGTGGGTATGCGCATAACTCTGCCGGCAAGTGTGAATGCGTGTGTGTGTGCGTGAGTATGTGACAAAAGAATTCGTAGTGTTGCAAGGAATGGCAAACAATTGCTAGGAATGTGTTGCACAGCAATGACATGTAGAAAAAGCAAAAGTAGAAGCAACAGAATAAGTAGTCGACAGACAGCTAGTAAATAATAAGGAAACTTAAACTGAAAAAAAACGAAATGAATGCAAGGAGCAAATCAACGAAAGATAACGAAAAGAATCAGGGACTTGCAAGCAATGGTAAGCGGCATTGTTGGCATGCAGCGCCGAGGAATGTCAGCGCAAATGTCTAAATTGTCTGCACGTCGGTGAGCGTCGGAAATCGGAAATAGTTAAGGCGTGGTCAGGGGTAGCTGAAAGCTGCTGCTATATGCACTTAATAGTGCAGCGGAGCTAACGCGCAGCCAAGGAACACACAAACATAACAGCGCCCGGCACAAACACACACCTCAATACAACTTAGAGTAGCGTTGTAGGGTAGCCACCCAGCGCGTCATAGTCATTTACAGTTTACTGAAGCGCGCGCGCTATATGTGTGTGTTTAGGTAACTGCGCGGCGTTGCAACATTAACTGAAGTTTAAAGCGCGCTGGCGTTAGCACAGCGCTGAGTGGCAGCACATTAATATGCACTTGGAGTATTAAGTGGTAAGGAGTAAAATGCGCATTTCAAAGCCCATAAGTGGCAGTAGATATGACAAATAAATGAGAGCGCGTGGATGTGTGGGCGCGCACGCGGCAGAGGTAGCATCAGCAGCCAACTGTCAGAGCTGCTTATGGCCATTCACAATGCAACAAATGACAGTACACATGTGTGTTTGTGCGCTCAGCTCAGTGTGTGTGTGTATATATATATGCATACGTCAGGCTCATTTGTCACTTGACATGTGTGGCAGCCGCCAAAGTAGCATAAGGCGACACACATGTAACGTAAACGCGTAGCATCATTAGAGCGCCTGCAATTGCGCAGGCTGGACAGCCATTGTCGCTGGCGTCATCATGAATGTCAACTTTAACTTTCGAATGAGCGGCGACGCGACGCCAACAACTTTCGAAATGTGTGTGGGCTGGCTACACATAATAGCGCGCTGCTCGGCAATGCAATGCATAGCTTTTTAATGCTACAATTTCCACATTTCCTGTAACGCGGCAGCGCTTCCTTCCTGCGTTTGCAAATGCGTACGCGCACCACGTTTAAATGTAATAAAAAAATGTTATTGATTACCAGCAAACGGGATATGTAAAACGCGCTTGTGCGCGCGTATGCATGTGTTGCAGTATGCCTCCAATGGCATTGAGCGCTGGACAGCATGTGGGCGTAAGTTGAAAATTTATTACGGAAATTAAGTGTTTTACACTCGAAAAGTTTTACAACCGGCGGCGCGTACCAGTCTAGCTGGTATTACACCTGCCGCGTTCAAGTTTAATTGGCGCGCGCGCGCATTTGTTTTCAAATTAAGTAATGCGTGCGGCTACAATTTAACATCCTAAACTGCGGCAAACTTTGCTTATATGTTGTATCCGTTGCAAAAGCTAAGTTCATGCAGCAACAAATGTGACGCGCTGCTATACCTTATTCATAACTGTGCGCGCAGAACGGAAACAATAGCGCGTAATGATTTTAATCAAAAAGTTGCTGCAGGCATACAGCAGCGCGTTCTAATTGGTTTGCAGCTTTATGCGCGCGCACGCTCCTTTCTTGCAGTGCGCTACCAATTGCTGTTAATGAGCGCGGCTGGTACCCTATAATTTTGGTTTCATGGTTTTTTCCAGTCAACTTCTTTTTTTGCGCGCCGCATGTGCTGTTGCTTCCTCATTTCTTATTTTGTGTGTGTGTGTGTTTTTTTTAAATTTTTTTTTACTGCTGACTTAGGCGCTAATGACCATCATCATCAATGAAGCTGCTCTGCTCTCTACTGACCGCACGCCTGCTGCTACATTTCTTGTCTGCTCTCCGCTGTTGCTGTCTGCCGCCGAGCGCCACCGGTTCTAGTATGAGCGCCACCAGGGAAATTAGTAATGCAAGGCGTTGCTTGACAGCGGTGCCAGTATTAGTGACTTCGGTCAGCGTTGATTCTCAGCATGATTGCCGGCAAGGACTGCAAGACTCCAGCTAGCATGACACGAGTGCGATCTGTGTGTGTGCGCCGCAATATGTGAGCATGTGACACCAATGTGCACTCCATATGTGAAAGCGCAGCACTCTCAATCCGTTAGTTAACAAGCAAGCAGTCTCCTCATGCGACAAATAGCTGTCTAATGTTCACTCGCGCTATGCTCGAGTCCTTGTGCTTCCGGGTGGAGGTTGTTCTTGTGCGCATTCTGCTGACCGGCCATTTGTAATTGAAACGACGTGAGCAAGTGAATGCGCCTGTCAGGCGAAATTCTTATTGCTAGCTTAACGGTGGGGTTGTAATGTTGTCATTGTTGTTATTATAGTTGTTTTATTTCTATATATTTTTGCAATTTAGTTTGCAGCAAATTAAAATTTCTCTTTTGTAGACAAGATATGTGGCAAGTGGCAGTTGTAAGCCAACGCATTGTCTGGCAATGGTGAAATGTAGTAAAGGAAATTCGAAAAATGTATGTATGTTGGCATTTAGTAATAAATGTGTGCTGATATTAATTTGTAAATGAGTACTATTAAAGAGGAGTATTGGAATTTAATGCTGAAAAATGTGGTCACCGATATTTGCAAGAATTTTATTAAAATTTTTTTCATGTGAGTTGTAGGCGCTTTATTTAGGAATAATTTTGAATTTGACATAGTCAGTAAATAAGTAAAACTTGGCATTGGTCTCCTCCCCACACATGATCACCATCTCTATCTTACTCTCTTCCTCTATATTATTCTCCTCTTCCTTTCTTATTTTATTCCAAGAGTTCTGCCTCTCCCTTTCTTCTTTCTCTATCTCTCTCTGTTTCACTCTATTACCTTTCTGTCCCTCTCTCTTTATCTCTCTCTTCTCTCTCTTTGTCCCCTTTCTCTCTCTCTCTTTATCTCCATTCTCTTTCTCTCTCACTCAATCCATAGTCCGTTTTGGTCAATTTGTAATGCTTACTTTCTTCTGTGATAAGAATTTTTTCCCTTTTCCCGTGTGCTTTTATATAGTTCTCCTCCTCATTCTTTCCTATTTTTTTCAATCGTTCTGCCTCTGCCTATCTCCTTTCTGTCTCCTTTATTTCTTTATCCTTTATTTCTCTTTCCTTTCTATATCTCCTCTTTTTTCTCTCTCCTTTCTTTCTTTCTCCTTTCTCTCTGCTTTCTTTCTATCTACTTTCTTTCTCTCTACCGCCTTTATTTCTGTCTCTCTTTTCTCTCTCTGTGTCCTTTCTCTATCGCCCTCCTTTCTATCTCTTCCCTTTCTTTCTTTACTCACACACTCTCTCTCTCTCTCTCTCTTTCTCTTTCTCTCTCTATCTCTCTCAACCATTCCAACCAAAATCCGTTTTGGACAACTAGTAAAGCTTGCTTTCTTCTGTAATATAAACTTTTCTCTACCGTTGTTGGCACCCAGGGCCATAATGAGTAACAGAACCCCAGCTAAATTACACACCAAAACCCAGGCTGCAAGAATATTCAATGCCACCTTCAAGAATTATACCAATAGAATAAGTTCGAGCAATAATTTCTCTGAAAAAATAGCGTTTTTTTAATTTCTGCTCACTCGGTATATTTTCGAAGACATCGAATAACATATTTTGTAGCAAAGGTTCTTATGTCTCATATAAGATTCAGGTGTATGATTTGGCTACTTAGTTTTACACAGAAAAAAATTAAAGTAACGGTAAAATGATTTGCGTAATAAAATTATTTAAAAAGTATCATCTGCTATCACTTCAGAAGAAAGTAATTAGTAAGTTTAAGATACTTCCATAAATTACTGGTGTATCTATTGGAACGTGAACTTTAATGACTTTAAAAATATTTTTGGCCTCGTAACGTCAGAAGTGCCCATTCACTAGTTCCAAAACAATTTCTTAAAAATTTTCTCGGGTTTACAAAGACGTCATACCATCATCTAGTTGTTGGCCATGTTTATTCGTTTTACGTCGTAGTTCGAGCGCTTCTGCTGGGATAAGATCCCTTATGACCTCAGTAAAAATATGTTTGGTTTTTCTATACCGGAGCTCAGCGAGCTCAATGTCTACAAGCATAGATAATGCGCCAAAGTAGTGTCAAAACTATTTCTTTAAACCCTCCCAGGTTTATAAGGGTGTCATACATAGTCTGGTAGTCACCTACTCTGTCGTATTTCGAGCACTTCAAACTTGGATAATGCTTTTGAACTACCTCCAAAGAATTTTCTACTAAATGTGTCCTATCTAGTCTGGTAATTATCTATGGTTATTGGTATTTCTTTGGACTTCGAACATTTTGCCTAGGACATTATTCTTCATGACCTCTGTAAAAATGTTTTTTGTTTTCATAGTTCCCGTTAACTATATTGGAGGGAGCTTGAAACAGATAGCTCTATTTCAATTTCTTAAAGCTTAGATAATGTGTCGAAATAGCTCCAAAAAAGTTGGTTTGTAAGGCATAAATTTAGTCTTGTAAATCCTAAAATATTGAAATGTATTCGTAGTGCCACGGTTATTCGTATTTCGAATTGTTCCTTTCACCATTGTAAGATCCGGACGGATCTAATGAGCTATTTTTAAAGCAACTAGGTTTACGTCAACTTCTTCATGCTTAGATAATGTCTAGGAGTAGCTCCAAAAAAATTGTTTTTTTTTAAGGTATCCAGGTTTCTAGAGAATTATATTTAATCTTGTAGTTCCATGGTTATTGGTATTTTGAGTTTTTCGTAACATCTTTGTAAGGTCCGGAGGTGTCTCAAAGACTATTTTGAAAGCAATTAGTTCGAGGTCAATTTCTGTCAGTTTGGATAATGCCTCGAAGTAGCTGCATAAAGGTTTGTTTTTAAGATCTTTAGGTTTGTACAGTATCATATGTAGTCTCTCTTCCATGGTTATTTGTATATCGAGCTCTTCATTACACTTTTCTAAGATCTAGATGGATCCCAAGAGCTATTTTGAAAGCAGTCTGTTCGAGGTCAATTTCTGTTCAGCCTGGCCTCATAATAGCTCTTAGAATACTTTTAGTTTTTTTAAGTTCTGGTTAACTATTCCGTTAGAATCTTGAAATCAACTAGCCCGATATCAGCATATCAGCCTCTCAAGATGTTAGGCTGTTACTTAACTAAAGTTATGTTTCGGTATATGGAGTAACTCCACTCAGTTTGTGAGTCGTGAGCCAAACTTTTTAACAATTTTTTTTTAACTTAAATAACCAACATTACCACCTCAATCCCACTGACCAAATAAGTATGTGTCAACACATAGCACTTCCAAGTAATTGTGACTTATGCCAAGCACTTTTTAAACCATTCTCTTTCCTACCACTCTTCAGGCAACTTCAATGCGTCCGCATTGATTTTTAGTCGTTAACTTTGGTTTCCTTTAAGCCTTCAAAGTCTATTTTTACAAAAGTCAATCAGTGTTCTTGCCGGCAGCCTGGCAATTGTTGCTGCGTCTAATGTGCTTGTGCTTGTTGCTGCTGCTGTATGAAAGAGGCGTCGATTTTGTGACATTTGTGCCATTCATTTTCTTCAATCCATCAAAGACAATCTGGTCTTACGCGGCCGCACTCTGGTGTTTGTGGCGCTTGGCGCTACCTTACTCACCTCCCCAGTTGGCCTGACTTAACGGCTTAGAATGTGGTGTAGCGCGCGTAACGCCTTTCAGCAGCCTTCTTTTACGCGCCTTCTTCTCACTTGACTTTCGCACTTGCTACGACTTGGTTGCCTTGCGCCAAGCGCGCCGTGGGCGCTGCGGCATTGCGTGTGTTATGTGCGCGACTTGATGACATTGCTTGGCGTCTGCCACGTAGTGACAGTGATATATACGCGCCGATAACTTGCACAAGATGGAACGTTGTTGCGGCAAATGATGTGTCGCCTGCGTTTGTTGTCTTTTGTGTAGCGGGCGCTTAACACTTTTATTTTCGCTACGCCAGATATGAAGCGCGGTTGGTAAGCGCATTGGTTATAAAGATTTCTTCTTTAATGTAGACAGGCGCTTATATGTTTGTTTGCAAGTGTGTCTATTTTGTGATCCTTTGCTTATTTGCTGTCGCGCTGTTGTTTACTTTTGTGGCTGCACCGTGATTGCCACAAACAAACAGTGCGTTGATTGCGCGCACGCATTTGTGTGTGTGTGCGTCTACGACATAATCAATACGTCTTACTATTTTTTTCCAATTCACTGGCATTGCTTGACGCTGCGCTCGTCAAAAAATAATGTGTGGTATGTACGTTAGCGCCTTTAAGTCAATCAGTTTTATTCTTATGGGCTTTTTTTCAACAAGCTGTCTCATATGTGTGCTCTTATTGTATTTTTTCACAACACGCTGCGGTGGCGCCTCATTTCTGTGTACGCGCCACACGTGTTCGTCCACGTAGCGACGTAGAATGCGTGAAAAAAATAACGCAAAAAATTAGCAATCTGCAAAATGTGACATTCGCAATGGTAAAGCGGCGCGCACTTGCGCGTTCACTGTGTGCGCTGTCGCTAGCGCTCCTCACCGCCAACGCCACAACTTCACTTATTTGATTTATGTGATTTTAATATGTGCGTTGGCTTATCGAACTGTGCGCTCACTACTACATAGATGCCGCTAACAAGGCGCGCTCTTACACTAACTCACGCGCGCTTTAATTCATGCACGCGCATTCAATCAAACACACGCGCGCTCTAAGGAAATCATGCGCATTCACTCAAACACACAAATATACGCGCGCGCTTTCACCTATTATTGTTAAAGTCCTTTCTACGTATCAGTGTATGTATAGCGCTTTTATGCGACCGCCTGTGCAAATCAATAGCAGTTTATATTGCGCATTTGTGACAGCCAACATTGCCGTCGTACAAAATAATCGTTGTAAATAATAGATCGAATAGCCGGAGCTGTCGCGCAGCGCTGGCAATAAGCGGTGAAAGTGTATAAATTGAAATATTTCCAGTCATCAAATGCAGATAAAATTCGTTCGACAGCTCAGTTGAGGCATGAATTTGTGTTTCAATTTAGCTTAACAATGCCATGCCATGCTCTGCTATGTTATGCTGTTGGCATGCCATGGCGCTGTTGTTATTATTAAGCGCATTGCTTCTATTTATATAAATTTTATATTGTTGTTATGCACGACGTTTGGTCGATTTGGCGTTTTTGCCCCGATTTTAATGCATTCTTGTTTTGCCTTGTGCAAATTTCACTTCATTGCGCTGACCTGTCATTCACTTTAGTATGCACGTAATTTAAATAGGACTATGCAAATAAACATTTAATGTTTTTTTACCGCTTGTACATTCTAATTGACAGCATCTAAAATATCAAGTGGAAAAAGAACATAAAAAGAGCAAAAATATGAACGAAATTAATATTGATTAGTTGACTAGCGAAATCTGCTGGAAGCATCACAGTTATTCGTTTGAATACAGGGTGTGCAATAGTGGAGAAATTGGCTCTTTTTTAAGTTGTAGAATTTTTATGGTAGGAAATACTCGGCGGTCAGTTTTACTGTAGGCATTTAGTTTACAGATACGAACTTAATTTAGTCAATTAAGTAATAATTTAGACAAATACAAAAATAAAAGTACAATTTACTGTCATTTGATTAATGGTTTGGTTAATTATACAATTTTATACCTTAAATTAAATGTTAATTTAGTCAATTAGCTAATTGTTTACACTAATTGAGTCAATTAAGTTATAATTTAGAAACATACAAAAATAAAAGTACAATTTTTTGTCATTTAATTAATGGTGTGGTTAATGACACAATTTTATCCAATAATTATATGTTAATTTAGTCAATTAGCTAATTGTTTACACTAATTGAGTTAATTAGCACATTTTTTATACAAATTAATATCAGTTTTTAGTTATTTGATTTCAGGCAACCCTGAATTTAGTCAATTAACCAATTGTCTACACTAATTGCGCCAATTAGTACATTTATTCTGCTAACTAAAATTTTTAAATTTTTTTTTAATTACTTGAGTTCAAGCAGCCACTAATTTGGTCAATTAATTAATAGTTTTAAGTAATTGAATAACTAGTTAATTAAAAAATTATTTTTACTCATTGGGTCATGTGTATATTTAGTAAACTAGTTAAACCAGTTAATTGATCTGTTAATTTAGTCAATTAGCAAATTGTGTACCCTAAGTCAGTTAACATATTTCTCTTCAAATTGACATATTTATTTAATTATTTGAAGAGTACCTTAATTTAGTCATTTAGTTAATAATTTAGACTAATTGACCCATTTAGTTAATAAAAAAAATTATTTAAACTTTTTGACTCACATATTTAGTAAATTAAAGTATTTTATTAGTTAATTGGGTAATTAATTCAGTAAACTAGCTAATTGTTTGCGTTAATTTGCTCATGTTTTAATTTAATTAGCACATTTTTTTCTTATTAAGATGTTATTTAATCTAGTGAGATAGTTAACAGTTTACTTGAATTAACTCATTTAATCTATTAACTAAATATTTATACTCACTGGCTCATATATGTATATTATTTAGTAAATTCAGATATTTTCTATTTTAATTGAATCGTTCATTTACTCAATTAGCTAATTGTTAATACTAATTTATCAATTATCACATTTTTCTTCTTATTAACATTATTTTTGCTAATTTGAACTTAGGTTGTTTAATTTAGTCAATTAATTAATAAGTCCAAATTTTTTAGTGTACTAACAAATTACTTATAATCGCAGAATTATATATTTATATATATTTTTTCTATCTTAATTGAATTGCAATATTTTTTTTATTAAATAGAGTCGTTAATTTAGTCAATTGGGTATGTGAGGTACTTTTTAAGTCAGTTAATATACATATTTGCTCTACTAATTATAATTGTTTTTGAGATATTCAAGATCATGAGTCGCGTAATTTATTTATTTAATAAATATAATATTTACACTCGTTAATCATTTATGTATTTAGTAAATTAAAATATTTTCTTACTTAGTTGACTAGCTAATTTTGTAAATTATCAAAATGTCTACACTAATTCCGCTTGTCAGCTAATTTAATCGACTAATTAACATACGTTTTTGGTAAATGAACAAATTATTAACACTAATTGACTTATAAATTTAATACCGTATTCGCTAATAGACTTATTAGTTTAAAAAATTGTCATGTGACACGCATTCAATTTAAAAAAAATATAAGTATGCTTCCTTGAAAGTACATATTTATTCATCTTTATGCTAACTCCTCACATTATAACACCCTGTATTTGAGAATTAGGTCAACAGTTGTTGACGTCGAGTGGTAATTTACTCACGTGTCCTCGAGCCTTTGGGTTAAACGCAAGAATGACTTGCACATACAGAGTACCACAAACCCACACACACACACACCTAACTAAACAGGTGTGGACTAAAATGCTTAATAGATTTAGTGATAGGCGTCAAGCAGCGTCCGACAACGAGCAACGTCCAACAAGCTCAGCGCAACAAGCCATTTAATACCCGAAAGGCAAAGTGATGGTGAAGAGCCGAGCTGGCTTACAGCTGCTGGCGATTGGCAAACGTACAGCAAATTGAATTAAAAATGCCAACACCATCCCAGACCACACAGCACTTACCTGCCACATGTCGCTTTTTCTAGCACAACACTCGCTGCTAAATTTAGAACAGAACCAGCCGTTGGCAGGCCAAATTGATTAAGATCAAATTTAATTATTTTTTAAATTTTTTAGTTTATTTTCCCATAGTAATAAGTAGGTAATGGTGTTGCGGCATTATTGCTTGACATTTCTACATTTTTTTTTATTTTGTGGCGGTTTTGTGGAACAACTAACTTATAGTTTTAAGGACATATAGACTTTTAGAGATTGCTAGGGTGAAATAAAAGCTTCAAGTTGTTCAGTGTGGAGTGGAATTATGGATATAACTTTAATTTTTTATGATAAGTCAAGAATCATTCTTGGGTGAGGAATTATATTCTAGTGTTAAGAAAATCTCGTGGTAATCTTTTAGTTAGTGGACGACCTCTTTTGAAATTTTAGGTGGAGTTTTGTCGGAAAGTGCCCGTAAGCCCACTCGGAACGATTTTCAATTTTTGTTATTGCCGTTAGCCGGAAAAGTCTATTGGGAAGTCGACTATAATGTTAATCTAACCAACTAAAATGTTCCGAGAAAATGAGTTGGTGGTTTTCTATATACGCTCAAGAGCAAATCTTACGTAAACAGAATTGATAAGTATTTTTTCCTAGATTCCTATAACCTTTTTATGTTCGTGTGAAACTTCAAATATAATGCATCTTCATACATATCTTCATCAGTCCGTGTCAAATTTGGTCTTGAGTGTACTTATGTATAGGTTGATAGATGTCAAAAACTTGTGGTTTCGTTTTTTTTTTTTTGGTTTTCCATAATAACAGTTAATAAATGTGGGAACACCACGGAAAAGAGACAAGACCTCTTTGTTAAGAGATCAGACTATCTAGTTCTCGTTTTAGAATGTATTGCATTTTACAAATTGTTCTAAATGAGAGGAAGTTCCATGACCTTGAGACAATTCTACTACTTGCAGTGTCGTATCATGACTATCTTAGACAAAGTCGGAAGAAGCTATATGAGATTTGACTAACCTATGAAACTCCAGATTCCTTCCTGCTCCTTTACGGTTTTTAAGGGAGTAAAGTGTAAGCACATCGAGACTCAATTTAAGTTTCTTTTATAAAAGTTCTTATGTTTAGGTCTAAGCCTATTTTGACTGATCCTGAGGAACCCCAAGCCACTTCACTGTAAATTATACATTTTTTTTTTAATTTTTATTTACATAACATCTTCCTTTGTTAATATATGATCTTTCAGCCGATTCTTTTCCACAGAGCTTCACCCTCTGTAAGTGATAAGAAAGCATCTCAACTTGTTTGACTATCTAAGGTGAAAATCGGTGCTAATATCTTTAATATCCAAAGGACTGATCTAAGATTTGACTAGCCTCAATCCACGAAACTCCAAATCTTTTGCTGTTTTTTTGTGTTTTGCAGATTTTGTTAATATTTTATTAACTGGATCTTCCATCGAACATTGGCTATCTGTACATCTAGGACTATTCTGGCTTATTCTGAGATATTTCGACTTCTGTTTCTATAACACAAGTTTTGGTCCTTTGCGATACCAGATGGAGTTCAGTTGCTAGATCCAAGAGTAGTAGTCATCCTTTAGGATGCCTGCGCTTGACGCGAATTTTAACACAATCTGCGGCCTCACTTCTCACTATCGATACCACCTCCAGTCTATCATACCGTGGGGACCGCAGATGCTTACTGCGTAGTCTTGATAATGCACTGTTTCCCTGGTGCCCTGCTCTAGACATTTCCTTTAGTCTTCTCGTTCTGTCAGCCACATCCTGGGGGCCAGTTAGTATTCTCATCACGTTCCTACTGTCTTTTCTATTGAATGTCAATAGGAATTTTATGTCCTATCTTTTACACAAAACTCGACAAATTCTACATAAATTATTATTACTATATAATCTATACTATGTACATATACATATAATATATCTGGTATCGTATCGTACTTTTGTAGTACGATTTGCCCTTGGCTTCAAAATAGGCCTCAGTTTCGTCGATTACCTCTTCACTCGACGAAAATTTCTTCCTAGCGAGCATTTTTTTGCGATCTGAAAGCGGAAAATATTCGCTGTGGGCCAGATCTGGCGAACACCGTGAGTGCGGAAGCAATTCGAAACTCAATTGAAGGATTTTTTCCACAGTTTTCACTGACTTGTGACACGGTGCTTTGGATAGGTGAAATATCATTTTCTGTTTTCGTCAATTTCGGTTGTTTTTCGGCGATTTTGTACTTCAAGCAGGCTGCTAATGCTACGTAATAGTAGATGGTCCTTCCTTTTCCAAAGTAGTCAATAAGAATTATTCCATGCGCTTCCCAAAGTACAGACGTCTTGCCAGCTGTTGCGTTTTTTCACGATTTGAAGCGGGTTCATCTGGTACAGTTCAAACGGATGACCGTCGATTGGACTTCATGAAATGATGAAGCCATGTTTTTTTTTATCATCACCTATCGACGGCAAAATTCGTGTTTATTACGCTTGAGCAACTACAAACACTGTTCCCAATCTTCAACTCGTCGTTGTTTTTGATTTAAAGTGAGCTCCACGCACCTATTTTGCGCAGAGCTTTCTCATACCCAAATATTTGTGAATGATGTGATCTGCACGTTCAGTTGATATCTTTAGAGTGCCTGCTATCTCAAACAACTTCACTTTACGGTCAACTAAAATTATTTTGTGGACTTTTTTGATGTTTTCGTCGATAATAAGCTCTTTTGGGCGTTCACTGCCGGCACCGTCTTTCATCATTCTCATTCTCGTCTCAATTGCTGGTTGATTTTCTTTGATCGGGAAACTCGTCACGCCGAACTGTACTTTTTTCCGTCAAAACCCAATTTTGATATTCCTTATATTTTTTTCTCAATAAAAGAGATGCTTAACTGAAAATGATATAATTCTCAAACTAATGATCCGGCAGCTGCCAAATTTATACACGCGCCTTTTGAAGGTTAGGGCTAACTGAAAATCATGTGCATTTAATTTTAGTGGCGCCATCTATGTGTCAGGTCGGGGACTTTTTGGTTGAATTATTATACTTTATGCGAGTATGGGGCCCAGACTATCACCTCGAGAAGGCTTCAGGATATTTTTGTGCCTATCTAGATAATGTAAGAGATTTCTTTCGAATATCTGTACTACTTATAGCAAGTTCAGACAGTATATAGAAAACCTTTAAGTAGTTTTAAAGCCTATAACCCCGCCATTCTCGTCTGAGGCCTTCTCCGAATGCGCCATATGAAGATTACAAACTAAATTCTCCATAACAACGAAGGCCAGCAGCCAGGCACAAAGCTACGTAGACTCACACAAAAGGAATAACAACAACTATAGAAGCAACAAAAGACTTAGGCACTAGAAGAAAGCTTTATGCCAAATGTGGCAATGTTCATAATTTATGCAAAAGTATGTGGTAAGTAAGACTAAGCAGAGCAGAAATTGCTGTCGGGCACAAGTGTGTCAACAACAATGCCAACCAGGTGCTGATATGTACATACATGTATGTATGTGTATGTGTGCGCATATGTAGAGTGTGAGCCGGCGGTTAGCGCTAAATGCAAATAGTTGCGCAAGAATAAAGGGAAAAAGTAAAGAATAGTGGATATAAATAAAATGAGTTAGCGAAAAGTTTGCCAACGCGAAACGATGCGCGAAGCGACTGAAATGCAAATATTTTAGCGCAACTGCAGTTCACACATACTACAAACACATACACACATATAGACAGAAGTGCATGCCTAACAGTGCGACCACACATGTGTAAATATGTGTGAATGGGCTTCGGAACTTATGTGTGTACTTTAGCTAGGCAGTTGTGGCGAGTTAAACACACACACATATATATTATGTGCCACACATTTAAGCCTAACTACTACTACACACACATAGCTTGCATATGCCTACCATTCTGACCACCTTCGCTGCGCCTCTCTCTCGCCGCGCTTAGTCAAATAGTTTTGTGTTAGACGAGAGTCACTTTTCAGTGGCATGTGTGTGGCTCAGTGCTAGTCAGTGTGGCGCTATGCAATCGGCACTTCATGACACATTTAGCTCATTTTCATATGAATTGGTGGCAGCGTGTATGCACCAAAGCCGGAGCAGCATCACTCCCATGTAGCTGCGACCCGGCCGCCTCGCTTTCTTTATCCGTCATTTTTTGTTTCTCATACTCACTCGCTGCTGAAACTTATTCTCTTGTGAGTACTTTTCTTATATATATATATATATTTTATACCCTGAACCGCATTGATTAAGATTGTCATGAAGTTCGTTACAGACAAAACAGAAATGTTGGAGATCCTAAAAAATATATATGCATTTAAAGGATCTGCGTGACGAGCTGAGCCAATCGTCTATCTGTCTACCTACATATGTATATGCGTGAACTAGTCCTAGGCAGTCAGTTTCTGAGATATCAATATGAAATTTCACACACATTCTTTACTCTACAAGGAGCTGTTAATTTTTTTAGAATCACCAATATCGGACCACTACAGCACATATGTATATAGCTGCCATATAAACTGCCCGATCAAAACCAAGCCCTTCATGAAAATTTTTTTATTTGTGAGGGGTATTATATCTTCAGTGCAACAGAAGTTAACGTTTTTTCTTGCTAACTCTCACACACGTTCGCATACTAATGAGCAGTCATTCGCACTTATTGACACTTTTAGCTATAGTTCAGCACTAGGAAGTGCTTGCTCTTTGATGGAGGGGACCAATAGAGGTATGAGAACCTCAAAAAAATCTTGGAATCGCTAAAACGAGAAATAATATGTATTCATATGTAATGGACATAATATACTAGTGGCAATGGGGAAAAGTAGGATGAAAGCTTTCGAAGAAGTCTTCAAAATATATTGAGCTTTATTTAAAACGAAATCTTTTGAAGATGAGAATACCGGTCAGTAAATTTCAGTAAAATAATTATATACTTGATACTAACAGCATTGCGGAACTTTATAAAGTCAAACTTTTATGATACACAAAGCTTTCGCGAAAGTTTTTCGGTGAAGCTGCGATAATTAGTCGTCAGATGTTTAATATAAAGCAGCAAGGACGATGTGTCCACCAAAACATCGTCGAAACTCCTCCTCCTCCTCTATTGGACCAAATAATAATGGTGAAAATAAAAGCTTCTCCGTAAAATTTTAAATATATTTGCACAAAATGAAAGCTTTAATTATACTTAAAGCTCGTCGAAAGTCGAAGCAGAAAATCTTCTCCGTAATGGACATAATACACTTGTGGCTGGGGGGAAAAGTAGGTTGAAAGCTTTTCGAAAATTTATTACTTAAACCAAATTCTTTTGAAGATTAGAATACTGGTCAGTAACAAGATTGCTGAACTTTAGAAGGCAAAACTTTTATCAAACATACAACTTTCGTGAAAGTTTGCCGATGAAGCTGCGATAATTAGTCTTCAGATGTTTAATATAAAGCGGCAAGTACAATGTGTCCATAGAAACATTGGCGAAACTCCTCCTCCGTTGGACCAAATAATAATGGTGAAAATAAACGCTTCTTGGTAAAATAAAAAAAAAATCATGAAATGAAAGCTCTAATCATACTTAAAGTTCGTTGAAACTCGAAGCGTGAAAGTTTCTCTGTAAATCCAAGAATCATATGTTTTAGAGACCTAACCAGTATGTGATGTTATGCTTTCATAAAAGCTTACTGAAATGGTGCGGTTGAGCAAACAACTCCAGTGAAAATGTAAGCTTCTCGGTAAAAAAAAAAATTCCATAAAATGAAAGCTTTAATCACACTTAAAGCTCATTGCAACTCGAAGCGTGAAAGCTTCTCTGTAATGCCACGAAATATAGTATATATTTGCCACAACTGGTGTATTAGAGACGTGATCACTAAGTGATGTTATGCTTTCATATGACAAAATAATTATATTAAAGCTCTTCTAAAAGCTTCTTGACAAAGTGAAGGAAAGTATAGAATAATAATTAAAGCTTCAATCATACTTAAAGCTCCCTTAAGTTCAGTTGGGCTTAAAAAAATTTAGTAAAGAAATGAAATATTTCATCATGCTTAAAGCTCGCCTAAAAGTTGTTTAATAACATCCAGAAAAATTATTGTACTGGTCAAATAGTTGAGCCTTAGCGTGAGAAAATCTAGAGGTTAAACCAGTAAGTGACAATATGCTTTCATGAACAGCTTTCTCAAAACAGTCCGGTTGACCAAATAGCGATGATGAATGTGAAAGTTTTAATCATGTTTAAAGTTTACGTAAAAACTTAAACGTAAAATTAGAAAAACTTTAGTTTGGAAATGAAAGCTTTAATCATGCTCAAAGCTCACGTTAAAGCTGAGTGATTAAATGCTTTTGCAACAGCTTCTAAGAATAAATCTGACTAAAATGCTAATCTTAAGATTATCGGCCCTGAAATTCTTTGCATCGGCTACGGTTTCATATTAGATCATGCTAAAAGATAATATCTTGTTTTTACGCTGAAAATATCGAAAGCTTACTATAGCGACAGTCGCAGGAACTCTGCATATTTCTGATTTATCGCTTTGCCCTTGACTGTTTGCAGTTTTGCGAACCGGCAGATTTTTTTCTTTTGCCATACTTCTGTCAGATCGTCGTACCGACAAGGCATGGGTTAACTAAGCTCGGTCACGTTTTCAGATGATAGCCATACACCACTCTTACCAATCCGTCTACTAAATATCTCGTTCCTTCGATGGCTTTGTAATCTGACACGCGGTAGATGTAAACCCGCTAGCTCCTCTCTCTTCCTCTCTGTACTGTCCAACCAAAGAGATTTGGGAATATAAAGAGCAAATTTTAAGGTTTGTAGAATGATTATAGAAAGCCACATTTGTATTAAGACATTCTAAAGCTTTTTTCTCCGGATTAGTCTTCTTAGAAACGAGATCAAGTTCACCAGATCTTTACAAATGCTGCTTATAAAACTCCACTTGTTTGAACATTTCATTTATTGACATTTTTCGCTCTGTAATTCTCATACAATTCATAAGATAAAATAAATAAAACTCCACTTGCTTAACCATTTCATTTATCTCCATTTCTTGCATCTGTAATTCTCATACGATTTATAAAATTAATTCATACTCGAACTAGTTTAATTTAAGAAGCTTATCTCATTCTTTTTACCTCTAATCTTCACCAACTGATCTAATAACGCGCTTGGCTTTCGAAGCACCAATTTTTGTCGAACTTCGTTAACTTACCCCTCCATATGTACACCTGCAGTGACTTTTGCCGGACTATTGACTGCACAAGCAGGTCGTCTCGGCAGCTCTCTAAGAACACCGTTGCTGCTTGCACTTTCAAATGCCGCGCGTCTATCTCTATGGCTCGGTAACATAATGAAGGAACTTATTTTCCTGGTAATTAATTTAATTAGAAAATTTCTTCATCTCTTTCATTTTTAATGCACTGGCAAATGCTTGTCATACATACGTGCCACCACTTGTACCACTCACACATAAGCGCGCTCACACGCTTGTTGTACTTGCATTGAACTCTTGAACCGGTAGCAAACATACATACATACACACACTTGGCGTAAGTTCGACGCTGCACTGCTTCGTTTAGACCATTTGGATTGTGGGTGGGTAAAGCGGGTAGCACATATTTTATGTACATACATATATGTATTCTTATGTGGATCGGTGGCTTATGGCATGTTGTATACTGCTTTGTGCTATAAAATATATATCTATGCTACGTTCCGCCGACCAGCCTAATTTGTGGGTGAGAGACAGTCGTCGTTGGCTCGATGTATGCTTGGCTGCTCGTTTGGTGACACAAATTCCTTGCAACTAGTTCTTCCAGTTATTTAATGAAATAATCACTAAATTGCTGTCGGCGTAGCAGCCAACGTTTTACACCAACACGCTTACCTATTTATATACGTATGGGTGTGTTTGTGTAAGTGTCGAACAAAAGCAAGCAATTTGAATTGAATTGAAATTCCTGACTGCTCTTGACTTGCACACTACTGTCTGCCGACTGCTGACTGCCAACTTGCATCCTTGCGTTTTTCGGCTTTTATTATCGTCATTTATCCTTGTAGTGTCGTCGCTAGGTGCTGTTATATACATTTGTTTATATGTGTGTGTATGTTTGTGTGTTAGCCAAGGTAAAAGTTCATTTACGACCGTTTTGAGTATGCGAAATTATTTAATTCATTAAACACTTATTGTTAATGAACAAGCATGTGTGTCGCTATATATGTATATATATATATATATATATATACATATGTATATATGTATATTTGTGTGTATGCGAGTGGGTGTAGCTTTAAGGTGTTCATGATTTTCGAAGTTAATGTTGTTTTGAAAAAGTCACTGAAATTTCAATTTTTGCCCCAAGAATGTTGTTAATTATTATTTTCAATTGAAACTCGTGCAAAGAGTCATATTTCTTTCCTTTTGTATACAGCATGGTTTTTTTGATATATCTCTCTAAGAAAATAAACCTATAAGTTTGGGAATGGAATATTCGGATATAAAATTTTACGCTCTACAAAAAAGGTTTTAATCATTTTTTCCCCAAAACGACTCCTTAAAAAGTTATACGCAGTTAAAGTTATGCATGAAATATGCTAAAGTCATATAGTACACCATGACGTATGAGCAACTTAGAATGTACTCTTGTGAATCATTTGTATGAATGCTCAGGTCGTTTGATGTATAACTTTAACTCCGTATAACTTCTAAAGGAATATATTTATGAAAAAACTTTTAAGAATCTTTTTTGTAGAATGGAAAATTTTGTGTTATAATAGCCTGCTTCCAAAGTTGTTGATTTTCTTTTTTTTTCTTAATGCAAAATACCAAAAAATTCCAAGCTAAATATATGGGGAAAGTAAAATGATTTTGGCACTGTTGAAAAAGAAAATAAATAGAAATAGAAAATAATAACAGCTGATTTTGTTTGTAAAATTTTTTGGGCAAAAGCTGAAACAACTTCAGCCGCCGTTTGCTACAAGAAACCTCAATTTAGGGAATACCGCACACCCTAGTGTAGCATACTCAACGTAATAGTTGGTGTGTTTAACCTTCAGGACTCCTTTAAAACCATTGGGTGCTCTAACCAGCGCTGGTTGTGTTCATACAACAACAACAAATGTTACAACAACAAATACAACAACAAAAAATTACTACAACAACAAAAAGTACTACAGCTTCAAGTACTACAACAACAAATACCACAACTACAAATACTACAACAACAACTACCACAAAAACAAAAACTACAACACCGAATTCCACAACAACAACTATCACAACAACAAAAAATTCTATAACACCAAGTTCCATCGAAACGTACACTACAACAACAAATACTACAAGGACAAATACTACAACAACAAATAATACAGCAACAAACAGTACAACAACAAATAAACAACTCCAAACACACAACCACATTTTCGACAAAAACAACAACTACATGATATAAAGAAAAACAACTACAAATAAAAACTACAACAACCACTACATATGCATGTATAACCAAAACCTGAACTAACAACAACTATAAAAACAATTTCAACTAAAAGTAGCAAACACCAAGCATTGCCAGTGTTAACACGATCTCAAATGTCATGCCACAATAAAAACAACAAAACAAATCTTTTTAGATTCCCACCTCCTATATACGCTCGTATAGTACACACTTAAAGCTCCGGCTAAGTGTATGGTGTGCATAAAGTTTTCGTAGTTATGGCTGGCCATGAAATACGGCCAATTGCCAATTTTACTTTTTAAGATATCCAATTTTTGGCGTAAATGAAATTTAAACTCGTTAATATGGCAAGCTATTAGGTCGCCCTTGGTGTACTTTAAAGTTGTAAAGAAGATTGTGTAAAATTTACGTTGTGGTAGTTTGGAGCTTTAGTGGTTGCTAGAAAAAGTTTTAAGTCAAGTCAAGTCAAGTTAAGTTTTATTTGATATTTAAAGCAAATGTGCTCAACTTACTCTCTTTCGTGTGCGTGGTTAACGACTTTAAAGTACTTAATACATTTATTAATTGGGTTTTATAAAAAGAAAAAAAAAATTAAAAAAGTTAAAAGTTATAAGAATAGACAATAAATGAACGTACTCGGCGCAACTTCAACATGCTGCTGAAGAATCGGTCAACATAACACTGTCGCTTTAAAGACTAATATCAAATACCGAAGGTCCGCTGGCAAGTGGAAGGAGACTGCTTATGGACACAACATAGTCATAACTATTAAATGGTAGCTCAAAACAAGCTAACACATTAGTTGTGAAAGACGGAAAGTGCTTGCTAAGGTACAGAGGACGGCAACCCTAAGAGTCGCATCGACGTACTCACGTTATCCGAATCCGCAGTACTTGTGATAAGCGGCGTCTTACCAAAGGTTCTACTCGCAAAGGAGAGAAGTCAAGTATGGGTATTGAAGGAAGATCGATGGACAAGGGAACGCTAAGGAAGATGGACCGCTAAACTAATCAAAGATATGGCGATGTGCCATAGTAGGAAACACGGCTAGGTAAATTCTTACTTAACCTAGATGCTCTTTGGTCATGGGTATTTCCGTAAATACCTGTACAATATGTGAAAAACCGAAAATCTTAAATGTATTTACGGAGACGAACCACTTTGTGACGTTTTTCATACTTTTTTTTAAGATGGGGCGATGCAGAGAGTACAAGTACATCAGGAAATAAGCTTGGACAACGCAATGCAGAAAATAAGGAGAAAAATTGATAATCAAGGGTGAAAACCGGCAGCAAATAGCCTCGTATGTAGAATAGTACTTCTTCTTCTTCTTTATTGAATATTTCGAGAAAAGGGACATGTATGCCGTCTCTCCGACCCCGGAAATTTCGAGACAATAGAAAGCGAGACAATTAACTTGACGCTGGTTACCACGACAGTTGGGCAAGGAACCGAAACGAACGGATTATTTTAAAACCACTCACGAGAATGACGATCCCTATATGATGTGAAGGCATTTTAAACCCACTTTACTACATAAAACACAAAAAACAAAAATAAAAAAAATACAAATTAGTTAGCAAAATTCTGTGTTAAGTGGTAAACACTATTTTTTTAACTCTAGTAAACAGTATTTTGTATAAAATCTATTTTTTTTTGGGTAGTAGCTGTAGACGTTGTGTTTTTAAATGAACTCAAGTTTGTTAGGTGGTGTTACATGTCAAAATTTTAATAACTCAAGTTTGTTGGGTGGTATTGAAGACGAAACACCGAATTTTTCACTAAAGTCTAGTTTATTTATTAAATTTTATTGAGTGGCGTTTAAACACTAATTTTTGATAAACTTGACTTTGTTTGGCGGTGCTTAAAACCTGAAGTATACTCGAATTTTTCGGGAGATGTTAAACTCCAAACACTAAATTTTTATTCAACTTTGTTTTAATAAACTCAAGTTTGTTGGGTGGAGTTTAAGACGAAACACCAATTTTTTTAATAAACTCCAGTTTATGGAATGGCGTTTGATACAAAAAATTAATTTTTAAGAAACTTGAGTTTATTGGGCGGTGGTTAAGACGAAACATAAGTATTTCGATCAACTCGAGTTTGCTGGGTGATGTTAAACTATAAACACTAAAATTTTAATTCACTTTGTTTTGATAAACTCGAATTAGTTGGGTGGAGTTAAATGCTATATACAAAATTATACAATGAACTCGAGTTTATTTCGTATTGTTAAATACAAAAAAATCATTGTTTCATTAAACTCGAGTTTACTTCGTAGTATTAAATACTAAAAACCTACTGTTTCAATAAATTTCGTTCAGTTGGTTAGTTTTAAATGTTTAAGTTTTACTCTCTTGGTTAGATGTTTATGCTAACCATTCAATTTTCAATAAACCATGCTTGTGGGATAACGTGAAAGAATTAACTTTCTTTGAATTCGCTATAGCATTGTATATTAGTTAACAGCATAGTGGTAGAGTTAAGAGGAAAATACAGAAGCTTAAATCTTTTTAGAGTTCATAACTGTCATAATATTGAACTGTTTATTTACCAAAAATCGTTTTTGAAAGAAAATCATTAAATGTGATCCAAAAATCTGCAGAAATCGAAGTAAAAAGAAGCACATATCGAAACCTGGTTATGAGAGTACTACTGGGGAGGGTCAACAGTTCCTTGTCTTTGGGTATGGGGTAGTTATAAAGTTCACATTATGTAGCTTAATTTAAATCAAATACAATTGTAATGATTTTTATACTAAATTCATTATTTTTCTCTCTTTACAGGTAAGCAAAAAATATGCAGTGTAAAACGCGTGGTGCTTGTTAAGTCGATCAACATTTTTACAATATCCCTGAACTAAGGTCATTTATGGTAAAATTATTTTTATAAATCAGCATTAGTTTATAATTACTTACGCTTTACTGAATTCTGGTACGAGCATTTAATACATACAATTTCCTGATTAATAATTGATTTTGATTATGTTCGACAAATTGAAGGCGTGTGTTCTTAACATTGAGTAACCCTTTCGAATGTTAGATGTAGACATATGTAGAATAGTGTGTAAGCTTCTTGCTTTATTTTGAAATGCCTTGCTACAAGTTTGTCTGTTCACAAATCAGTCTTCTTTATTGTTCTATCACTAATTATTTAGAAACAAAACTCATGAGAAAAAACTAAGCTCCATATTCGAAACGAACCATACGATTATGAATATGTTTGGAAAAACTTAATTTGTTTATCCAAAAAATCCATAATTATGTATAGTATATAAGTGGTGATCTATTCCCATACTTTTTAAAGAAAATTCACAGAAACTTCAAATTCAAAGAGGAACGTTTAATATAATTCGAAAGAACATTCTTTGGCATTTCTTTTGTGAAGATTACGTCTCAGATGGTTCATCCGTTGAGACCAATTTTCGATGACTCGTTCGAGCATTTGGACTGGTAACTGGCGAATGACAATCATCATATTTTGTTCTAAGGCATACTTAAATCGAAGCGAAATTGTCCGCATAGACTTCAGACTTTACATATCTAACACAGGAAAAACTCTAACGGTGTGATATAACACGATCTTAGTGGCCAATCGAACGGACCCAAATCTATAATTGTCTGTTCACCGAAGTGTTATCTCAATAAATCCATTGATTGATGCGATGTGTGGAAAGTGGCGCCGTCTTGTTGAAACCAAATGTCGCCGAGTTTACAGACTTCAATTTCAGCTATCAAATGGTCGGTTATCATGGCGCGATAACGGTTACCATTGACGGTTATGCTCACACCGACATTGTTTTTGAAGAAATATGGTCCGACGATTTCACCGGCCACAAACCACACCAAACCGTTGTTTTTTTTGGATGATATGGCAGCTCGTAAGTCTCTTCAGATTGCTCTTCGTCCCAAATTCGGCAATTTTGCTTGTTTATATACCCATTGAGCCAGAAATAGGCCTCATCGCCTTTTGACTAGATTCAATATCTCAGAATCCAAACAACCTACAGATATTGCTGAAAGTTTCCCATATGAAAGCTTAATGGAGCTTTCAGTATATTTGCATACACATATCACCATTACGAAAATATTTATTCTTGTAGTTGTAAATCATTAGCGGATGATGAAAATGTTTACTGGATCGATTTCAAAAAATATTTGGAAAAGCTATAAACAACAGAATTGACTGGCTTTCGAATCTGAAATTGACACTGTAAAAAGTGCGAGTTTTCGTGACTTTCATATTTATAAAGAAACTTTTTTGAGGAGCTTTCGATTAAATGTATTCTAGTGATTCGTATTACTGTACTTGGTGTGGTTTATCTCAGAAATGCAGTTTGGGTATTGAACACATGATTTCCCATCGACTTGCCACTCAAACAAAAAAAAATATAAAAAAATTAATTTTAAAATTTAAGTTCCCAAGCGGACTTATTACAAATAAGTTCCGACCTGTTTCACCAAATCAAGTGCCACCATTCTTTCCTAAACTCTCCATTGTATTTCCATACAAACACCGTCTCATTTGCATTTCTCATAGAGACCTTCATATTTGCTCACACGCAAGGCCGTCGCCTGAATAAAGCACAATGCAACGCCTTGGAGATGAATTGGAAACCGCGTGATATAACAAGAAGGGGCGCGGTGTAAGGGTCACAAATGTCAAACGTCACCTTTTGTTTGGCGCGCGCGCGTATGTTTACTTGGCAAAAAAGCCACAAATCACACGGCCTCGACCGGGCAGACAAGCAGCGCGCAAACCAGTGCGAAGCACAAGAAGCTTCGTGGCGTAGCCACATTTCTTTGAGAACTTAGAGAATTGTTATGCACAAGAGGGGAGAGCAGATGGCGGAATATCGCGGCTGTTATCCAGCCACCAGGCCGCAATCATATATGCCGCGCGCACCAAATAAAGCTATGAGTTTAGCAGAATGTTAATGCGATAGCTTTCATGCGGCAAACGTGGGGTAGTGGCAGCGACAGCAGCCGCATTTTGACGCATACAATTAAAAGCAAAGTGCACGCTTATCTGCTTGTCACAAGTGATGGTGATGACGCTGACAACCACATGCCCATTGTTTAAAGTACACAAGGACTTATAATTGTGTGTGCGAAAGCTTTCACGTATGCTCCAGGCATACATATGTGTGTGTGTGTTTGCTTTAAATCACCTACTCGCCGACCAGCCAGAGCCTAGCCACTAATAACGTGAATGACATTTGTCTTTATGCGATAATCTTATTAAACAGACTAAGTGACCGTACCAAGCACGGTGGTCGGTGTGGTCTGGAGTTTGGAGCCAGGCCCTGCAAACCGTATGCAATCATAGATGAAGCAAAATATATACATACAAATGGACTAAGATCCCGGCCGCAACAATGGCGCGCAATGTCAATAGTCTTGCTGCAGCGCTGACAAAAGCTTGCACGTGGACCTTATGCTGCCCGTTTACTCCTCTCAACTATCCTAAAACCGTGTTTCTACTAAAGCAGCAAGCTCTCTTGTCTCCTGTTGTTGTTATTCTTATTAGTGCCTAGCAATTTTTAGGCTTCCAGCGTTGCCGTTGTTTTTGTAGTCCATAATAGACGGCTGTGCGCGCTATGATCTACGAAGCTGCTTTATCTTCATGGTATCAGCAAGTTGTTGCAACACATTTGGTCTGCGTTCGGTTGCGTAATGACAGTTGAATGGCTAC
Organism: Bactrocera neohumeralis; assembly: GCF_024586455.1. Taxonomy (NCBI): domain Eukaryota; kingdom Metazoa; phylum Arthropoda; class Insecta; order Diptera; family Tephritidae; genus Bactrocera; species Bactrocera neohumeralis. The sequence goes on along the minus strand of NC_065920.1, from coordinate 63,130,508 downwards.
CAAATACAGCTGAAACAGCAGTCCATATACGCCGGACTAAGTGCGTGCAAGCGGTGTAAAGTGGCAAGCGGGTTAAGGCGTAAGCGCATTAATGTGCCATCCAGAATGCACTCGTCGTCGGCATAGTCGGTTGCTCGTCTTATATTGACGCTATTGTCTTCAATCTTCTGGCTGTTGCGTGTTTGTGTCGGGTGTTACAAAAGTTCGTGAGTTCGTGTGCGGTAATACTACGGAAGTCTCTGTACCGTACACTTAAAATAGTCAACACCAATTCGTCTGTGACTAGTTTGCTCCGGCATCATGGTCCACATTGGGAACTTGAAAAGAATCCCAACTCTTTTTTTATGAAATTCTATCAATTTGACGATTTTTGGACCGTAAAATAGTTCGGATGTCTTCCTCTTATATAGAGCCGACCTTCTGCGTATGATTATGTATACATTTTGGTCCATATACTGATCAGTTAAATGTACGATGTTGGGTTAAGCTATAATTTTGGGTTAAGTCTTTTCGACTTTTAAATTCTTACATGATCTGAGTTCAAATCGGCGACTCTTCAACTTTTCGATATCATTTTTGTAGACGATTTGTCCTCTGCTTCAAAATAGACCACAATTTCGCCGATCACCTCCTTATTTGATGGAAATTTCTTCCCAGATCGTATTTTTGAGATCTGAGAACAGGAAATAGTCGCTGGGGCTAGATCTAGAGAATACGGTGCATGCGGAAGCAACTTGAAACCCAATACATGAACTTTGCTATGGTTTTCACGGACTTGTGTTACGGTGCACTGGCTTGGTGAAACAGCACTTTCTTTTTCTGCAAATGCGGCCGTTTTTCGGCGTTGTCGTCCTAGAAACGTTCTTTAACGCCATGTAATAAGTAAAAGTTATTCCTCGTTTCCTATTCGTTTTTCAAACTTCGGAGTGAATTGATGAAACCATGTTTCAGCCATTGTTATATTTCGGTATTTGAGGCCAACTTCGAAAAACGGGAAATAATTTTTTTACTTCACATTCAATATCGAATTTCGAAAAAAAAATTTTGGTTTTTAAGGCCAACTTTGAAAAACAGGAGAATCACATAGTTGACAACTTAGATACTGTAATTAAGTGTGACTTTTCCCTAGAAACAATTTCGAATTTAAAAAAAAATCTATCAGTTCTTGAGGCCAACTTCGAAAAACGGGGAAAATCACTTTTTACTAAGACTCAGTCTCTTGAAAAACCATTTTGGCAACTTTGATAGTGTAATTAATTTTGATTTTTCTGTAAGATGAATGTCATAGAAAACAATTTTTAACTTCGAAAAACGGGTAAATCGTTTTTTACTTAAAACTCAGTCTCACGAAAACAACTGGTTTGGTCGAATGAAAATAATTAACTGTGATTTTTCTATTAGAGTAATTTCGAATTTCGAAGAAAAATCTTTCGATGTTTGAGATCAATTTCGAAAAACGCGAAAATCTTTTTTTCCTCAAACTCAGTCTCTCGAAAACCTTTTTAGCAACTTAGATACTGTAATTGATTGTGATTTTTCCATAAGCTCAATTACGAATTTCGAAAAAAATCTTTTGATTTTAGGGCTAACTTCGAAAAACGGGGAAATCACCTTTTTGGCATTTTAGATACTGTAATAAATTATGATTTTTCCATTAGATCAATTTCGAAGAAAAAGCTTTCGGTTTTTGAGACCAACTTCGAAAAACGACTAAATCACTTTTTATTTAAGATTCAGTCTCTCGAAAAAACATTTTTGCAACTTAGATACTTTTATTAATTATGATCTTTCCATAAGATCAATATCGATTTTCGAAAAATCCTTCGGTTTATGAGGCCAACTTCGAAAAATAAGAAATAAAGTTTACAAAATTATGGGAAAAAATTGGAAGACAGTGTATTTAAGGTTTATATTCTCGAAATTTTAATATTTTAATATAATAAATTCATGTTCGAAAATATTGAAAGTTAAACTTCGAAAATATAGTTTTATTTTCAGCTAAAAAAATATTTATGGCTACATATTTAATTTGTAATCTTGGCTATTTTTTAACTTTTTCATTCCAAAGTCTGTCTAAAAACTTCATAATTTTTAATTTAATATTGTAATTTGGCAACCCTGCTCGTCGATTTCATATCTTGATATTTTTGAGGCTTGGTTTGTGTTCTATCGACTTATTTTCATCTTTATTTTTCCAAAAAAGCCAAAAAATCACTTAAATTTAAAATTTTTGGAATAATTTTTAGTCCCTCCCTAATGTTACTAAGTGCAAACAATTGCTTTTGCCTCAAAATGTGCGTTGCACTAAATTTCGAACACTTGCGCCCCCTCCCGGTTGCATGCCAAAAGTGTGTGCAAATCGTGCGTGCAGCGACTTCGTTAACAATTCTCGTATAAATTTCCGTTTGTCGCCGCTGTTGCTGCGGTCCAACTTTGCACTGCAATCACAGTTGCAGTCGATTGTTGTTGTTGCAGACTTTGCTGTACGTGTCACAGCCGCTCCATCCATTAAGAGCCCAAAATGCAAAAGCCGCACATCAACAATGCAACAGTTGTTGTTGTTGCAACAGTATAAGTAACATCAACAACAACAGCAACAATAACCATAGAGAACTGTTGCGGGTGCAGCCGATGCTTTGACAACGCTGCTCGGTCAGCATACGCAGAGCCGGTCAAGCTCTTAGTCAGTCGATGAGCTACAATGCAATTGTTGTTGTTGTTGTTGTTGATTGGCAACTAGTGCATGCGGTTGAGTTATATTTGGATTTTCGATTTTCGTTGCTCTCGGTGTTTGTTGCTTGCGGTCCATATGTGCTTACAAGATGTAACTGGAAACCTATAGGGGGCACGTGTACACCATACATTTGTGTTGCTGTGCGTGTGTGCGCTGCTGTGCATACGCCGGATTACCGGAAATTGACGAGAGGAAACGATTAATTAATGAATTGCTTCTGAGTTTCGTGCTGAGATTGAAATTTGTAGCCAATATTTTGGGGCCAATGGCGCAAAAGTAGCCGCCATCACGGCAGCCAAAGTCATCAGCTACTGCTGCATCAGCAGCGCAACTATTGTGGAACAACAAGCGTGCTTGCACATCGACTATGCCCACAATACATTATGTTGCTGCGCGCTCTCACATGTGGCAACATCGGTTGCACCGCCAATGAAATATTCAAACACTGTGGCTACTTAATCATCTTGCTGCGAGTAGTTGGCGTTGCCAGCCTTTGTTTTGGTTATTATTTGGTTGCTTTAACTTCGTTTACCGACTCCTTACCAAATTGCCTGCACACACAAGCACATAATCACACATTTGCTTGCCATATTTTGTCGATATTGCCTCAATGTGGTGGCTTACTGCTTTCAATGGCTGCTGATTGGAACTTTTGTTATTGTGTATTCATTTGGGTGAACATAAATAAATAAAGCTTGATGCTTACACATCTGTACATCCATGTAAGCTTATGTGTACTTTCAGCCAGTCGTAAGTGTAGGCGCATGCGCTCATAAGTGTGTGTGCTTTGTCGTGTTTATCTAACTATGTGTGCATAAATTGTAAGTTATCTTAAGAGTCATGTGTCTAAATAATATTACACTTGAGCTTATTCCTTAATATTTTGCATATTTGTAGGTATGTGTGTTTGACGTAAGCGTTTTGGTTTGATTGCAAACAAACTATTACAGGCGAATATGAAATTTACTTTAACTGAAGATGAAATGTAAATTTTTTTTATGGGAGTTCAAATAAAAGAAGCGAAAAAATATATTTATTGTATATATTTGCATTTTATGGCAGTTCATGTAATGTTATGTTACGTTACGTTATGTTAAGTTATGTTACATTAAGTTTGGTTATGTTAAGTTATGTAAATTTACTGTATATTGAGTTAAGTTACGATAATTTAGGTTACTTTATGTTAATTTACGATAAGTTAAGTTACTTTATGTTAAGTTATGTTGCGTTATGTTAAGTTAAGTTATGTTATATTAAATTAGGTCACATTAAATTATTTTACGTTATGTTAAGTTACGTTATATTAAGTTAGGTTACGTTTGGTTGTTTTACGTTACGCTACGTTACGATATGTTTTGCTACGTTACGCTTTATATATTTTACATTTCATTGTGCTATGTTTTGTTACGTTATGTTCTATTACGTTACGTTATATTCAGTTATATTACATTGCGCTGCGTTCTGTTAAACAACGTTGTATTATATTATGTTATGTTATGCTGTGCTATGTAAGGCTGCATTAAATTTAGTTACATTGCTTTGCACTGCGTTATTTTAAGTTACGTTTCGTTGCTTTATGTTATGTGACATAACGATAAATTAAGTTACATTTCATTGTACTATGTTATGTTTCGTTATGTTCTGTCATCTTCTGTTTATTTTATTTGTGTTCAGTTATATTACGTCGCGTTTTGCTATGTTATGATCTGTTAAGTTATGTTGTGTTATATTATATTACGTTATGTTAGGTTATGTTAAATTACGTTACGTTGCATTGCACTACGTTATACTACATTATGTTAAGTAACGTTGCGTTTTGTTATGTTATATTACCATAAACTATGTTAAGTTACGTCACGTTATTTTAAGTTATATTATGTTGTATTACGTTAAGTGTTCATACTTTAAGCTTCGTGCAAAAAATAGTAAGATTTTGTTCATAATTTCAAAATTCCTAATTTATTCTTCAGAATCTGTGTCGTCCCCTTCAAAGGAAATCTTAACCCCAATACACTTATGCCAACGCTCTATGTAATTTTCGAAATAATTGTTAAAATTAATTTCCGGAATAGCCTTCAATGAGCGTAGCGATTTACCTTTAATGTCTTCAGTTGACTGAAAACGGTTTCTCTGGAGCAATCGTTTGAGTTTGCTGAATAGCCAGAAGTCACATGGAGTGAAACCAGGCGAATACGATGGTTGCGGCACGATATTGGTTGAAAATTTGACGAAAAATTCACGAAGAATCGATGCAGTATGCGACGTGGCACTTTTGGGGTGCAAAAACCTAGGGTTGTCGGCCTATAATTCCGGTCACCTTTAACGAATTCGTCGAAAAAAAATCAGATTGTACCACACCTCGATAATCGCAGAAAATGATCAACATATCTTTCATTTTTGGCCTCCTTTGACGTGGTATTTTCGGCTTCGGCTTATCTTTGCCACGATATTCGACCGATTGACTGTTTCGTAAGCAAAAATCCAAGACGCATTGCCTGTAATAATACGTTTCATGAGATCCTGGTAGTCGGAAAGCATTGTTTCACAAATCTTCAAACGACGCTGTTTTCCTAAAAATTTGAGTGATTTTGGTACCAATCATGCATTTACTTTTCTTTGATCTCTTAAAATGATTTTCACTAATCCTTCCGATATTCCAACGATACCAGTACGATCTTTGACTGTTTATCGTCCATTCTGAAGTACCATGACATTTGGCTCAGATGTCACTGGCAGTCCTACCAACCTGGAATAAAATATTGGGACGAATTGATTTTTCGCGTGAAATTTAAATTAATAAGTCTTACTATTTTTTGCCCACAGTAATACAGTAATACGCTTTTTGCAGTTTTTTTTGGTTTTTTTTAAAGTCCGCTAAGGGCAAAAATATTACATTTAAATCCCATCATAACGTACTATTTGAAAGCAGATATAGGTTTTAACGATGATTCATCAGATCTTACCGATTTCTGAATATGTGATGGTTATTTTTGAGAAACGAAAATTAGTTGGTGAAATTTTAGTTTGAATGAAAAAACGATGATTCATATGTAAAATGTACGGGAACCTAAAAAAAATAGCGACCCCTTAGAGTTAAGCTACAGCGCTTGGCTTGAGGAAGGATTTTTTGTTTGTCAATCACTAACATTTGAGGGGATAAGAGTTGAAAAAAAATTTCAAAAATTTTTTTTTTGAAGCACCCTAGTTTACATATTATCAAAAACTCAACCAGAGACCTCACCTTAGCCGCATACATACTTACATATCGTCGCTCGCATGACCAACTAACGGAACTGACATTTACAAAATTTTACAGGAGAGCAGTTTTAATATTTTTGACCCTTTATTCCATTGTCCCTGTCGAAAGGTATGCATCATATTTTCAGTCTGCTTTTCTAATTATGTACTCTGACGTCTACTCTTCAATATTATTACGGCAAAATGATATTACATACGTACGTTACCTTTGTGACATTTTTTTTTGCTTAGTTGCAGATACGTTTTTTTTTATTTAAAAAAAAAAAACAGGATTTTGAATTGAATTTTTTTTTTAATCTTTATTGGACTATAGATATGAAATACAAAAATAAAAAAAATTAATGAAAACAACATTTTTAATTAATGAGAAAGGGATTTATAAAAATTTGTATGTTCACATAACTTGATTACTGGCGTATCTCCAGTAGTAAGCAATACTAAATCTCCGTATTTATTTTTATTTTGAGGTATTTTAGGAGGAGTCGTGTTTAATTTTGAAATCTCTCCCGTCAAAAACTGACAACAAGGCGTTTTAGAGTCAAGGATCTATAATTTTTATCTGTATGTTTGTTTTTAAAAAACAATTGGAAAGGTTCCCCTTTTTCTACTCTGTACTCAATCATTTCGGTCCAGTTTGTTGGTTCTCCTGAGTCGTCTTTTCGAATGGATAATAGTTTAAGATCGGTCGACAAATTCTTGAAATTTAAAAAATCAGAATAATCCATGGTAACTACATCGTATGGCTTCTTTATCCGCGCCAGCCTGAATATTGGATTTAGTTGACTTGGAACATGAACATCACCACTTTCTTTAAGGCGTAGGAGATAGCGCTGTGGGCAGAATCTCCTTCGTTTTGTTCATGGCAAGGTACCGATATTCTTAACTCTATTTCTTCAATATTAGTTGAGCTGTTTACTATATATAGTAAAGTAGCAACTGTCACTGAATTTTTGTTCTGACCACTACATCCGTCGGCAAACAAACTGAAGAAAATGATTAACAGCAGTAGACACTTCAGATGCGCCTCGTTTGCTAATTCCTTCGTGCCATGTGTAGCAAGAACAATTACCAGATGCAATATTATAGAATGTCAAATTAAATACAGAAAGGCGTCTCTTATAAAATACAGCATTGTCCATTGAAATGGGAAGACTTATGACTTGCTGCATGTCAAAAGTTGCGCACAGAATTGTCAGGTCTATTTTAGCGGCTTCCTTACATCCATTTCTAATTAGTCGAAATTTGTTTTTTTCCTCATTGTGTATTTCAAACCGTTTGCTTAAATTATTTTTGACTTCTTCAGTTCCTTTATGATAACTCATACATAGTCCACACTGATCTTTTTGGGCCGATGGAATGACAAATTTTTTGTTTGAAATATCTTTCGATAAGTCGAAAGGCTGGCAACAGCGCCCTCTCCAATTTCCTTTGTAAACTGGATACTGTAGTTTTGCATGCATTTTGTTGGCATATTAAATAATATCTTGCAATAATATTGGAAAATTTCTTTATAAAGTATAGCAGTAGGTATTAAATTGCAGTTACGTTAGTTAAAAATTTTTTTGGTCCATCTGCAGATACGTTGAAAATGTTATGGCGTTTTCTGAGATAACGGTACTATATACAATCACATAATTTACACACAAGATGCGACATGCCTAAAGAAGTCCCATAGTGGTCCTAACTCAATTTCGGAAAAAAATGTCAGTTCCGTTAGTTATGTATTAATATTGCAAAGAAAACATATACTCAAAAATCTATGTTATACATATTTCTCTTTTCTTTTGTTTGGAATGTAGAGCCTCATAATGCATTGGCACTTGATGCCAAATATGACTAAACATATCCCTTCAAATTTTTTTTTGTTATATTATTGGCTAAAAAAGTAATCGATTGCTCTCACTGCGTTCTAACCCTCTGCTTGATTGCCTTTTAACCTGCCCCGCTATTGCCACATGCCCCGGCATGCCACAACAGCGCTGCAATTTGCATTTGGAACATTTGGTTTCACGCATCATAAAACAATTTTCAATTAAATGTGTAATTTATTTTCGAATATGTAGCGTATAAAATTGAATTATGCACAATTGAAAAACATTAATAGGCGAAACGAACGCACGCAAACTCACACACATACGTACTATACTTACATGCATGGAATGGTGGCATAGAACATTTGTTTTCAACAAGGCGGCTAATAGTGGGGGAGACACAGACAAAGCTACATGTTTTTGGTTATGTATATGTATGTAGATGTAAATACTATATATGTATATAAGTATATGCCATGTTATAAATATCTATGTGTGCCTTTATGTGGGCGACCCTATATGACCCTGCCAGTTAGTTACAAGTCACCCAAAATATTTTTTATAAGTTTTTGTTGTAGTTAAATAAGTGTCTAGAGGTCGCTGAGGGCATTTAAGTGCTTTTGTAATATATATTTTTGGTTAATTGAGGAAGAATTTCGAAAATATTTTTGTGGGAGAGTGGGAAGAAACAAAAAAAAATGGGTTATGTTATGTGAAGTGATGTTGAAATTATGAATTATTTTTCTAAGTAAGGAAAAAAGCAAAAAATTCTGTTGTGTTGTGTTAAGGCAGAAATGATAAATTATTTTTTAAGTTAAGTTATGTTATGTTAAGTTATGTCGAGAAAGAAATCATAAAATATTATTCTCAGTAAGGAAAAAAAGTATGTTTTGTTAGCATATTTTATGTTATGTAAAGTTATATTGAGAAAAATATGAGAAAATATTTATTTAAATAGGTAAAAAAACTAATGAATTAAGTTATGCTAAGGCAGAAATTATGAAATATTTTTCTACGTTAAGTTGTGTTATGTTAAGTTATGTTAGTTAGATATGTTAAAAAAGAAATGATACAAATGTTGTTCTAATTAAGGGGGGAAAATTGTGCTATATTACGTTACTTTATGTTATGTTAAGTCATGTTATTTAACGTTACGTTATATTTTGTTATGTTATTCTAATTTATGTTGAGGAAGAAATGATAGGTATTTTATCTGAGAAAAAATTATGTGATGTTAAGTTATGTTATACTAATTTATTTAGAAAAATAAATGATAAAATATTTATTTAAGAAAAAATTATTTTATGGAATGTTATGTTAAGTTATGTTCAGGCAGAAATGATAAAATATTTTTCTAAGTATGGAAAAAAATAAAAAAAAAACAAGTTATGTTACGTTAAACTATGTTATGTTTGTGTTGAGTACTTTATGTTTTATTATGTTATGCTATGTTGACGACGAAATGATAAAATATTTGTTTAAGTAAGAAAAAAATAACAAAATATTGTCCATGCCTGGTGTCTATTGTGGCGTATTGTGGCGAAAATGATAAACAATTTTTTTAAATAAAGTACGATTTGTGTTATGTTACGTTAAGTCATTTTAAGTTACGTTATGTTTCGTTCTGTTAAATTCTTTCAGGAAAAAATGATACAATATTTTTTAAGTAGGAAAAATTACAAAAAATTATGTTATGCTATTGTATGTTATGTTGTGTTATTGTAGGTTATGTTATGTTAAGTTTTTTAAAGCAGAAATGATGAAATATTTTTCTAAGTTAGGAAAAAGAGAAATTTTGTTATGTTACGTTAAGTCATTTAATTTTACGTTATGTTATGTTAAGTTATTTTAAGGCAGAAGTGCAAAAATATTTTTCTAAGTAAGAAAAAAAATAACAAGAAATTTTGTTATGCTACGTTAAGTCATTTTATGTTATGTTATGTTACGTTAAGTTATGTTGAGAAAGAGATGATAAAATGTTTTTTTAAGTAGAAAAAAATTAATGTTATGTTATGCTGTGTTATGGTATGTTACGTTATGTTAAGTTGTGTTGAGTAACAAAAAAACGTACAATTGTTTTATGTTATATTATGTTATTTTATGGCATATTATATTGTATCCTTTATGCTGTGTTATATTAATTTATCTTATGTAATGTTATGTTATGTCAAGTTTCTCTATATGTACATATGTGTGTATATTTGCCAAAAAAGCCATTAAATGTGAAGAATTTCATTACATTGATATAACAATAACAACATCAGCATCATTTAGTGTTACCAGTTATGGCAAGCTTTCTAAGCTTCCAGTAACAAAAACAACAAGAAATCATAAATTATGAAAAACATAAAATAACTGTACTTACCATAATGACTGTGCCTCATTTGCTCCACTTTATTGGTTCCTCGCCACAATACATCATTTAATTCTTACACTGGGACCCCCTCACCTTCAATTAAACAACAATCGTCTACATTGACGAACTGTATTTATGGCTCTTCTAAATTTATGGTCCAGCGCAATTGAACAAACAATATGAAATTCTAAAAAAGTGCATATTTAGAAAAAAAATGACATTAATAGCTCATTGACATGATGGGCGTGGCGTGGGAAAGCACATAAATTTGAAGAAGCGTTGCGCACTTTGGCCCACTTGTACTTCAATGCGCCGACACAATGAATGCGAACGAATTAAAAACAAGTGCGCACATTTGTACAAATAAAGTGTAGAAAATATACAAACACACAGATAAATATGCATACATGCACATATACATATGTATATAAATATACTCGTACACATACGTACATTCACTTGAGAGAGGCATCAGGGTGGCCGAAAGTGATGGGCTTATGCATGCATGTTGACAGCTGTGACAAGCAGCTAAGCCATGCGCTGCTGTTTTTGTTGTTCTTGCACAAATGCTGCTGTGTATTAGCACATGTCCACATTGCATTACGTAAAATGTTTACACGCCTAATTATGATTTATTTGTACCCATATCGCCGCGCGCTTGCCCAGTAAATGCGCGCATACCCGTCGCTTGGGCTAAGTTAGTACAGCGAAATTGTTAGAAAAAAAAAAAAACGAGCATACAACAGTAACATGACAGTTTAAAATAAATGGTTTATGCATGCAGCGGACACACATGATGGACGGGGGAGTGGCAGATGCACATTCGCAAGCATATCTGGTGACCCCGTAGGAAATGCTACATACTCAAATGTTGGTCGCGGTTACGTCTCTGATGGTTCATCCGTTGAGTCCAATTTTCGAGCATAATATTTGGCTTTAAGGCATAAATCGATGCGGGATTGTCCGCAAAGACTTTAAACTTTACATATGTATGTATCTCCACTAAAAAAAGTCTAACGGTGTGATATCACACGAACTTGGTGGTCAATCGAGCGGCCCAAAATGTGAAATTATCTGCTCACCGAAGTGTTCTCTCAATAAATCCATTGATTGATGCGATGTGTGGGAAGTGGTGCCGTCTTGTTGAAACCAAATGTCGCCGAGATCACGAGCTTCAATTTCAGGCATCAAGAAGTCTGTTTCATGGCGCGATAACGGTCGCTATTGACGGTTTTGTTCGCACCGACATCATTTTTGAACAAATAAGGGCCGATTACACTAAACCGTTGTGTTTTTTGGATGAAATGGCTGCTTTTGAAGCTCTTCAAGTTGTTCTTCATCCCAAATGCGGTAATTTTGCTTGTTTATATACCCATTGAGCCAGAATCACTGAAAAAAATTGGCTCGAAAACGACGGATCTTCTTGGAACTTTTCAAGAACCAAAGAGCGAAACGATGTCGCTTGGGAAGGTCGAGCGGCTTCAGTTCTTGCACAAGCTGCATTTTGTACGCTTTCAATTTAAGATCTGGACATAGCCTGTAAATCAACCAAAAAAGCTTCTCCAGAAATCCATTTCAGAGTTGTTTAAAAACTTGTAGATTGTGCCATTTGCCGTATTATTTCTAGTTCAGTACCACAAACGAAAGCAAGTGCACTGCTAATAATCATTGGAACCAAGTCTACATAAATCCATAAATCCAGACAAAACAAACAAAAAAAACCAAAAATAACGGTTTCTTAGAACAAATTATACTTATGTTTTTACGAACGTTTTTAGAATTTATTGAATTTTGGTATACGATTTTTTCAGCGAAATTCAAGCTTTAGTTGAGTCATGAAAGAGCAGTACTTGTAGTAGAGCAATAATTTTTAAGCAATAATTTCTTAAAATCTTATGTGTGATGCTTTGGTTCGATTGCTGTGCTGTTTTTGTTGGGTCCATAAAAGAGCACACTGTTTTACAAATGATTTAATTATGAGTCAATAGTCTTTTCTAAAATGCACACATATGTTATTTCTGAAGCTTCTTTCAGTTGTTTCCGAAGCTTGTTTGGATCTCAACTCAAAACATCTTGGAGCGGAAACACCTTTTTAAAAAAATTGTCACCCAGAATTTTTTAAGACTTATGATAACAACTTACCGAACAGTAAGAAATCAAAAATCAGGGGAATTCTATGTGCTTCTTAACAGACATCGAAGAGCTGTATATACATATACTTATTACTTAGAATATAAAATGTTGTATCGCCATAAAATCACAACCAGCGTGCTTTGACGACTGCCACCTCAGTCTGTTACCTTGGTCGAGTATGAATAGATCAACGGTCTTCATTCAAATCAGATACCGTGTCAGTAAACAAATTTCCTCTTTCATCTTCTATGTCTACTAAAAAAGCTGCCTTTATTATTGCTTTTAGTGGCCATCTATGATTATTCCTTTATATGTATATTATACATATTCCGAATATTTACACCTTAAATTTAAAAAAGACTGTTTGAAGGAGCTGATTCATCTCTGAAGAATCATTTAAAAAAAGACTGTCTCGAAAATACTGTCTGATTCAAATCTGATTAAAGATTATTATATTAGCAGGTTTTATATAAATCGAGGAATTATGTTGCTTGGTAATGAAGTTTGCATCGAAGTTTGTAAATTAAGGTTCGTGTATCTCTGTTCTATCAACCTAAGAAGAAGGACAGAGGTCACATGGGTTTTTGAAAAGCTTTTTTTCCTTGCAGTTCTGATTGTAAGTATGTAAATATATCTTTACCATGTGTAATATGTTAAAGTTGTTATACATTTTGGTGGTCTAAATCTGTTCATATTCTGATTTAAATTTAACGTCTTGGATATAACCTTAATAATCTCATATTTCTTACTAGAAGTACTTACCGATTTTGAAGCCATCCTTTCACTCCTTCAAAATCTCTATTTTTACCAGATTTTAATTTTTACTTACTTTACATATTTTTTCCAATATGAACTAGTCAAAACTTCGAAAAAAAGCCCAAAGAAATTTTATATAATTTAATTTTTCACTTACTTAATAGCATTTTCCTTTGAACTAGTCCAAATTTAGTTACCACATAAACTAGTTTACAACTAGTTAAAATGAGGCCAGTTCCAAAACTGCTTATTTTCACGCAGAAAAACTTTTACCTTTAAAAAATCTAAAAAAAAGGAAATGTAATCACTTCAAAGACTAGTGCGCACTAGTTAAAATGAGATCTGTTTCAAAAATACTTATTTTCATGCAGAAAAACTTTTGAATAATAAAAAACTAGAAAAATGAAGAAAATGTAATTACTTCGAAAACTAGTCCGCAACTAGTTAAAGTGAGGTTAGTTCTAAAACAACGTATTTTCAATTGAAATAACTTTTAATAAAATAAATTTAAACTCTTATTTAACTGATCTTTTCTCCACTGGGTGCCTCTGCTAATCAAACTGTTATTCGATTATTTTGCATTTTCAAGTAGCGCAATGCCGTGCGCTAATTATAATAATACGAGTAAACAACAACGTTACTAATGCAGCCAGCTGCTGCAATATTTTGCCGTGTTGCTTTTGTTGTAATTGCAGCTTTATTTAAGTGTTAAGTGGCAGGGGTGCGGGAAATGCCGCGTTACACTTTATTTACAAGGAAAGAGCATTCGAGTGGCCGTGTGTTTGTATTTGGTATATGTGTGTGTGTGTGCCCATGCATATATGTGATCTTTATATGTGTGTGTCAGTGTTCGTTTATATGTGTTTGTGGCAGCTGGCAGAAGCTGCCATCCGCCTGATTAATTGAGCCTAAACGTACGCAAGCAAATGCGTAGACACATACACTTCTTTATAAAGATTAGACATACACATACATACACATACACAAATATGTACATACATTTGTGCAAAACATGTGCAAGATTTTCACACAATAATTATTTTGTTCATTTGCCTTTTTTCTCCTTTTTTCTCAATTAATTTTTCGCCTTCTTTCCTTGCTATTTTCCCTGTTTTTCCATCGCCGCTGTGTTTCCATTCACCAGAGAAATTGTTTGTTTGCGCTACATTTGCCTTTCCGCCGCCACTGCTGTCCTGGGATGCTGGGGGGTGCGTGAGTTTACACTTCTGCTTTAAGATAATCCCTTTCGCTCGTTCGGTACTCCGTTACTGCTACGACTCAATCTGTTAAAATCATTCGTCCATCAGTATTCATGCTCTTCTTCTCCAAGTTGTAGACTGAGTTATGTATGCTTCTTCTTAGACTGTTTTTTGTACCAAATAAATCCAAATATTTGCCTGTCTACACCCGCAAGCAAATATTATGAGCTTCTGCTGGCTTTTGCTTACGTTCAGCAGCGTATTTGGTTCGCTTGTTGTTCTGTACTTTATTTAAGAACTTACAGTGGAACGTTCGAACTTATGTTTAGGAATATGGCAACCTAACAAATTTCGAGGAAATTGTTGAGTAGTTTCACATACAATACTGTGGAACTATAGGTTAGGTTACGTTAATCTAGTAGGCTAATGAGCCACGCATAGACCAGTTTTGGTCCTTTGCGATACCAGATGGAGTTCAGTTACTAGGTCCATGAGGAGTAGTCATCCTTTAGGATGCCTGCGCTTAACGCGAATTTTGACAGACTGCGCCCTTATCCATACCTCCAGTATATCACACAGTAGGGACCCCAGATTCTTACAGCGTAGTCTTGCCAATGCGGGTCAAGCGCACAAGAGATGCTCCATTGTTTCTCTTGTGCTTTTCTTCCAATGGCACACATTTTTTGAACAGCTTAAGATCTTAAAGAAAAGGTACGATAGTGCCGTTATCAGTAGAATAGAAACGGGTCGGAGCTCAGCTTCCTTTGATGGTTCTACTACCGGACAGCTGGGCTTTTCGGGAACGTAGCCAGCGTTTAGTCCTAGGTAAATCGCAAGATCTCCCCTTAGCTCTTCGCCCTCAAAAGGGAAGGCTTTACCTAGTTGAAAACCCTAACTGGTCAAACGCCTTATCGATGTCATCGAGGTTAAGTTTAGAATCTAACACTCTCCTTCCTTGGGTTCCATTTAAAGACACTTTTTGGAAGAATACAGGCTAGAAACATCTCAGGACTTCCATCTTAACTTCCGCGCATTGCGATATCAAGGCTTAAGTACCTGGGTGGTCACACTTTCAGGTATCCCGCTGAACTGTTAGGAATAGAAATAAACAACATAAGCAGATATGTATTTAAAATATGTTTGAAATCTTTTTGGTTATTTCCGTTATTCGGTTCTTTGAACCAACCCAGAGCCCAGTAAACTTAAGTCGTAATATTTCGTTTTATAGGTTCCTTCCTACCAACTGTTGTAAATTATTTGAGTCTAGGAAACATCACGTTCATACTAGCTCACCTCAGCTTGATTTCCTGACTGCGTCTGTCTCAAGACTCTTTTCTTTGGCTTGACCTCTGAATTACTATCCTTTATAACCTCTAATACTTCATTGAAGTTAGGATATTTTTTTACTTTTTTTGGCTTGACCTCTGAATTGCTATTTTTTATAACCTCTGATACTTCATTGATGGATAGGGATAAAGGTAATCCTTTACTAACGACTTCTCTCCTAGTGCGCTAGTAATAGATTCCTTGGTTCAAAGCTTCTTCCCTGCTACTAAAGTTTAGATTTTTCTAATTCTTACTCAAATTTTGAAGACGCGCTCCTAATTGCTAAATGAAATCACCCGCAAGCCATCGACCGACGCCGCTCTTTGAATGGTTTTATTGGAATTTTCAGTGAAGAATAAACCTAAGTAGGAACTAAAGATTAACAAAATTATTCATTATTTTCAAATCAAGTTCAGCATTTCTTCCTACCTCTTTGCAATTAAAAGAGATCCCTCTAAAGTAGGAATGAAACTATACTTACCGCTTTCAAGAGGATAAAACGATTCTAACATTGATTAACGGCAGAGAAACAAAGAAAAAAACATGTGGGAAAGCTTCTAATGCCGTTCACTGGGTACTCGGCGATTTTTTAGCTGATGTTGTATATTTATCTAAGAGCAATACAGATAAAGAAATCCCCAAAACACTTTCGTCAAAATGTGAACCGATTAAGTGATCTTAATGTTAACTCTCTCAATGAAAAGAGATTGCTCTAAACTAGAAATGAAACTTTAGACATTTTTAAGATGATGCCGCTCTTAGTTAACCCTAGCCAAACCAAGAAGAAACCATGTGGAAAAGCATTTAATGTCGCCAACTCGGGTCTCGCCAAACTGTCAACGGAAGTCGCTTTTTATATCTAATGGAGACTTTCTTGGTAATACTATCACCAAGTTAAAATGTAAACCGATGAAGAGCTTTCAGTTGAAGCTGAGTCATTAAAATAAATGAATGAAAAAATTATAACCAGCTTTAGCAGAGGCTTCACAGATATTAATCCAGATGTCATCGGAAATATCCTTCTATGCTTTTCGATCCAATAGTCGAAGGAGAAAATGAAAGATCTTAAGACGACCAGCCTTTGTCATTACAATATTACAGGTACAGAGAGTCTTGCTTCTACTTTGAGTATGAGAGTTCATTGATCTGTTATCTCTAAAAGAAGATACATGAAAGACTGCTTTAAAAACCCATAACAATTTTGCAGCAATTTCATCTCAACTGATAAATCAACTATAGTACATTGTCTTGGCTCTTAAGATCCAATTATTTCCAGGAAAAATCGCCACAAATCAATTGAATTGAATGCAGCGCCTTCATTTTTAATGCAACAGCATTCATAATATTTTCGCTTCTACAATACTTCATTTGAGCACTGCCTTCAGCCTCGAAACCCATGCGCTAATTGCCGCATACATCATCATTCATTTGAATTTTGCGTCTCCCACTTCGATGATTCGGTCCGAACGCGCCGCTGAGTTGAATACCAATGCAAAGTTACATTCTGCCGGTTTTTTGTCTTACTGTTGCCATTGTGTCAGTCAACCACTGTCACTGTCGCCTCTATTTACACAAAAGATATGGCAATGATTTTCTCTTATTCTCACAGCCACTACCGCGCCCGTGCGACCCCACAATCTCTGCACAGCGACTACAATAGTTTTAATTCTTCATTTCCCGCGACTCTGCGCTTTCCGCCAGTTCGTTCGATGTTCCACTCCAGTAGCTGCATTGTTTTCCTGTAGCCAAGCAGTGATTCTTATCGCGCAATAATAAATATTTAGTACCAACAATGCTTACCAATTGTGTGGACGCTTTCGGCGGCTCCAACCAAGCGTACAACTTGATATCCAGCCAACACATCTTTTTTGCGCATCACACAAATTTGAACGTCTGTCTGTCCGAGCCATTCATTCATGCCTTTCACTCATTCAGAGCCAGACCAGACCAGCCAGCTAACTTAGAGCCGTCCAACTACCAAACTATTAAGGCTTCTTGGAGCTCTCATCCCTTTTCATAATTTCCGCTTGACTGTAGACTGTCGGCTTGAAAAAAAGAGTAAAGCAAAATATATCAAATAATAAAAGCGAAATCTCACTGACAGCTTAGACGAAAAGCATACACGTTTGCCAAATGCTTGTAACTAACAATAAACCAGATCCACGAAGCAGTCGCTTGCGTGTCGGTCGCTTGAGGACGTCACAAGCCCACGCCAAACGGCGTCACTCATGCGTGAGTGCGTGCGTGAATACTTCGGGTGTTGTCTACCGACACAAACAGAGTAGAAAAAGAACACACAAAATGAGAGTTTCGGCCAAGCGCGTGGAGGTGTGTGCCGGCTAACGAAATGCCCAGACTGTTAGTCGACAGAATGGTTTTTTGTTTGGCCATTAAGCGCTGCGTAAGTACAAGTGAAAACTAGCCGAGAAATGCGAACGTGCGCGCATAATTGCCGATTTGAGGTCAGGATGCCGACGAGTGGTGGAGGACGACCCGGTAGTTGAGACACGCAAGTCTACAACGTTGCTAAGGGCCATGTTAGTGCAGAGTGTAGGTGTTAAGGGCCGGTCAGCTTACTCAGCACTCGAGTGGAGACGTCTCCTGTGCTGGTTTTGCGGTCTCTTTCTTCATCACCAACATCACTTCGTGTCCCTCGGCGCTCGTCGCTCGGAAAACTTGAGCTAAATTACATTTGTATACTGCGTGGAGTTGGCGTGCGCTAATTGCGAAAAAGCAGTAAAGCGAATAGAGGCAGAAGTGAACGGCAAAAACAACGACTAATATGAAGCGTAATATGCATTGACTGCTGGCTATGCTCGGCTTTGCGCATTTGAATGATTAATTTCAATTTGTTGGCTTTTTGACGTGGTGGGCGCGCTGAGGCGGAAACGCCAGAAATAATTTGGAAATAAAAACCAAATAAATTTGAATGCCCAGTTCGGCGTGGCTTTTAAGTGCGTAACAAGAGAAGCGACCTAAAAAGCCGAACGGAAAGCGCTCCCTAGCGAACCACGAATTTTGGTAAAGCGGTCACACAAGCCCACACCCTGCCAGCGACGCATTCACACCACTTGACCCACTAATTATGAAAGTGACAATTGATATCGAAGGTAATAAATTTTTGGGATTCGATGGCTTGTCTTTGTTGAAATTTGTATGCGAAAATTGAGTAATAAACCGCATAACGGTTGAGTGCAATGCCGCTAATTGATTTGGTTGTGTGTTGACTTTTGGAATGGAATTCAGAATATTTATTCGAGAAACTGATTGGAGAGTAATAGACCTTAATTTTCATGGTACCAATGAGTGTTGAGATCCTTTCAGTCTTAATGATAGGAAAAAATTTCTTTAATGACTATCTGACAACAAAGACATGCGTTGAAACCGATAATCGGAAGTTTGGAGCTAGTTTCTTTTGCAATCTCATGAACTCGAATAGAAGATGGTTTAGTTTAGCCAAAGTTAAGTTGGAAGATTAGTCCTTTCGGTCAAGAAATCTTGTATACAGACCCTTGGTCGCTATTAAAGACCACGAGCTATAATGGAGTGACGATTGCAACAAGTTCTCATAAAGAATATAACTATTTATTTACTTAGTGTGAGACTGTCTCTGGAAAGGATTACAGTCCAATAATTTAGACGCTATCAAAAATTGGACTCAACGGATAGACCATTCGAAACCTAGCAGCGGCCAACATTTCAAAGAGATAATCCTAAAAAAATGCCAAAAAATGTTCTTTCGAATAATAAATAAATTTGAAGTTTCTATGTTCTTTCTTTAAAAGAGTAGGGGACCTCGAAATGGATCACCCTTGCTTTAAAAGTTGTTATCTTATCCCGATGAGGGAGATCAGTAAGTACAATGATTCTGATAGCGAAGCCAGAGGTAGCTTAGTTACCGATTGGACTTCCCAAGTCGGCAAAACAATCCACTTGATACAATCCTTCTGCGAGTGAGGTCGTAGCGTTTGCTCACGTGATACTGATGGTTAAAGCAGGCGTCAGCCTTGAAGCAAGCGGTTCGCCTTACAAACGTCTACACTTTGTATGACAGGCTCGTACGCCTAGGTAGCTACTTACCAACGAACTATGAAAGCCGGTCTAAGCGCCCATTTTTCTAAAAATACAGGAACTAATTTGTTTTGGGCTTCAACCGGAGTTAAAGAAAATGTTATATACAGATATTTAATGCCAAATCCAGGAAAGATGACGAGATGACTCCTTCCAAGAAGTGAACTATACTTCCATGTAACGAAGTTTTCTTTATTGCGAAGTAAATATCCAGTCCTTTGGAATTCATCACAGAGAGTTTCGACTGTATTTGTAGATATACTGTTGATCTTGGTTCTCAAAAGTAATGCCTCTACATGCTCTATGGTAAATATTCGTTGCATAAAACACTGTAACCGTAATAATAATATCAGCCTACCCACACATGGAATGATTAAGAACGAAGTCGGAGGGGTACAACAACACATGATTCCTCGTTCGCTTTTAGAACACTGTCTAAGTTTATGCGCCTCGAAATAAGAGACTATATTATCTCGAGATTCTGTGCTTTTTTTGAAATTGATAGATCAATATTGCCGATTGAATATCATAGTCATATCTACCGTTATTCGTATTTTAATTTTATTTGACTAAATATAAAACAATTTTGAGCATCTTATTTGGAAATGAAAACTCTGCAACATTGTCAAAAGCATACTTTTAGGTGTCTGGAACACTTTGCTGAGGATTTTATTCATCCACTTTGAAATATGTGAACTTCTTAACCGGCTCATATAAAAGTTAATAGACTTTTACTTTATAGTGACACTTAAATGTGCCGTGCTTGGTCGTACTTAAAACAACCGTTAATCACTAGTCTATTTATGCTTCTTAAAAGTTAGTTGATCACGCGATTTTTTAAACAAAAATTCAATTCTTAAGAGAAGAGTTACAACAATTTTTTCGAGATAACGAGCTGAAATTTCTCACACATCCTGCTCATCTCAAAAAACTGCTGATTTATCAAAATCGTCGATATCGGACCACTATAGCATACAGCTGTCACACATTCTGACCGATCAAAATCAAGTTGTTGTATGGAAAACATTTTAATTTTATGAGATATCTTCATGAATATTGGCACTAGTTATTTTCCAAGATAACGCTATATTCTCGGAACATATTGTGCAAATCGAACCACTATAGCATATAGCTGCCATACAATCTGATCTATCGAAATCAAGTTGTTGTATGGAAAACTTTTTTATTTTATGAGATATCCTTACGAAACTTAGCACGGACTATTTTCTAAGGCAATGCCGCATTCTTAGAACGTATTGTTCCAATTGGAGTACTATAGCATATAGCTGTCATACAAACTGACGAACAAACTCAAGTCCTTGTATGGAAAACTTTTGCATTTGACGAGGTATCTTCAAGAAATTTAGCACGGATTATTACCCAAAGCACTACTACATTTTTCGAAAGAATTGTTCAGATCGGACTACTATAACATATAGCTACCGTACAAATTGACCGATAAAAAACAACATACATACATAAGATTTTATGTAAATGATATGCCAATGAAGAGTAGGTATTTTATTATTTTGTTTTTATAAATACACCTATAAACAAAATTAATCACCCACTTAAAGCTGTCTAGCGCCATGAATCCTATAGAGTATTCATATCACCTAATACGGTTCCCATATCCTATAATAACGGCTGCTATCCTGCATGCGACTTTCTAAAACTATTTCTCAATTGTACAAACAACGTTAGATGGACACACACACGCACTCACACAACCACAATATTTCAACAAAGTTTATTAAGATGTCCCAACCGAAGCTTAACCGTAATAAGCATGTTGCATTTATTTCGCAAAGTTCACAGTTATTTCACACAGTTCAGCTTAGTTGAAGTTTAGTTCAATTCAGCGCATGATCACTCCCAAGCTATTTCCGCAAGTTATTTAACTTTTGTACAACTATGTAGTTAGAAGTTTGCGATTTAAACGCACCAAAGCCGCCATGTCGTATACGTAATGGCTGTCATTAACACTTGCCGACTATGGCTTGCTAAGACAAAGGCAACAAAAACAACAAAAGCGAGTGACAAAAATGTAAAAAAAATTAGATGACAACAGAAAATAAAAAATCTGTTTCACACTTCTCCAATCATTCACCGCAAAGTCAAGTCAACTCAAGTCATGTGGGTTCAAGGGAAGAAGAAGTGTGCAAAGAAAACAAAAAAATGAAATCAAGTGCAGTCAATTTGTTTGTACACATGCAATGTATGCGCATATATGCAAAAGGCAGTTGCAAAACATATAAAATGTGGTGCATATGTATATGTAAACTTATATACATATGTATGTACATACATGGACATATGCTCACATACATACATACATAAATGAATATACGTACGGTATATGCGCCTTTACTTAGAGAAAGTGTCAATAATGCGACATTCGCGCTAGTCACACTTGAGAACAGGCGCCGTTATAGCAGATATATGTATATGTTATACAAATATACACAAATATATGTACATAAGCACAGTGGGCACAGACAGCATGTAACGTTTTTAAAGTTAAAGAAATCTAAAAAAAAATAAAATAATAAGAATTATTTATTTAATAAAATAAAGTAAAAAAATAAAAACTGAAAATAAATTAAAAACAAAAATTTACAAAAATATAAACAAAATAAAATAATATTAAAAATAAGAAGAAAAAGAAAAAAATATTAACATAATACCCTTCACAGGTGCATTTCTTAAATTAAAAGTGTCTTTTTCTGTATTTTCAACGGCCTGTTTATATGACAGCTATGTGCTATGGTGGTCCGATCTAAACTATCGTTCGGATATTGTATCGATGTCTTGGAAAATAGCCTCTGCGAAAATTTTGTGAATATAACTCATCAAATATAAAAGTTTTTCATATAAGAACTTGATTTTTAACCAAAAATTTGCTTGGGAGCTATATGTTATAGTGGACCGATCTGTAAAATTTCTTGAGATATTGTAGCGTTGCCTTTATGCAATAAGTCATGCCGAATTTGGTGAAATATATCTCGTCAAATAAAAAAGTTTTCCATACAAGAACTTGAATTTGATCGCTCAGTTTGTATGACAGCTATTGGCTATAGTAAACCGATCTAAATAATATCTTAAGATATTGTAGCGTTGCTTTATACAATAATGTATGCCAAATTTGGTGAAGATAACTTGTCAAATAAAAAAGTTATCCATACAAAGACTTGATTTTGATCGTTCAGTTTGTATGGCAGCTATACGCTATAGTGGTCCGATACCGACATTTTGAACATATAAACTGCTCATTGAGGAGAAAAAAACTTGTGCCAAATTTCAGATCGATATCTCAAGAATTGAGCAACTATTACGCTATATATAGGGGAACAGACATGGCTAAATAGGCTGAGCTCGTCAGCTTAATAATTTATCGATATATTTTTATAGGATCTCCGACGTTTCCTTCACAGTATTACAAACTTCGCGGCAAACTTACTATATCCTGTAAAGGGTATACAAATTTTGAAAAATCAACAGCGAATCTAGCCTGAAGTGAATGCACTCGAGCGTTGCATTGTCGCTAACAATGTGTTTGTGTTGGTTGTTGTTGTTGTGGAGGCTTCTAAGCGACTCGATTCTCTACGTAGTTACATATACTACCATGCATTCTAGCGACGATGAGCTTAATACAGCTGCAACATGCATGCAACACACACACTCACATAAGTATTTTATATGCGTCTGTATGTGCGTGTGTGAGGCCACTTTACAAATACACACATCCAAACATATCGCCATATAAGCACTTCCAGCTTTCTTATAAAAATTTGTAGCCAGCTTAAGCAGAGCTTTCTGATTGCCACCATTGCTGCGTAGCGGCGGTGTTGGTGTGTGTGCCATCATTAATGTGCCACAAGTGTGTTGCAACAACGACTATGCTCCACATCATTGCACACGTCAGTCAATAGCAGCAGCACAAAGTTGCCGCCGCAGTGGACTGTCGCTTTGTCTACGCTGCTCTTCACTTCATTCATGGCTTGTTAAACGCACTAAAAGAAGAGTGCTTAGGCAGGACGCTTCAGAAGATAGCAGCGGGTGGCGAAAGGGATAAGCTGCAGCCGGCACGTAGCAATTGCGAAACTTTTCCACAGTCTTCAAGTATGTAAGATTTCGAATTTTCATGGCAAGGTTTAGCGGTTAACTTCGTATGAGTGCGTTGATTGGGAGCCTTGAGGGGGGCGAAGTTGAAGAAAAAGTGTAAAAAGTGAAACTTATCATGGGAATTAGATGAAAAAAGTGAAAAGTATATGTAAGGCATATATATACATAGGTGCTATATGTAAGAATTGCCGGGCATCTTTAAATTGCTTTCTTATTTAACCACGAGAAAGTTTTGACTCGTAATTGGTGTCGAAATTTTAACGAAGTTAATTTCTGTTAATTTTATGAGCAATGAAAGTGGTTTGACTTTACAAGCCATCGACACTTTTGTTTAAGTTAAATTATTCCGCTCGAAATAGGGTACTCCTTCTGTCCTTCCTGTCATTAATCTTGGGTTTGGTCTTTGTCCTATGGTTGGATATCAGCTATCCACAAAGCGCTTTGTACATACTGTAACTTAAGCTTTATTAGCTGCTTTATTTCTATTTCTGCTATTTTATCTGGTCTAAATATATGAGATTCGATCGAGATACCGCATGAATATCGCCCGGCAGTGTCCACTTCTTCAACTATTGAAAGTTGAAATTTGCTAAGAGCGATCTCTTACGAATTTCTTTGAGAAAGAAACACCTTGCTACTGCATGACGTCCAACCATCCAATAGTGAATCACAAGAAGCTAAAGGAGCTCGCAGCTTTTCCTATTCTGCGGTACCTGACCGAGCAAACTCATCAGCCTTACATTTTTCTGCAATACTGTCGTGGCCAGGAACCCAAACCAGTCTAATCATGTAGTTTGATGTCACAGACATTCCTTTATTAATCTACAGCGTGCCATCAGTGAGCTCAAGGTTAATATCGGTGTTCTGATTTGATCCATTAGTATAAAAGCGCATGGCTTCTCTCCTTCAGCAAGTCCTTCCTTTCTATCCCTCCCTGGAAGTGAGAAACGACGGTCAGGGCTAAGCTCGGTGATCTTATAATCTAGTTATTTTGGAATGAAATCAAAGTGTACAAAGATTCCAGAATACCAAGGCTTGCTGTTACCTAAGCATGCATCTTTTTTTTTAGTCTGAGAGCTGCTTTCGCGTCCTAGACTTACCAGCTATGCCCACGAGTTCAATATGCATTAAGACATTGTGCACTATTATTGGTGCGTTTGGTAGTGCACCATATAAGGCAACCGATGCCATCCTTGCCCTCTCCTCGATAATGGGTTTCCATGAAAACTTCCTGTCTAGGTTAATGACTTATTTATTAAAACTCTAATTCATTATTTCTCAACTGATTTCCAACTTGATCTCAAATGTCTGGAAACAGCATTCTTATATAATTCTAGAGTCTAGTAATGCTTTTAAGTTCTGCAAGAATCCAGATCAAGGTATTTATCATTCTATGTGAAATAAGTTGAAACTGCTTCCCAGATATTTCCTATGTTTAATTCTTTCTATCAGTATCGTGAAAAAGAGGCCTTCTCTACCTTGAATGTTCATTATGAAAATTTTGTAACTGACCTTATCGCGATAATTTCTGTTCCCATCCTTTTGACGGAAATGAATTCCCAATCCAAGCCAAGAAATATATTGCCATAGTGAATTATTTAGATAAGTTTCAAGCCATTCTTTGTGACAGAAATGAATTTCTTACCTAACCCTAGAGATAAATATATTGGTAAGTTGTTTAGATATACGAAAAGACTTTTTCGACTACCCAATATTATCATTCTGGGTTATTCTTCTTGTTGATTGATTTTATATACAAAAAGAAACGTGTTTTTATTCCGTACATTCCACGTATAAGCAGAGATAAACCCAAAATTTCGATATTTTGCCTCTGCGTTCTTTGTCTGATCAACAAAACGGAAAGACATGCATTATTCTATTGAAGAATACATTTTTTTTTGTCCATTGAATATCAGAATATGAGAATAGATATTGTTATGGCCGATGTCAGATGAAGTGTAGTGAGTTCAAAATAAACCAATTTTAGTGTGAGCAGTGCTCTTTGGTCCACAGCAGACCGTTTTGACGAAAGATGTATTCAAAATTAGAATTCAAGAATTCAATTCTCCTTTCGTAGTTGCTAAAAAATTTTAAAACTTCTTCATAGCTCTGATTTACGCCTTTAGTCGCCTCGGTCTTATTATAAGTAGAATGCATGTATGTCCTCTATAGACGTTCATATATCTCAACAAGTGCAAGTGTGGCACGTAAAGAATGCCCTGCGAATGTGCGGAACACAATGCCAAAGCTGAGCGTTACCAAGTGTGAGTCAAAGTACATATATCAGACATTCTTATTTGTTTAGTGTCACACCACAATCAAGGATGGCTGCCTGACAAGCTCTTCCCAGCAGTGAAATGAGAAGACTAACTGCTTGAATTGGCGCTTAAAAAATTTTATGTTTGAAAATTGAAGAAATGAGAATGAAGATGTTTTTAATGAATGTTTCTTATGCAGAAATATTGATATCTCCCTTTCCCTAAACAAAAATTAGTAGGGAAGTCTACGAGGATGTGCTTCGTGAAGGGTTCACTTCT
The DNA here is from genome assembly GCF_024586455.1 of Bactrocera neohumeralis. Classification (NCBI taxonomy): domain Eukaryota; kingdom Metazoa; phylum Arthropoda; class Insecta; order Diptera; family Tephritidae; genus Bactrocera; species Bactrocera neohumeralis. The sequence goes on along the minus strand of NC_065920.1, from coordinate 63,104,202 downwards.
GCGGAAAAGTAATATTCTACTTGCCTTTGTAACTTTCTTATAACTTATAACTAAATTCAACTAAAATTTGTAATTTTAAGGCCCAAGCTTTCAGGAAAAGAAGAAAAAAATAATATGACCTCATATTCAAAGAAAGTATGCGATGTCAATCTCTTTCAAGCATTTAACAAAGCTTTGGAAAAAAATAAATACTATTTTCATTTCGAATACGATTTTATTTTGACCTTCAAAAGTGGAGTAATTACATATATTCAAATCTATTGGTAAATTAGAAATTAGTTCGCAACTAGTTACTTTAGGACCAGCTAAAAACATATTTCAAAATGAACTTCTTATAACACCCTGGACAAACTTTTTCTTTCTTAAAATTTTGAACTGGTTTGTAACTAGTTGCTTTAAGGGCAGTTCATATACGTACCAAATTTAATACAAATTGACGCATTTTAAAACTTATTGTTCAATTTAAAACTTATTGTTTAATTTAAAACTAGTTTATAACTAGTTATATTAGAACCAGTTGATAAAATGCTTCAAATCAAACTTTTAATAGCAAGCTACGTACGATTTGTTTTAAGTTTTAATCTTTCCTCTGATTTTTAACTAGTTGACAATTAGTTACTTAAGGACCAGTTCGCACTCAAGCTAAACAATCTTGGCTTGCGACTAGTTGTTTTAAGAACAGTTCTTATACATACCGAATTAAATATTTTTAAACATTTTAAACTCAAATTTAAAACTAGTTATCAACTAGTTACATCAGGACCAGTTTGAAAGCATTCAAAACTAGAATTTTATTAGCAAGCTACATACGATTTCTTTTTTCAATATTCAGTTTTCAATATTCTTCTGATTTTTAACTTGTTGGCAATTAGTGACTTGAGGACCAGTTCCAACTCAAACCAAATTTAATATTAAGGCAAAGTACTACAAATAGCCTCAACACAAATTTATATCAACATATTTGTCTATATGTGATGCCAAACCCATTAGATCCTTCAATGTGCTTAGAGCTGTTGCCGGCAAGCATCTTGCAGCAATGTGTACAAGTTAAGAGTTAGAAAAATTAAATTGCACACATGTGAAATATGCAGGCGTTTACTTGTATGGAGCTTAATATATAACATCGCACGTGTGGAAATCTCGTAAGCGCTCGCTTACTATGTAGACACTTACATATGTGTGTGGGTTTGTATAAATGTGTGTGTGTGTGTGTCTGTATGCACATGTGCTTATATTTGTACACAATTGCAAATGTTCATTCCTATTTATAACCATCAATCCATCAGCACTTGCACACCATCAACAGCCGCCATCAAAGGCGCCAACAACAACTACAACAACAATACCGTCGATATTATAGCGACAAGAATCAGTGAACGCTTGCAAAGCCAAGTGTATGCATACAGTCGCATGTATGTATGTGTGTGTGTGTGTGTGCGTCTTCATGTATGCATTTTGCATTGTGTCTCGCTGCACTCAATGCATTGACAGAGATATTTGTCAGCAAATTCCTGCTGCATCTCAACACGACTTCTCGTACAAATCCTAGCGACTATTGTCACCATTACGCAACGCCTGACTACACATTGCACTGACTGTAGAATGACTGCACTGCACTGCCAACGTGACTTGTTAATGTATGTGTGTGCGTGACTTTGCACATATGTATGTGTGTGTGTGTAATTTTCAACAATTCGCAATGACTGCCTGAATGGAGTTGTCGCCTGAGTGTTTCGCTTATTATGGCGGCGATGAAGAGTGGTGGGGCGTTGGTGCGTTAGAAGGTTGTTTGTACTATAGGTGTGATATCTACACATGCATATATACATATGTAAGAACTTACATGTGTGTGTTCTGTTTTCATGTCACTAAATATGTCAATTTCTCGCTCAATTTGTATTTATTTTTTTATAACTTATTTTCAATGTGCGAAGGCGGGAAGTTCACGCTGCTGAGCATGTCGACATTAAGCGTTAAATTCGAAAATTAGCGGAAACGCAGAAAAAAAGTATTAAAACGTTGTTCAGAATCGAGTATTAGCATTGTCAATCAGCGAAAATTGTTAAATTATTACTTCAAAAATTCTTTTGAGAGCGGAAAATTGGAAAAATAGTAGTAATAATAAGATCGCTAATCATTTTTCTGAACAGTTAGGGCTGTTTTCACAATATCTATATAAAGCTGGCATCTTTCGGTTAAGTTTTATCAAAAGATGGAGTCTTGGTTAAGACCGTGTAGTGTTTAAGGGAATAACGAACAACCCGTGTAATCTAAGAAAATTCTGTTTTTCTTTCTTTTTTGCGTCTAATCCGCCTTTTAAAGCTACTAGATTATATATACTTTCCCTCGAAATGTTTTCATTTCTAAGAAAAAGGAAAACGGTGTCTTTTCTTTTCTGTTTGAAGCCAAACTTAACCCTTTTGTTACCTATTTGCCATAAAGATTTCGTGTATGTCTACAATGTCATCGCATATTTCAGGCTTTTGGCATCTTTCCAATAAGCTTCCTCAACTTCATTACGATTTTTTCGATTTTCTCTACTTTGAAATAATAAATTCAACATAGCTTCTTTGTAACATAAGCTTAAGCAGTCAGGTTTTGTGGCAAAGATCTAGTGGTAGACTCTTTCCCTTCATTAAACAAGCTCGAAGAATCTGCCGTTTCACCATTTGAGGCATTTGTTCTCGCTAACAAACGAAGTTTATTTTCCTTCATCTCATTTTATCTTTTTTGTCTCTCTCAGATCAAAATCAAAACTATTTAAGATACTTGCCCTTTCTTAACTGTTAACTCATCACACGTTTTAAGTTTTGTTATTAGCTGAGGGAATTTTTGATATTACATTATCTATTGTTATGATAAGAATCGAAAATCGAAATCGCGCCATAGCTAAAGAACTGAAAATATCCGACAGCAGCATCCGACGCATATTGAAAAATGAGCTCAAGGTCAAGTCTTACAAGTTCCAAAAGGCCCATGATCTCACACCGAAGCAGCAACAAGTAAGACTTGAGAGAGCGCAGCAGTTGCTTCGCTTGGCCGAAAGCGGTCAAATTCCGAACATTGTGTTTTCGTACGAAACAATTTTTCCAATTGAGCAATTCGTAAACTCTCAAAACGATAGGATTTACCTAGCCGACCGTTCATACGAGAATCCAAGTCATCGGCTGGCCACCAGGAGGCAGCACCCGCCACAAATAATGGTAGTCATAGTAAATGCGACATATTGTCGGGAAAGTGTCCTGGAGGCTGCTTTGAAGCCGTGGGCAAACTAACATTTTGGTCGCAATCCATGGACGTTTCAACAAGACTCAGCACCGTCTCACGAAGCGCGAGTGAACCAAGAATGGCTGAAAAACAACGTACCGAACTTCATTACGACCACACAATGGCTCTCGAATTCACCAGATGCGAATCCAATGGATTATTCTCTCTGAGCCATTTTGGAGAACAAGGTCCGAAGTAAAAAATATACCAGTCTCGAGGTGCTGAAGAAAGCCATTGTCCGTGAGTAGACCAAAATAAATACACTAGTCATATCGAGGTGTATTTTCATACATTTTATAAAATTAATTTTCCAAACCGAATTTATGGCTTTTTTTATTGGTTACACTTCGAGTGCCTTTAAAATCTTGTACGGAAATTTTTTTGATTTGATGAGATATCGTCCTGTAATTTGGTACGAAATATTTCCTAAGGTAATGCCACAATCTCCGAAATTTTTTTTTAGATCGAACTACTATAGCATATAGCTGCCATGCAAACTGAACGATAAAAATGAGGTCCTTGCGTAAAAAACATTTTTTAGCATGGATTATTTCTTATGGCATCGCTATAATATAATTGTTCTCCTAAGATATTATCAAACAACGTCAAGCAAAAATTAGAAAAATCTCTGAAAACAGCAGTTTCATATAACCTTTTAATATAGAATCCAAGTATATTCCGTTTGATAGATATATTATTTCTAATTATATTCTTACTGTATTCCTAGATTTTCTATATTATAACTATGCTATTTTCTCTCTTAAAGTAAACCTGAAATTTAATTCATGTATTGATTGTTATTTTCTCTTTGTTTTACAGGTAAGCGAAGCAATCAAAGCTTTCTTAGAATGTAATGTACTATGACAAGTCCAAAAGCTGCAAAAAATTGTGAGTAATGATCAAATTTCTGTATACAACTTAGTAGTACTTATTGTGTTTATAATAAAAACTGATCAAAACTCGACTATTATCATGTAAGCAAAAAACAAGAAGAATATCAAAACTTGTCACTATAATTTTCATTACAATCAACAATTTATGAAACTTTCGTAATTACTTTCATAAAACAATTTTTTATCTATACCAAGAAAATCATACGCAAAAGCTTCTAAGATTTACAAAAGCTTAGTTAACACTTTTAGTAAAATAAAAACAATAATAAGTTCGCTGTAAACGTGCGGCTAGGTTGACCTAAGAAACATAGATGTTTTGATATGAATGTCTTTCAATCTAGTTCGGCATCCTACAAAAGCGAACCTACTTTTTGCTTACTCCCTTAGATAGTTTCAGTAATAATCTTACACTTAAAAATGCAGCAACGTATTATTATATACACCTTATATATAATAAGTATATAAAATAATTTAAACACATTATATTTAAAAGACTAGAAGAAGATGTTTCAGAAATTAGTAGACAAAAATCGTCAATTTTCATAAACACATGAGATTTCGATTTTCATATCGACTTGATTATCGAACAAATATAGTTAATAAAAACAATCGATATCTAAAATTTAACATAAAAGGATCAAAATAATTATGAAAAGTCATTTTTAAAAATAGTAATTTAAAAACGATATCAGACAAATTACTCGAATAAAAAATATTTTAATATTTATAATGTCAAAAAATTTTTCAAAATCGATCAATAGAAAAAAAACTTAATAATTGTTATAAAAAATTGTTTTTGAAAAATAATTTAATAAAATATTATATTATAAAAAAAAGTTGATTTAAAAAAATTAAGAATAAAAAAACAAAATTAATAACGTTTTTTTTTTAATTACGAATGAAATTATTTTTATAAAAAATTAAATTATGGACAAAAGTCTTAAATTTCCTTAGATTCATAATATTTTGTTTCCTGTCATTGTTTATCGATTGTTTTTTATTTTCAATCGATCTTAATAAAACAACAACAAAAAATATCGAAATCGTTAAATTAAAAAAAAATACATATTAATAGAAGCGTTATTTTAAAATTTATGGTAACAAAACTTATCGAAATATATAATTCAAAAGAAAAGATTATGCTTTTAAGATATTCTTTAAAAAAAATAAGAAATCGGTTTTTTCTTATAATAAATAATAATGGCTAATCGAAATCGATAAATGAAATGACATATAAATAACTTCAAAGCAGCATTTTTAAATTGATAATGACAAAAAATTATCGGAATCGATAAATTTAAAGAAAATGTAATAATTTCAGGAAATTTGGCTAAATAAGTTAAGAAAAAATTCGTATAAAAAGAACAATGGCTATTCGAAACCGATAAATCAAATGAAAAATTATTTTTTTTTAATTTATCGAGACCGATATTTATTTTAATAATCAATTTTAAAATACTGATTTCGCAATAGTAATAATCAGTATTTTAAAATTGATTAAAATAAAAAAAATTAAAAAATTTATTTTCACTTATAACAGTGATTAATCGAAGTCGATAAATTAAATCAAAAGAAAAAAATTATTTTAACTGTTTTAGAAAAGAGAATTTGCACAATGGTGGAAACGTTTGAAAATTAAAATATTTTTTAATTGAATTTATAATTACTTTTTTAAATACAATATTTTCCAAATAATTATTAATATATTAATTAAAAAATTTTAAAATGAAAAAAATATGTCATAGTTTACACCACAATTTATCAGAACTCCCGCATCTATTGCGAAATAAAAATTTCAAATTAGTTTTTGAAATTTAAAATTTTAAAATTAAAATTTAAAATTTCAAAAACGTTATCTAAAATATATTTTATGTAAAAAAAAGTTGCAACAAATGCCATCCGAATAAAGATAAAATTTATTCCCTTGCAATTTCTCGATGTCTTCACTGCATTCCCTCAACCAACTTTAAGCCTGCTGCATTTCAGCAACAATACCATCATACGCCACGGCGTTCCCTCCTGCTGTGTACCGCCGCCTCACTGAAAATTGCTTTTGCACACATTAACGAGTGTTTTCATTTTCTTTTTGCTACGTAATTTGCATTGAAAATTGTTTACGCCGCTCGCCGTAAAGTGTGGCAAAAACACATGTGCACACACACACACACACATACGTACGCATTAAACTTCAAAGCAGGCGAGCGATAAAGACGAAATGCAAGCAATGAAATGTAGAAAGCAAATATTTCGTCAACATTGCAAACGATCTGCAGCCTCCCGTTGTTGCAACATGTGCAATGTGGCTACGGCTGCACTCCGTTGCAACAAATCTACGCTGGTTGTTGTTGTAAACATATATACCACACATGACAATAGCAAGTTGTTGCTTGGCGCGTGCTGTCTGCTGCCCGCATGCGTGCATACATATGTTTTGTCAACAACACATCTTGCAACAGCAGCCGTGGCAGCACCATTATTACACTCACATTCGTTGGCGTGGCAGTATAACTGTATCTACAGCACATTATCTTGCTGCGTGGCTGCCAATCGTTCGGCGATTATGTGTGAAATTCAAATGACTCCTTACCCTACAACAACTCCAACCATACAACAATAACACAACACATTCTCTACCCATCTTCATTTCTCCTCTCTCCTTCTCTTCATGCAACCGCAGCGCAGCTGGCATTCTCCAACGTCGCTTAGATTGCTTTATGCACACACAATTTCTATAAGAATCAAGCTTTATATCTGGTAGAGCCCCCAGTCTCCAAGCAACCCCTTATGCCAAGGTGAATGTATTCCCCATTGCTATTTGCTTCAATACCCTGTTGCCGTTGCTGTTGCTGCTTACGCTTAGGCAAATGTCATAAGGCTGGCTGCCTTGGTTGGCTTCGGTTTCGATTCACTTGCAATTTTCACCTGTTCGTCTGCGGTGAGGACACTCACACACCTCCTAAAACTTCTCACGTACTCATTCTCCTGCAAGCAAGCGCAACAATTAATGCGCTCCTGTTGCTTCCCTATTTGTGGTGGAGTGCTGTGCTGATAGGAAATGCATCACTTTCAATAGCATCGGCCTCATTCGCTCACCGGTAACCCACACATACACAGACATGCATGCGGGGAGCATTTTAACACCGAAAACAATCACTTTTGTTTGTTGTTGTTGTTGTTGTTTTTGTTGTTGTCGTTATTGTTCCTGTTGTTTTTGTCCAATTTGTTGTTTTTGTAAATTTTGTTGTTGTTGTCAGAAATGTTGTTTTTGTTGTTGTCCCTATTGTTCCTGTTGTTTTTGTCCATGTTGTTGTAGTGCCCGTTGTTTGTTGCTGCTGTTTTTGTTTTTTGTTTTTGTTGCTTCAGCCGTTGCTCATATTGTTGTTGTCGCCTTTGTTGTTCTTGCTTCAGTTGTTGTTGTCGCCTTTGCTGTTGTTATTGTTATTTGATATTCCATTTGCTTTTATTGCAGCCACTTGACTGTTATTTCGCAATGCGGGCGTTTGCGTTTCACATGTCGTTTGTCGCCAGTCATCGTCTATCGTCGGTGTTTTGCGGTATCCATTTTGCCACTTTCCGTGCAATGTCTGGCTATTAGTTGTCGTCGTCGTCGTCGGTAGGTGTCGAAGGTAGTCAACTGTATGCTGTGGTTGCACTTAAATATGCATAGAAACATTTTTGCGGAAGGGACCAACGAAGATTCGACTAACGATACTAGAGCTAATGTGAATTTCCTACTGAGTTCTTCGAAGATTTTTAGGAGATTTCCATACTTTTGAGACTTTGAGGGGCGTTTGCCTCTTTTGGAAGTCCTTCTTGGCTTAATGTGTTAAGTAGACAGCACGAAATGAGTGCTGGGGTTATCGTCAGCTTGATACATTAGACTTTTTTATCGCTTTGCTTGGATTTCTTAGAGTCTGTGAGACCCTGAATAATATAATATTAATCTAGATACCAATTATCAGCTAACGACCCAGACATACGCAAACAGGCAATATATACCTAATACATTTCATGAGTAGTGAGTACTAACCTTCGTAAGAAGAAAGATTTTTTACTTTCGCTCATAAACGGAATTACTTAGGAATGCTATACGGAGTCCAAACGACAAAGAAATGAGAAAAGACAGAGTTGAAATCTTTACTACTTGTGAGTTTGCAATTTCTAAACTAAATACAATATAGCTTTGCTGAATTTGGTATCATCGGAACCCGAAATAATGATAGTTTATCACGCATTCCGTTGCGAGTCCATGGCAGACCAAACCTGCGAAGCCAGGCTGTGAATGCGCCCAAACAATTTGAATTCTAATTTCCGACTTTCAACTCAATTGCAATATCTCATTCAAAATAACTGTTAGCAAATTAAAATAAAGTTTTCGTTTTGGTCTGAAGAGCTGCCTAGATTAATTATTTTCTAATGCCCAGCGTTTTCCAATTTGAGGTTGAAACATCGCGGTAGACATACCTTTAATGAACTTTTGTGAATTGGTTAAGATTGATATGAACCGCTTTGAGAAATTTGTGTTGGGCTTAAAGGGCTCCGTCGATTTATGAGTTTTGATCCACCTTCAGAAAGTTTTGATAAGCTCAATGCGCTTCCACGATCTATAAGGGTCTTTTGATCTATAAATAGAAGTTTTGGACAATACAAAGATCTGGTATCTGATCTATAAGGGTCTTTTGATCTATATCCGGGAGTTTTGGATACCACAAAGCTGTCTTAGTGCGATCCTTTGTTACTTTTAGTGCGCTGATCAGCCCTTTTTTCTAACCGAACCCATCTCCTTCTGTTAATAAAAATATAAAAGTTTATGGGGTTGCCTGAATTTTTGGATTTTTATTAGGTTTAGATTAAGCATCCAAAAGCAAACTATGGATTTTAAGGATTCTAAGTGCATGACATAACAATACCGTAGTCATAACATAAACTCTTCTCTTTTAGAATACTAAGCGATGAACTCCTTCTTCCTTTTACGACAACCATCTAACTCTATCTATTTTATGAGATCGAAAAACATATATTTCAAAAACATTAAAGGTATTGTTCTTGGCTTACCGAGGATTACAGATTTAGTTTAAGAATTCGAAGTCAAACTATAAATACTAAGAGCATGTCATGACGATACCGAACTCCTAACATAAACTATCCACTCTTAGAATACTACGAGTTTGTTTTGTGTTTTCCGGTTTGTGATAAGTACTACGTATTCTATATCTATTCCTTTGAAGAATGACGATCGGGGTTAAAATCTCTAAAGGTACTGATCTCTAAGTGTGTTATATGATATCTTAGAAAACAGACCTGATTTATTTTCAGTGTCTAAGCGTTTAATTTGGATCTTACACCTTGTCTTTAATAAGCTATTTCTATAATATAATCTACTTTCATGTTTCTTACAAGTTCTGAGTCACATTCTAGGTAGTGATAGTCTCTTATTACCAAAAAAAAGCGGTTTAAATGTTTTCGAAGGCTTCATCGAATACAATTTTTATCAATGAAGACACCTTTCTAATATTTCTCTCCATGCAAACGAACTTTTATATACCCCCATGAAAGAAAGTGATGGAGTTCTCACATCTTAGCACAACTTCTCACCTCTCAAAAGAGAACGATAGCGAAAGACAGGGAATGAAAGAAGAGAAGTGAAAGAAAGATACAGAAGGAGAGGAAAAATGCACGCGAAGTGTGAATGCCTTGTGTTGTGTACCTTGTCGGCGTTTGTTGCATGTTACGTCGGTGGCATTTAAATGCTTTTTGATTATGCATTTGGAGGTGCGCTAATGTTCCGCACTGTTTCACACACGGGCTCAATTACAAATACATACCTAAATACTTGTGAATTGTAGCTTGTGAGTGCGAAGTGTCACTTGCGCCTTCTCTTCTACAACGTCATTCTACGTTTTTTGTTGTTTTTTGTTTGCAAATTTGCGCTGCATCTAGTTTTGTGGTTGTCGTTGCTTGCTTATTTGTGTTGTTGTTAATTTTTATTGTTGTTGTTGTTTTTACTGTTGTTGCCATTCGAATGCGTTGCATTGCCGCTGCCTCTAATGTACAGGCAGCAGAACACCCACATATCGCTGAAGGTTGTTGTAATTACTTTTGCGCTTGCTTGCTGCATTGCTGTTGTTGTTGTTGTTATATATACATTTCCATACACATATTTGCATTTTGCATGTGGCAATTGCGGTTTATTGCAGTAACTACTTCTTTGGTTATGCCTGCATTTCTATTTTTCCGATTTTTTTTTCGCCTCTTCCACCTCTTCTTCTCTTTCTCCGTGCAACTCTGGCTATGGCAATACGAAACTGCGTTGTTAATGCGATTATGCAAATTAATTTGTTGAAAATGTTGCAAATTGCATGCCAACCACACCTATACCCAGCCCTCAACGCATTTGGGCAAATTTGCATTTGCTTATTGTTGTTGTTGCTGTTTTATCGCACCTTTTTCGTTTGCCTTAATTAGTGCGACAATTGTTTGGCGCCCAGCGTCGTCGGGTCGCTGTGGTACTAGGTGTGTAGTCAATGGCGCCTGCAATTGATATGATGAGACGACAAATTGTTCGGCGGAAAATTAACATTTTTTGTGGATAATTGAAATAAGGAACTACTTGGTAGAGGTTGGGTCCCTAGAGCGCAGGAGACAATTGAGGAGAAACGTTTTTTTTCTAATTTTCTCTTCTATAAAATTAATAATTTTCGCAAAGTTCACAAGAAAGATATTGACATTACTGGTGACCCCGTTACTTGATCGGGAGATTTCATGTTCGGAGCTCTTTTTTTGATTTTTCTAAAGTATAAGTTATCAAAAAGGATTCTATTTGAATATAAGGTTGCATGATGGCCTTATTAAAATCCGTTTCCATTCCGGTTGCGCAAAACGAACTATGCTTTATTCAGGAAGCTCGCTTATTGGAACCCAACATCAATAACAAATACAACAAGTTCTTTAAAAACAAATTCAGCGGGACACTGTGAACCTTTTCACGTTAAAGATATTTAAAGTTAAGAAATCACTGTCGAATTCATCAACTAGCTTAGAAATATTCTCATTGGGATTTCTTGAAACATATCTGGAGTGATTTGGAGGAGTTGACAGCCCTTGTCCGGGTAAAAATCCGCCTCTTTCCGTTTGCGCAAATCCGGCAGTCGTCGGTCTTATTTCATTTGCTAAGCTCGCTTATTGGAACTCAACAACAATACCAAATTTATCAGGTTGTTTCAAATAAATTCAGCGGATCTCTGTGAACCTTTCCACGTTAAGAATCATTTTTCTTGTTCTTGTGCAAATTGTCGGCGCAGGATAAAGGCTCTGAACCCCAGGAGCTGTCGCAGTATAAATGCTCTTTGGATTCATGTGTCCTATTAGGGGTCACATCGTCTCACTAGCACCCTTGGGATTATCAATCTGCTGGGACTAAGTAGGTCGTTGTGATTTAGGAGAGGGCACAATAGACCTTAGGTCGCCTTGCAAATAAGTTCATTGGCAGTTGTATCCACCGTAGTCCCCTTTGTTGCATGTTAATCTCAAAGAACACACTACTTTCGCTATTTGTGATGTGTTGTAATTATTCCAGATTTCTTTGGTCTCATGAAATGACAACATAAAATTTTAAACTCTCATATCGCTACTTCGTTACAATAACTAAATTTTTAGAAATAGTTCCCTCGAAGTGCTATAGCTTTGGGAATCTTGCCTTAGAACTTCACGGGAATAACATTTCCAAAAATTTAGTTGTTCTAAAGAAATAGAAATCTTCGAGTTTTACTCGAGTGGCGACGGTATATAATATTTTTAAACCGTAAATACGCTCCAATTTTTTTTAGTACAACTAAATTACGAGGTCTTCAAAATCATTCATGGATATCAAAAATCTAAACATGGTTAGGTACGTTGGAATAGATTACATTAAACTGGTTTTCACGCCAAACGTAGACGTACCAATGTCCCTTTTATTGACAGATGTACGTTCAGTATAGTAAAGCTGAAGTTTACGTCATTCAGGACTTCAACGCTTTTTGGAAAGTTCAATAAATTGATATTTAGATAGTTCGAGTTCTAGTTTTTCATAACTTTCCTGCATTTTCCAACTCAATAATAATGTCCAACCTGATTCCTAACTGCCAACCCTTTTCAGACCGTGTGAGTAAAAGCAATGTTTTTTTTGTTCCTTTGCTCATTATCGTTTTCAAGAAACCTGGTACTGGTTCATATTGGAAGTTCCGTTGAAGGATCACATGCCCCTGCAATGTGACTTAAAGCCTTCTATCCCAGCTAGAGCTATTGTATTGCATAAAGATGGACTAAATCTTATCGATCAGAAACTTCTTTAATGGTGCTCATACGACTGTCCATCAAAGCGTTATTAACGACTGAAATATCGATCTGAAATATTGGTTTGATAATGGAGATTAATACATGTATGTTTCATTTCTGGTGCAGAGCGAGACTTTTTTGTATGCGATCATAGGTTAGACTTGCCTACTATATGATTTTGATTATCAAGAACCGATTGCTGTGATTGAATTTTTAGCTTTGAGCTGATACAGTTTAGAACTGGATATTTACGTAGTCTTGCATCGTCACTGTTATATCTGGTTAATTACACGAGTAATGGTGTTAGTGTACGGTTGTCTTACCTCGGTATTTACTTTATTATCTTTTTCGGTCTTCAGCTTGCTTGAAAGACTTCACTTAAATCCGACATATTTAACCTATATTGCTAAACCTTCGAGTATTTTATTAATATTCACCTTAAGCCCAGGATCGTAGCATACTTTTATGCTACCGCATTGCCTACATTTAAGCGCAAAGTGGAATTTAGTTGCACTTAATCGAAAACAGGTATACCGAGTGCCTTGTAAAGCTTTTGTGTAGCTGCTTTTAAATTTTTTCGCCACGAAATGAATTAGAAATTTCGAAGAAGAATACACCGCGTATTGTGCAAAGAAGACATGAGAACAGCAGCCGTTTCATTGCGCTTCGTTAAGAATTTAAATGAAATGCATAATCTGCTCTTAATATTTCAGTTGCGCGCAGTGGCAAGCAGCGTAAAAAGTGGGAGATTCGATGACAGCTGTGAATAGCAGCATGTGCGGTAACGTTGTTTTTGTAAAATACGCAACAATTCAACTCTATTTTTATAGCATTGTCTCGAGTAGTTGTTCTATATATTCATAGAATTGTAGCTTACTTATGCTCCCACTTCTCTTTCTATACCCAGAACAGGGTATATTAAGTATGCCACGAACTTTGTAACACCCACAAGGACACATTGGAGACCCAATGGAATATATAGATATACATATGTATATACATACATAAAAATGATCAGCATGGCGAGCTGCGTCGATTAAGCCGGGATATTATTGCCCAGACAACGATACAATCTCCGAAGATATTCAAACTCAAGTCCCTGTATTGAAAACTTTAACATTTAACGAGATATCTTCGCGAAATTCGGTACGGATTATTGCCTAGGACAATGGTGCAATCTCCAAAGAAATTGTTTAGATCGAACAACTATAGTATATAGCTGCCATACAAACTGACCGATCGAACTGAAGTCTTTATATGAAAATATTTTACATTTAACGAGATATCTTATCGAAATTCGGCACACTTCATTGTCTAAAACAACGGTGCAATGTCCGAAGAAATTGTCAAGATCGAACAACTATAGCATATAGCTACCATACAAACTGATCGATCAAACTCAGATCCTTGTATGGAAAACTTTTGCATTTGACGAGATATCTTCAAGAAATTTAGCACAGGTTACTATCCAAAGCATTGCTATAATCTCAGCAGAAATTGTTCAGATCAGACAACTATAGCCTATAGTTACCATACAAACTGACCGTTCAAACTCAAGTCCTTGTATGGAAAACTCTTTAAATTTTCAGGGTATCAGCACCAAATTTGACATGGGTTACTAACTCAGCCACAGCTGCAATTTCCGTAGAAATTCTTCAGATCGAAGCACTATGGCATATAGCTGCCATACAAACTGACTAATCCAAATTAAATTCTTGTAAGGCATCTTATATATTTGTGTAGGGTATTATAACTTCGGTGCAATTTTAAGACACGCACTACTCCAAATCACTCAGACTCCGACTCACTACGCTCACTCTCAACAGTCGTGTACTCGCCTACGCTTTGCTTCGCACTTCACATGCACTTCGCTTACGCTTTTGCATTTTTAATAAAAAATGTTGCGATTTCATGAAATACAATTTTTGCAACGAGCAAAAATAAGCAAAATATGAACTTATTTTTATGCACATAAATTGCAACTCTGCGTAGCATAAGCCCTACACTCAGTCACCAGCAATACCCAGCAACGAGAGGGCGGGAGAGAGAGCGAGCCAGCGAACAAATCGAAAACATAAAATGAAATAAAATAAATTGCAAGCAACAAAAGGCAACTTTGCAACTGACTGAAGCGGTCGGCAAAGCTCCACACAGCAGCGTGAAGTAGAAATGTGCCGTTGGACGGACAGTGTGGTGCGTGGGTGGTGTCTTCGCAAGCGTAGCATACGGATAGCACACAGCGGTGCAACCGAATTCAGCAAATATTGAAATGTATAGCATGTTGTTTTTGTTGCAATGCTCCAGCGCACATTTACGAAATTTATGATTATATAAGCGAGACGAAGCTTTGCTGTTTGCTGATAATGCAATGAATGATGATACCAGCTTTGAGTGAGTGGAAGACGGGTTGGTTGGTGGTGCAGGCGTGTGTGTGTGTGTGTGTGTGTGTCAGTCGTCAAGCGGTGAATGGTGGCAGCGCCGTGAAAGAATACCACGAGCTGCAGCTGCAGTGCTGCTTTTGTTGTTGTGTTTAATGTTTTTGTTATTTTTGTTGTTGTTGTTGCAACACTGCCACTGCTTTGGTGTTGAAATCTGAAGAAATGCATTTATATCTGCAAGCAAGGCAAAGCAAATAATAAGTGGAATGAAATGAAATACGCGGCAAGAGCGGGGGGTAATACAAAGCGAGCAATACTCAAAAATAAAACAAAAAACAAAAGCAACAAAAAACGTTAAATTCTGCTGCACCGAAGCTATAATGTCCCTCAGAAGAGCATGCCTTATAGCAAAAAATGGTACAAAAAGATATTCATTTTGATTTCGATCGGGCAGTTTTTATGACAGCTGTATGTTATAGTGATCCGATCTAAACGCTAAGTTCGGAAATTTTAGCATTCCCTTAGTTAGTAATCTGTGCCAAATTCCGTGAGGATATCTAGTCCAATAAAAGAGTTTTCCTTGGCAGGACTCCATTTTGATCGGTCAGTTTGTATGGCAGCTATATGCTATAGTCGTCCGATCTGAATAATTTCTTTGGAAATTGCATCAATGTTTTAGGCAATAAACTATGCCAAATTTCAGGTTGATACCTTATTAAATTGAAAAGTTTTCCGTACAAGGGCTCGATTCTGATCGATCAGTTTTTATTTCAGCTATAAGCTATAGTTGTACGATTTTGCAGTCAAAAAAAACAGATGGACATGCTTAAATCGACTGAATTCGTCATGCGATCGTTAGTATACTTATATGCTTTATTAGGTCTCCAACGATTCCTTTTGGATGTTACAAACTCCATGGCAAAATTAATATAGCCTTTTCAGGGTATAGAAAAATGAAGGAAGTCTAAGGGGCATCGTAGTTAAGTTCTGTTTAAAAAAGGTTAAGTTTTGATTAAAAAGAAGATGTATAGAGTCCACAACTTAACTCAGCAGACATTTAGAAAACGACCTTTATTCTGACTGAAACCGACCAGCAAATATTTTCACAAATATTGAATGGTTACGAAATCCAAAGTTTCTTAGTTTCTTTCCAATATTTACGCTTCAAAGTGAACCCTTGAGACAAGATATGCAATTTTAAATACGTTTTTTTCCATAAATAAAAGAATATTTCGCTAACGGAAAGCAAAAGTTGTTAGGGCTTGATGTGAGGTTCTTCAATAGCGATTCCATCATTTTTTAGTATAAAATTAGGATTATGGTTTGTTAACGAGATATATCATATAATAGGTTGTCAAAAAAGTCTTGCGGTATTTTTATTGAAATTGACCGATGCTACGGCTGCTACTAAATATGCCCGTCTCTTTCGACCAATGCAGCGAGTTTATCGCAATTTTCGACGACAGGCCATCCGGAGCGTGGCGCATCTTCGACTACCTCTACAACAGAACGAAAACGTTGAAACCATCGTTGTGCGGTGGAAATGGAAACTGTATCGGGTCCATAAACTGCACTAATTTTATTGGCGGCTTGAGATGCATTTTTGCCTTTATCGTAGTAGTACTGTAAAATATGCCGTATTTTCTCTTTATTTTGCCCCATGTTTGCGACGCTATAACTCACGAACGACTTAAAAGAAACGACAATCAATCAAACACGTGTTAGCGCGTGAAAGATTTTTAGTGACCCGATGCGACGAATAAAACTAGAACTTTTCAGCGACAACAAGCGAAAATACCGCAAGACTTTTTTGACAACCTATTATTAGAAATTAATGTGGCAATGAACTTTATAGATGTAGCGAAATATGAACCCATTTCATCAATACTTAGAACCGAATTGTAAATTTCACAATAAAAAAAAAATGTTTCTATCTACTTTCATCGAAAATATCGCAGATATATATCGTTTTTGAAGTTGCCGGACCACTGCTGTATACATATTTCAAACTGAGGTCTTTGCTATTTCGAAATCCGCGGAGCTGGCCTGTAATGTATCTGCAGATAATTTCAGAGTCAATATCCACCTTGACAGCCAAGCAGCAATCAAGGCAGTAACCTCGTATCGTATATCGGGCAGAAGTGTCTTGGGAAGCAAGTCTGGACAGAAGCATGGTAAAGAAAATCAAAACCCAATGGAACGAACTACCTGGGTGCAAAACTTCAAAAGTCATGTGCAAAACCGGAAGTACACAAAATTCCTATTGGCACTCAAAAGAAGACAATGTAGGAACATAATGGGAATACTAGCTAGTCACTGTCTGGTGGCGACCACAGAATGAGGCTGACAGATCGAGAAGACTGCAAGAAATGTCTAGAGCAAGGCACCAGGGAAACAATGGAGCATTTCTGCACTTGTCCCGCATTGGAAAAACCACGCTGTAAGCATCGTAGTATGTTAAAATCGGCATCCTAAAGTATGACTACTCCTCATGGACCTAGTAACTGAACTCTACCCGGTATCACAGAGGACATAAACTTGTCCTCATTGGCCTACCAGATTGACCTAACCTAACCTATCGTTTTATACGAGGCAAGAGAGAAGGGAAGTGCAGTATGAACATAAATCGAAAATTATCGATATATGAGCACTATGTGACCAATTTTTGATATTAAATCAAAAAACTGTTCAGAAAAATTTTTTGTTATGTATAAATTTTCTGAAATATTTTATCGTTGGTATAATGAATTGAAAGTTATATTAAAGCCGGTTGAGATTAATGTAGTCCTTTGAGATATAAAAATGTGCAAAGCGCCACGCCCATAACTTACATATTTATATACATGTAGTTTATGTTTATTGAAGCCTGAAACATCAATCTCCCCACCCTTAAAATAAGGATTCTAACATGATTCTTCAAGAAACAAAGCACTCTTAAGTCTGTTGAAAGAATACCCTTATTATCTGAGGTCGAGGTGTGAGAAATGTGATATTTTTGGAACTTTCTTTCCGATATCCGTTAAGGTTTATGAGCATTATACACATTAAACTTATAAGGTTGCTGTGCCACGCCCACTTAACAGCAAATTTCAAAAAAAACATTCGCCACGATTTTGATAACACCATACTTATCGCAGATTTACAGCGTCAAAAACAACAGTTATGTGAACAAAGTTATTATACTCTTGAGCAAAATGTGATGAAAGAACTAAGAATTAAAAAAATAATAAAAGAATATGAAACAAAATAACAAAACAGCAAATGGAAGAGAGAAAGAAAGTTCCAAAAAAAAAACACAGCTATGCAGTCGGTTGCATCATGCAATACGAATGATGATAAAGTGGAAATCTTAGCAGTGAAAGCGCCACGCAAGGATACTTCAGCTGCCTGTCGTCTATGCCTGTTTCCGTTTGGACTTTTGCTGGCGCACGGCTACAACGAGCGCCGCAAGCTTTTGATGCTTACTTCTTGTTG
This sequence comes from Bactrocera neohumeralis, assembly GCF_024586455.1. NCBI lineage: Eukaryota > Metazoa > Arthropoda > Insecta > Diptera > Tephritidae > Bactrocera > Bactrocera neohumeralis. Next base: position 63,085,874 of record NC_065920.1, on the reverse strand, counting down.
TTGTTTTGCCCAGCTTTTTGTTGTTGGTTTTTTGGCTCGGTCGCTTGGCTGTTGCTTTGGGACATCTGTTCAGCGCGGCGGCACTGACGCTCAAAGCAAAGCTGTGCCAGCGTGGCTTGGTGGAGGGCTGTAGTCAGCGCGGCACGTCGGTAAAGCCTGGTTAAGCAGCACCACATAAATACAATACACACAGAAATACATGCATTTAATGATGAAAAGTTGGCAAATATGAAAGGAAATATTATATTTTGTTTTGCGCCACACTCGCCACTCGTACAGTTGTGTGGCTTGAAAGTGGCGTATCACTCGCATATCGAATTGTTGCTATTGCTGTTGCTGTGGACTTTCATAAAACTTCCATTTCATACATTTTTGATACCGAAATTTTCTTTTGTTGATAACACTGCTGATCTCTCTGGTGTATTGAAGAAATATTGCAGTCCAATCGCGGCACGTTGCGTGATAAGCGAAATTGTTGAGAACTTTATATTTTTTGATAGACTTCATTAAAGGAAGTTCGGTTTGGAAAACAAGTATGTACGTAATCTGAGTTATTTTGGGTTGTAAGCTTAAATTGGGAAACTGTTATAAATATTCGTTATTTTTTCCACATTTTTAGTCCTTTTTTCCAGAACTGGTTAAGAATTTTTGTGTAAGCTCTGGCTTCGTTCGAGATTTTTAGGCTTTGTTGTTTTTTAGTTTATTTTTTAAGAACTTTATGGTAACGATCTTGGATCTAGACCAAGCAATCTTGGAAACCATGACAGATTTGCGTAATAGTACTTTGATACCATGCTTTTACACCATATAGCAGAACGGTAGAGTTTGGTCTTTGTTCCTCGAGAGAGCATTTTACTGCTCAATTGCCTACTCAGTTCAAAGTAGCACCTATTGGAAAGAGTTATTCTGAGTTGGATTTCGAGGCTGACGTTATTGTTGTTTTTAATGCTGATTCCAAGACAGACGAAATTTTTTACGACTTTGAAGTTATGACTATCAATAGTGACGTGGCAGCCAAGTTGCGATTGCGATGACTGTTTGCTTGTTGACAGAGGGTATTTCGTTTTGTCTTCGTTCACTACCAGACCCATATGCTTCGCTTCTTTGTCCAATAAATGAAATAAAATGTTAAATTTTGGCCTGGTAATTATCATTATTATTATTACTTATTGTCACCATTCGACCTAAATACTTCTTAATCATCCACAGTACAGTTCCACATCGAAACCGAGGCAGGCCAGTTTGAAATTCTTTGAGATTACTTGATTTGGTACCCAAATACCATATTCCTCGTAATTATATGTGTACTGATGGAAAATGTGATGTGGAATATCGTTCTCCGGGTCATTTAAGTTCATTTTTTGGAATGTGGTGGGTAGTTCTGCAGTTTTTACGGATTACAAACGGTTTATCTCATTTTTGGATAAAGTACGAGTCCCAAGGAACAAAGTTATATGACAAATTTTGAGGTAATAAATGGTCTATAATCTTAGTGTTAATACATTTTTCATATAAACTCAAAATATTTGTAAAAAAATTATAAAAACGATTTTTTGTAAGAAAAGTATACCCACTTCTTTGAATTCTTTTTTCTCGAAGTCTTTCTGAAATTTGGCGTATTTTACAATTAGAATTGATGAGATCAATCAGTTCGTTACTTATTGTTTTTGTCTTAATCCATAACACTCTAGGAAGAACTTTTTATATATTGTCGAAGACAATACCTTAGAAATTGTGTAAAAGCCGTAAGCCAGATTTTATGATGGGTTTTATTTATGAATTTCGTTAGCTAGTTGTCCTTATTATGTACAAGTTATTTGTCAGACATCTATTTCATCGTTTTCCTTCGGATTTTCTCGTTTCGAATCGATATTCTAAGTTTTATTTTCAAAGAATTTTATTTTAGTCGTTTAACAAAAGAGTATTTCCAAATTTCAATTAAATTTTAGCTCGTTTGTGTTGTGTTCACTTCGGATCCGATCGCTTCACTTCGGGCTTTGGAGTTTTATTTTAATTGAAAATCAGTTGTTACATTCAGTATTTCATTTTAAAATAAAGTTTAGTTCCTTTGTGTTATGTGCACTTCGGATGTCCTCATTTTATATCGGTTTTTCTCGTTTAGCTTTCAACGAGTTTTAGTTTAATTCGTCATCGAACTAGTATTTTATTTTCAATTCAGTTCTAGTTCCTTTGTATTGCGTTCACGAATCTCAATTGAGTCATTTTTGGAATGAATATCTCACTATCCAATCACTTTTAGTGCGTTTTTGTGGGGTTCTCTCGGAAATTTTTTCGTAGTAGTTAGCTAACAGTTCGTCTTGTACTCGTACTTACGGTAATCTACATAGTAAATAAAGTCTTTAAATACTGCCATAATAGTTTTGTAGCTTGGAAGCAATTACTTTGAAGAATATTTTTGAATAATCAATAATCGAAAAAATCCTTACTTAATGATATGGGCATAATCCAGAAGAAACAAAAATGACTGAAAATATAAAATTTCGATTTTTTTTTTAATATTTTTGTTTTTTGTAAAAAGTTAAAAAAATAAAATTTCGAAAATAAATTTTGTTGAATTTGTTTTTTATTTTTTAATTTTTTTTTTTGTGAAAGGTTGTCGTAATTCACACTTATGCCACAAAATCCTTTCATATTCATACACATCAATGCCAAATGAGACACTTTACCTCACACCCAACTCAAGCCTATTGTGCGCAACATCCGTTATGAAACACCCCCGGTACCGTTAATGACAGGCATTAAAATAATTCTAACACACATCTCTCAATACATACTTTCGCCACAATTTCTCGAAGAATAATAATTTTAATTAAAGTCTTTTGTATAGAAAATCTTTTCAATGCAAAGCGTGCGCAAAATTTGTCGCGTTGCAAATTTCAAAAAGCCTCCGCTATGTGAGTAGTATGGGCAAAGTAATAACTCACACATGCCACACGAACGGTTGGAACGAAACAAAGAGGAGACGAGGCATATACTGCAGGCTGGTAGTGATGTGTGTAGGTACATATATGTATGTAAATGTGTATATGTGTTTATGTGCATGTATGTATGTATGTACATAACTTGGTATGTTTGTATGTACATTTGAATGTATTTGTCCATTGCTGTTGATGTAGTCGCTAATACATACATACATATGTACATAGTATATGTTTCATCGCTCACATATTTCACTAGAGCTCAGCTCGCAGCCATCAAATGGGAGTGAAGTGCTGAACGCAGCGCTGTCGACGAAATGAAAGATAAATTTCATAATTTTTCATCAGATTTTGCCAAGCTTTCGCAACACCCATCACTTGGCGCGCATAAAAAAGGCAGCTCAAACACACGCGCACACACATATCTACCCACAAACCGACAGACGGATAGATAGCAGACATGTAAATGTGTGTGTATGTGTGTGGGTGTGAAAATGCAGGAAATGGGCGGCTTTTCAAGCGTCAGCTGGAAAGGATAAATTTTGTTGCGCTCGCTACTTTCATGCGTATATTATTGTTGTTGTTGCTGTTGCCGCGCCGCTCAATGCTTTTTTAATCAAAGTCAAATCATTTTTGTTTCCACAACTTTTTTTTTTGTTTTTTGCTTCCTCATTTTGCATAGCTGGGCTTGGTGGATTGCAAAAATGCACAATCAGTGAGATATATTTTGCAAAAACAAAAAAAAAAACACACGCTGGTGGTGGCATAAAATGTGCAAAATTTTGGCCGTTTTCGCCGCTGTTGTTGTTGTTGTTTTGGTGAATTGCCAAATATGCTGTGTATATATTTGGTCGACAAAGTGAAGTTGCAGGCTTTGACTTTGTTGCAGTAAGCGAGTTGGATGTGCACGGCAAATGAAGGTTATAAATTTGAAAATTGCTCTGATAAATTAACAAAATGAAAAAGTAAGCGCAAGGATATGCCTATATGAGGTTTTTGAGACTCTCTAAATTATTTTTATCTATGTAGTGCAAAATCGATGGATGGTAAAGCAATGAGGTTATTGTTTTTGTCGTAACGATTATCTAGTCCACGTTAGGGTGGTAAAGTTCAGATAAGTTGTCATCGAGGCTATTCAACGGTAGGCCCAGAAAACGTGCTGTTCCAACGGGGTCGGACGGTATGGAGTGAGGAGTCAGATGTGTAAGGTTAGCTTTTCATATAAAGAAGTGGTTAGTGTCATGCGGGGACTCGTTGCATGCTGGATATATATTTGATATGTCGGAGTAGATTCTGGATAAGTAGAAATTTAACCTGCTACAGTAACGAAAACGAAACTGTGCAAGGTTCACTCTTGTTTCTCACGACAACTCGAGCCCGTTGTCTGCAACGGGTGGGAGTCGGTGAAGGTGTTTATGGCTTTACTGTGAATGGTGGCCAATGCATATCTGAAGTTAGTCGCGTCCGAAATCTGCGGCGTATTGTCTTATGTCTTCAAAGTAGTTGAGAAAATAACTCTTGATGCTTATAGGAGGCGGTTCCGCTTCAAGCAGGCGACTGAAGTTATAGTTTCTACAAAAATATCCCAGTAGAAACTGCTTGGAAAGGAGTTGCTTATGCTCCTTAACTTGGTGTATACAGGCCGCATTGTGTAGCTATTCGATAGGAGACATCAAGAGGTATCCCATGATAGTCCAGAGTGCAGCGTACTGACATGTTAGAAGCTTCCTCGTCTGTGTTTCATCGCATCGAGCCCCCCATATTTGTGCGGCGTAGTTAAGGTCTGGCTGGTTTAGACCTTTCCCCATGTGCTGTGTGGTTGACTGTGTCGAAGGCTTTTGACCAGTTCAATGCTACGAAGAACGTCCTATCGCAAAGCGGTTTTTGGTTGAAGCCATAAACTATTTGGACGTTTATGACGGTAAGTGCTGTGCACTGGTGGTTTACTAGAATCAGGTAGAGAGTGAAGTTCAGGAGTAGGAAGGCCTCAAGTGTCTTTACTACTGGGGAGAGAAGAGTTATCAGTTATATAGCGGTGAGATAACTTCGAAAACTAGTCTTATACTTAATAATTGTTTTATAGGTTAATAAATCGGTGAGCTCACGCATTTTAAGGTTTTTTTTTTACCCCAAATCCATATAGCTGTAATTTCGACAAAAAAAGTTTCTGAAAAACCAAAATTTTAAAGATTCTTTATATAAGAAACCAGTATAGAATGCAGTTTTTCGTTATTATAACTTTCAAAATATTTCCAGTATCGCATAAAAATACCGTTACCTAGCGCAACTGCACTTGAATTTCCACTGACTTACACTCTTGTAGTTTTTATGGTGTGAGTGGGCGTTTTCGCATAACTACATATGGATGTGTGTTTGATTGTAAACGATTTGACCCCTTCAAGGTAATTTACTAATTACAGTATTTGTCGGTTGGTGGCTTTGATTTACGATTGTGGCAACGTTTAACCAAACAAAAATGGAGAAGGAAGGAAAAACAAATTTTCGGATCGCTGCATTTCAGCCAATGCCGACGCTAATGCATATTGCTGCTATTCGTGACCACAAAACGAAATAAACCATTACGTGGCAACATTAAAGTGGTTTTGACTGAGATAGAAAAGGGAGTGTGGTGCAGCTGGAAAGCAGCTAGCCTGGTCTTTACGGCTGGTTTATAGCTTTTTTGAGGAATTTACAAAATTCGAATTTACTTTTTATTGCGCTCTCTCGCTTTTCTTTCGCTGTTCTCACTCTCCCACTGAGTCTATCTCTTTTCCTCTCTTACTCTCTAGTAGGCTTGTGGCCTATGATATGTGCCTTGGAAAAATAGCAAAATTATGTTGTTGCTGAAAGTGGAAAAAATAACGGATTTTGAGTGCCTGTCGCCTGTTCGCTTGACAAAACGGACATAAATATCCATAACCTCGCCGCACATACAGTTATAAAAATAAACATATATGTGTGTGTGTATGCACAAACACATTTGCAGTCTTGCACTTCCTTCCGTTGACTCGTTTTTGTTGCAGCTGTTGTTGTTGTTGACTCGCTCATGTCATTTATGTTATTTTTTTACGGTTTCATATTTTGGTTATGAGTTTGTGGTTATGTCTGCGTAAGTGTGTGTGCATTTTTTGTTGCTTTGTGATAACCAACCAGGAATATCAGCCATAAAATATGCAATAATATTTTATGGCAACCAACAATCCGTTAACATGAAACTGCCACTCTTAAAAGCGCACACAAGCAAATATACTTATAATAATAAAAATGAACTCATGTGAGGATAGCCACGTGCATACATACACACATACACATAAATATGTAGTTTGTGCTTTCCTGCAGAGATAAAATAACTTAATTTCGAAGTATAAAAATATGTGAAAGCGTTGGTAGCCCTTTTAGCCATTATACCCATTGGGTGTAGCGTTCTGTTAAATATAATTAATATTTAATATTAATTTTGTTCATTGTTGTTCGTGCAACATTTAGTGTCAATCTAACTAGTTGAGTCCGTAAAAGGTTAGATAAAATTTATATAACAATATATTTAAAAGATTTTTAGATAAACAAAGAAATAATTTTTGTGACACTAGTTCTAAACTAGTCAATTACAGTGCATTAAGAATTAATAATTCATAACACTAGTCTTAAACTAGTCCATTATAGTAAAAGACATTAAAGATTCATTTTAATTTGTTTTCACTTTAATGCTAGTAATAGTCAGATAAAGACATGAAATACATATCTTCTGTCTAACTAGTCCCAAACTAGTTACTTTTGAGCCAATATATTATAACTAATTGTATTCCTTTTCGAGTTAATGTGAGTAATAATCATACAAACACAAAGAAATAATATTCATGTTACTAGTCCCAAAGTGGTTAATTTAGGACCAGTTGTAAAATACATTAAAACCTAATTTTAATTTATTTTCGATTTAATATCAGATAAAAACGCGAAAGAAATATTTTTCGTGCCGCTATTCCAAAACTAGTAAATTGCGTCCCAGTTGTGAAATGTATTATAGCTACTTTTATTTCCTTTTCGAGTTAGTGTTAGTAATAGTTATGTTTATGGAAACATGCAAGAAATATTTTTCATGCCATTTAACCTAAATTAGTTTATTCCGGTCCAGCTGCAAAACATTGTACATTGAATAAATAATTTTAATTCGTTTTTGCGTTAATGTTATAAATAGTAGGATAAAAACAAAAAAATAAATATTTTTCATGATACTAGGCCAAAACCAGTTCACTCTGGTCTAGCTGAAAAAATATTGTAGGTCGAATAAATAATTTTAACATGTTTTCTAGTTAATTAAAAAAAAAAACAAATAAAATCAAGAAAGTCAAATTTTTATGTGGTTAGTCCCACACCAGTTCATTTCGGACCAGCCGTAAAATACATTGAATAAATTATTTTAACTCGTTTTGCGGTTAATGTTATTAATAGTCAGTTTAAAACAAAAAATAAATATTTTTCCGGATACTAGCCCAAAACTAGTTCATTCCGGACCAGACGTGGAATACATTGAAAACAAATTACTAATAGTCAGTTTAAAACAAAAAGTAAATATTTTTCAGGATACTAGTCCAACACTAGTTCATTCCGGACCAGACGTGGAATACATTGAAAACAAATTTTAACGCATTTTTACATTAATATCAGTAGTACTCCGATGAAAGCATGAAATAAATGTCTTTTTGTCACTGAACCCAAATTCATATCGGAGCAGTTGCCCAATACAGCGATATAATATTAGCAAAAATCATTACAAAAATATAGAATTTCATCGTTTAGCTTGCCGCTCTAATTATGAAGGATTTCAGTTTTTACACTGGTTACCTCAACAATTTCAAAACCGTCAGTACTACAAGTATCTACATATGTATGTATGTATATGCATGAATTTTTATTTTTATGTCTTTGCGCACATGTATGCATAACGGTATTTTTTCTATCACTATTTCTTCTACATACATACTTACTGTTGACTTGCTACAAACAAGTCAAGCACGTTCCAAATGCATGCCTCCGAAGAGGTCCTTATACGCCAACTGCGCCACACATACATACATACGTATTTGACACTCACAAGTGCTATAACAACAGCAATAACCATTATAGCAAGCACAACAACAACAGTGTGCATAGCAAACACTTACTGTCGAATGTCTGGAAGAGCAGCATTTATATATATGTGTATGTGTATGCGTTTGCATTTACAAATGCGACTAATCAAATTTATTATTACACTATCACACACATACCAATATACAAATTTGAAGCTTTGGAACCACTGCAATGCATACCTGTCCGCTTGAAGACTACGGATGTGCCGTACGCTGCGCCTACCAACACCACTGCATAATAAATTTAATTAGCAGACGGTGTTGTATGTTTCGGTGCATGTGTGTGTGTGTGTGTGTACTCGTGTAATAAATGCAGACAGTTCACTTGTCGGCAAGCTCGTAAGGCTTCCAGGTGCCGGCGTAATAGTTACAGCGCCACAAACACTCACACACATACATATACTTTAGTCGAACTTCTATTACATGTGCATGTGCCTCTTATATTCGGCCGAGCAATTGCTCCGTTACTGCGCTGCTGGTTTTATAGCTTGATTGCCTATTTGCTTTAGAAATATCACTTTGACTTTTTATTGGCCATATGAATGGTTGCTCCTAAAAAATTCATACGCTAAATATTTGATTTTGGCAAATATGTTTGCAATAAAAATATTGTTGCAAGTTAGTGTGGTTGTGTGCTATAGCTGCTTGCATGTGGACTATATTTCGATCTTTGGAGTTGTAAAAATTTTTGTGTGTCAGCAATTTCGTTGAAGGCTTGCCGTTGAAGGACGCTCCGAAATTGCTTGTTCAAAATATTTTACTGCGGTTTTAAATTTTTATAGGAATCATTATGGCAGACACGATTTCAGGTGTTCACAATTTGTTGTTAACAAAATTTTGTGCAACATAAAATCTTTTTTGTGTTTCGTTGATTCGTGTTTTGTTCGTAGCTTGTCAAATAACAGGGATAAACGAAAAATATTTATTCGATTCTTCTTCTTTACTGGCGTAGACACCGCTTACTCGATTATAGCCGAGTTATTCTTTTCATTGGGGGCGTTTTTCACGTGGCGGGTCTCAAACTCAGTGCCAAACTCTTGGGAGGGAAGGTTCGCCTTCTCACTGCAGCTCGCCTTCAAACGGATATTCTTTGGCTACCCAGACGATACTTGGTCTAAAACCGGAAATCATGAGCTGCTTGAGCCATATGTAAAATAATCGTTTCTGGCCACTCCCTATTGAATGGCATCCAGAGAACTTTCCTCACTTGCGTGCACTTCTACACATGACTCCATCATCCTGATTTGATCGTTCTTATATATTAAGAAATCAGAAAAATAAATAGAGGTATATTTTCTGCCACAAACTGCTGGAGCACCAAAACCTAACCTATTGGATTTCAGAAATATATTTGAAAAATCATTATGCTATAAATAGGCCATTTGAAGCCATAACACTTTCTCTTCCCTTCCTGGCACTTTTTGGATCCCATCCCAAATAATTTTGCAAAGCATAAATCAAGTCAACTTGGATACCCTGTTCCGCATCGAGCGGAACAAATAGTAGTCAAAAGCGGGCGGGTGAAAAAATTTCCCGACCCTGGGTTTCTAAATCATTTTTCAAAGGTCTTCTTGCAACATAAAGTCGAGCGTGTTGTCATGTTTGACATGGCTCAGGTCTTATCACAATTTCACGCATTTTTGCGCATTAGCTCACTTGAGTTTGATGATTTGCTGTTGGTAGCGTTCCCCGTTAATGCTTTCGCCCGGCTTCTAAATGTTTTGAAATGGCTACTTACGTAACTCCCAAAGATTCTGCGAGCTCGTCCTGTGTTTGGCAACAGTCTTCATCGAATACTGGTTCCAGTTTCGTATCTAAAAACATTTTTGGCCGCCCATACGCCCTTAATTGAGCCAATTAGCAAATTTTCTCCAAAAATATTTTACTTTAGCTAGTTTTCTCGTGCCACTTCATTTGTTATAACAAATTTGTACACAATTTTGCTACCGAAAGAGACTTTCTTAGTCAGACAACACCTTAATTGAGTCAATTATATATTATATTCTAAATATGTAAGCATATTTCTGTGGCTAGCTTTCTAATGGCCCTTCATTCAGTTCGAAACGCTTTAAATAATTATTCAATAGACTGATATCTATAAGTTGTTTCCGATATATCTTTAGTATGTTATTTAACAGTATTTCTCTATGCATAACCCCACATTTTCTAATTTTTTCTAAGAATGTCATTAAATTAAAACCCTGGTGTGGAATTTTTAACCAAATGAAATGAATGCGCCTTTTGAATAACATCGTAATTGCGTCAATTAATAAATTTTCTCAAATTAAAGGAACTTTACCATATTCAAACTATATTCTTCCAAATAATAGTACTTTGTTCAGTTTGAAGTATTTTTTATGATTTTCTAACATTAATTGAGTTAATTAACAAATAAATAGGGCTTCATTAATACTGTTTTTCCAAATAACCAATCACCAATTTTCTTCTAGTACTTTATTCAGCGTGAAGCGTTTTTATGATTTCTTAATATTAATTGAGTCGATTAAAATTTTTTCTCAAATTTATATGGCTTTACCATATTCATCAAAATAATACCACTTTATTCACTTTAAAATATTTTTTATGTTTTTTCAACATTAATTGAGATAATGAATAGCGCTCCATTAACACTTTTTCTTTTCAAAATAGTAGCATTTTAGTCAGCTTGGATTATTTATTTAATTTTTTTAATTAATTGAGTCAATTAATGAATTTCTTCAAATTAAAATGACTTCATTTAATTACCATTTTTGTCAGAATAATAGCACTTTATTAAGCTTGATTTATTTTATATGATTTTTTATCATTCTTCTCTTTCTTTACTGGCGTCATTATCATTTTTATCATTGCTTGAGCCAAATAAGATATTTTCTCAAATTAACATAAAGTCCTTCTTCTAAGTAATAGCACTTTATTATTATAATTTTTTAACATTAATTGAGTTAATTAACAAATTAATAGTTCTTCATTAATATTTTTTCTTTTCAAAATAGTAGCATTTTATTCAGCTTGGAATATTAATATGATTTTTTAAAACTAATTGAGTCAATTAAGAAATTCTCTCAAAAATTTAAATATTTTTTCGGTTTCGAATTTTCAATTAATATTTTTTCTCACAATTTAAATATAATTTTTTTTTTGAGTCAATTAAAATTTTTTTCTCAAATTTAAATATTTTTTTTTCAGTTTTTAACTTCTTTTTATATATGTTTTTTTTATCAATAATTGCATAATTATTTATCAATAATAAATTCCATTATTGTTTTTGGTATCAATTAATTTTAATTCATTTATTTTTTCAAAAAATTTAATAAAAAATATTAAATAAATATATTTTCTTCTTCTCTTTTCAGGTAAGCGAACTGCGAATATTCTTATAGCATTTAACAAAAAATGTGTTCTGAAGAAACATTACGCAAAAATCAGCCGAAGAAGGGAAAGCTATGTTAAAAATATATATATATATTAAATTAACACAGACTTAGCAAGATTTAAGAAAAAAGTATTCATAAATGTTTGTATAGATAATTTTATGATCTACAACTTCCATCTAAGACACTTTTTTTTATATTGTATCACTACCGTTTCCTTCAGAAATTTGGTTGAAATTCCTCATTTATTACAATTTTACCATTTAACTCTCTCCACTTGATTAAGCAGAAATAGCATCCAATTAAACATCGTTACACATTGTACGTAGATCCATTAAAGCACCGTTATGCTACTCTTCATATAAATCATTTAATTATTATATACTTTTGCAATTTGATTGGCTTTCATGCCAGCATTAAGAGACAAATAGCAAAATTGTTGGAAAATTATTGAAGAAAAATTATGTACGTCTATTAATTTCTTAATGCCGCTCCAATTAAGGTCAATATCCGGCCCAAGTAACGAAGCATTGGCCCTTCGCGGTCTGCCGAAAAGCACAAACAAAAACAGCTCCATTATATACGCTGAAATGTGGCCGCCCCCCTGCTTACGCGCATAATTTATGGTTCACTTTAATAAGTCATAATGTATATATATTGTATATACTCGTATATATACATACATATATGCATGTATATAATAGTAAATATGTATGCTTACAACATTTTCAGCAATTAAACGTTAATAAAAATTATTACTTATGAAAGACACATAAATTCATGTGAATAAGATGAGCTGCGTTGAGCGCGATTGAGCTGAATAAGCTACGGCGGCATGCATCTCTGCTCAGCGAAGCTCAATTGTGCGCTTGAAGTGAGCTTTGTGCTATAGGAGGGAGGTGGTCAGAGTGTGGAAAAATGCCGCAAACATAAATGGCATAATTTTATGGAAATATGATGTTTTAATATACAATACATAAGTGCTATTGTATGTGGATTTAATTACATTCCAATATGTATGTGGATATATTTGTAACACATAAAGCTTATTTAAGGATGCCCTGATGAGATGAGGCAAGAAATTATCGGACTCGTTGAGATCAGATTAGATGCGATGACTTCTTATATTGAAAAGAAATGTTTATTCTGTTTCATTTAAGAGATTATATTCACTTGTGAATTTCGAAAAATCGATAAATTTATTGTATATCGAAAAAAATATATTGTATATCGAAGGCACATATTTTTGAAAACATTCTCCGAAAAATAAAAGTTAAACCGGCAAATAATTTCAGAGATATGATTTTTATTTATGAGCACTTTCTAACCTGGTGTAGTCGGCTCTCAATGCTTTAAGCGCGTTTTTCTCGAAACGCTCTTTTCAAAGTCGGTGAAAAACATTTCTCCGAAACAACTGCACCGATCGGCTTGAAATTCAATTCCCATGACTATTTGTCAGGTATTAATCGAAGTAATAAACATTTTTTTGATAATAACTTTGATTTTGTAAGCTACACTAAAGTGCAATTTTTTCGCAAAAACCAAAGATTTTTATTTGAGAAGCCGCTTTTCTGTCAAAACTCAAAATGTTTACTGGTCCTTAGTTCTTTGCTTTTAGTCATATATAAAAATAATTGTCGTTTTTCTGCTTTTTGGCTTTGTGAAAAGTTTGAACAAAGATATTCCTTATCGCCTAATACTTTTTTTTTAGAGGTCCTCTCTTGAGATGAGATATAGATTTAAGATAAGAGAAAAGGAAGGCGTAGCTTGATAAGATAGATAAAAGATAGTGAAAAATATAGATGATATACGACGACATTCAATATGATCGAATAAAATCATAAAAACTAAGGGAATAGATAAAATGAGATGAGATGAGATAAGATAAAAGATGAGTTAAATAATCAAGGAAAATGCTTAAGTTGAAGAAATTAAAAAGGAGGAAAATACTGTACTTTATGAGATAATATATTATAATAAGAAACGAAGATAGAAGATAAGTATATGTCTTATACGATAATGATAGTATAAAAGATCAGATGGCTTACAATAGCACAAAATAAAGTTAAGTTCAAGGAAGATCAGATTAATTTACTAAAGACGAACAACAGAGCAGACGATGGCGTAAAAAAAGATCAGAGGACTTACAATCAGACCAAATATAATGAAATTTCTAGTAATATCATTCGTATTTGGTAAAAACGCGATGACATAAGATAAATAGACAAGAATTGCACTGCAACCTTAGGTCTATTATGCTCTCATAATAAAATAAAATATGAGAAAATCGGATGAGAAGAGATAACAAAAATTTAAACGAAAAGAAGTTTGATGAGACTTCAGCAAACGAGTTGAGATGAAATCAACTTAAGTATGATGTAAAATATAAAAGAAGAGCTAAGAAAGGATGAAAAAAATGAAATAGAAGAGATGGGTGGATGTAGTGAAAAGCGATATGAAGTTGTACGAACGATATAGAATTGAAAAAAGACCCACAGTAACAGTTAAAGATAAGCGCAAAAGTACGAAATTATCAGCCAATGAGCTAATATTAAAAGAAAAGTATATAGTAATTACATGGAATTAGAAGAAGATCAGTTGACAATTAAAAAGCTGTAAATGAGAATGAATTGACTTGAGAAAAAATAAAAACAAAATCTGAGAACAGAAGAAAGTGGGATGACATAAGTTTTGCTAACTACTGAAGTTGAAATAAAAATGTTGTTTTAAGATGAGATGCGAGAAAAGCACAAAGATAAGCGAGAGTAGGGGAGAGAGAGAGGTTATAGGTGAATGCAGTTGGAAGATAAGGTGCATACAGATATATGTAAAACACTTTAAATAGATAAAAGAAATGAGGCCTAATTTGATTAATGAGAAAATTTTTTTCTTCTTAAGAAGAAATTAAGTGCCAATAGATGCTATCAAAACTCAAAACCCAAAAGAAAAAAAAATGAACTTAAATATACCGAACTAAAACTAAGTAAATAAAATATGAGGCGAGATCGGTTGGGCTGATATTAGATGCCTTAAGTTGAGCATGAAGCAACTAACTAATAGGTCAATGAAGCTGAAGTTGGACAAGTCAATTTATTTATATCTACTGTTTTTTTATCAAAATGACTCTCTCTCTCTCTAAGGTAAAGACAAGTGCATTAAAATGTTTCTTTCGAGAACCCCGTGAGATGCCACATAATAAAACGAAGCTTAACATGATTTATCACCAAAATGACTGATGTAGTAGAAAGACAAGAGAAAATGTGTTTTTTGTGCAAACTTGCTTCGAGATGAGCGGTTGTACAATGATTAGCGCAATCAAGAAGGCTACAAGTAAAAGTCGCGAGATCCAAGAAAAATTTTTTACAATGTTTTTCCAACAAAATTACAGTTTTTAGAGCAAAATATAGGTAACACCATTTTCCCTTAAAAAAATATGCAACAACAATGCATCACTTTTCCAACAGGGTTACTACTGACTAGCTCAGCGCGCTTACACATTCCTGGTGAAACTTTTGCTCACACATCCATTTATAAATATGTATAGTATGCACATACCTTAAAGTACACATTTATTTTGCCCGCTGTCCATAACTGCGGGCTTTGGGGCAAACAAACATGGCGCATATTTACTTAATACCGAACAATATTTGTATAAATCATAATAAATTAATTTAACGCATTTACACCAGCAGCGAAAATGACATACACGGTAAAAGAGAAATAAAAAACAACAACAACAAATGACAAAAAAAGCGCAAATATAAAAATAAAAACGCATATACTTAATGGCAACATAAAAGTCAACGACAACAATCACAACGCCTGCCATGCATTCATTAACGCTACAAATACTATGATTTACACAGGCAATCAAACCCGGCAAGCACATACACACATCCACACCTATACACAAGCAAACTTAACATAAATTAACACATATAGGCTGTCCAAATGAGGCAGCGACCAACCGACTGACTGGCTGGCTGCATGACTGGCGTTACTGCCGTCGTCGTTTTGCCTGCGACAGGCCGTGTGGCGTCGCCTGCGCGTCTGCCTTGTCGTTGTTGTTCGCTTGTATTCTCAGTCAAGCGCGCTGGCGACTGGGAATCGTTACATTAACGTGGCAATAATGCCCCGCCATACACATTCAGTGCCAATTATCGGCAAACAATACGCCCTCAGTAAACGCCACCTGCGCGCCGCCTCGACAAACGCGTCCGACACACGCACCCAGACGCTCTAGCACGAGTGGCAATGCGTTGCGAGTACACGCTTGAGTGTTGCGGCTGCCACAAACATCATTGAGTAGTTGAAAGTTGCTATGTGTTGCATGAATGCCCGTTTGTGTTGATGCTGCTGCTATTTTTGCGGTTATACTTTTATTGCATAAACTTTGTGGTTTGCAAAATCGCAAAAAAATCCAACTTTTTTGTAAAAGTAGTATAAAAATGTTTGAATAATTATTAAATATTAAAAAAAGGAAGAAGAGATGTGAACTTCGGTTGCGCCGATGCTGTAATACCCTTCACAAATACAAACGATGCGTATGACAGAAATTGATTTTGATCGAACAGTTTGTATGGCAGCTATATGATATAGTGCGCCGATCTAAACAATATGTTTGGAGATTGTAGCGTTGATATGGGCAATAATCTGGGCCAAATTTCGTAAAGATATAATGACAAATAAAGAAGTTTTCCATACAAGGACCGGATTTTGATTGGTCAGTTTGTATGGCAGCTATATGCTATATTAGTCCAATCTGAACGATTTCTATGGAGATATTAGCAATGCCTTGGATAGTAATTCGCGCCAAATATCGTGATGATATATCTTAAAATAAAAAAGTTTTCCATACAAGAACATAATTTTGATTGACCAGTTTGTATGGCAGCTATATGATATAGTGTGCCGATCTAAACAATATGTTTGAAGATTGTAGCGTTGATATGGGCAATAATCTGGGCCAAATTTCGTAAAGATATAATGACAAATAAAGAAGTTTTCCATACAAGGATCGGATTTTGATTGATAAGTTTGTATGGCAAGCTATATGCTATATTTGTATCGATCTCAAATTTATTTCTATTGGCTAAATGTTAGCAATCAAAATATACGTAGATTAACGTTATTTTAGTCAGTAGTCTCTGATAAATTTCGTGAAGATATCTCGTCAAATAAAAAAGTTTTCCATACAAGGGCTTGATTTTGATCGACAGTTTGTATGACTGCTCTATGAAATAGTGATCCGATATCGACGGTTCCGAAAAGTGAGCAATATTTTCGAGAGAAATGGATATCTGCAAAATTTCAAATCGATATCTCAAAAAGTGAGGCATTAGTTATACGAACAGGCAGAAAAAAGGTCAGTAAAAAAGGCATACAGACATTTATACCGATTTATATGTACTTTGTGGGGTTTCCTTCCGCACCGTCGTGCACTCTATTCAGGGTATAAAAATATGAAATATTACAATAATAATAAAAAATACACAAACTATTTAAATTTATGGCACATCAAGCACACTGTCTCCAGTGCATTACGCATGTCAACAACAACCTTATAGCCACACACATAAGCAACAATACTCACACTCAACTGATATCAACACTCCACCCAACTGACATCAACACTCCTCTCAAATAGCAAAAAACCCTGTACTCCATTGATATTTATTAAATACCGCCTTTGGTATGCCACCATATTGTGTTGCAATTATGAAATTTATTAAATTTTTTTATCATGTTGCTTGATTTTTTTCTTCTTCTCCTCTCTTTACATTTATTTGTATTGTTGTTGTCCCATCAGACAATAACCACATTGTCTGTTGTTAATAATTAAATATTATAAGTACTTTAATTTTGGCATTTGCATATCAAATTGATTTTTGCTAATGAGCCCACATTCATTCATTCATTCGCATGCTTTAATTTGCACTGTTGCGGATGTTACTCATACGCCATGGCATACGCTTGCCTGTATTTGGTATGTGCATTGTTTGGGCTTGTGTGTAGGCGTTTGGCACGCAGTGACGTAAAAATCTAACAATAACAAGCGACTGTTTAAGCATGCTTTATAAGAGAACAACCGATACAACTTTAAATTGTAGTGAAATTATGATGAGCACATAACAAATAATAAAGATTTTATTTATTAAGATTTTCGGATAATTTTAGCGATTTAGTGTGTCGACTTCACGATAATACTTTCTAGATGTTTTGTTTGATATAAATACCCCTCAAATCGCATTAATATTCTTTGTAAGGAAATAATATCGTTTATAAAGCCATTATTTCTATTTTATCGTTCAGTTTGTATGACAGCCGATTCTGAGCATTATATTCGGGGTTTGTAGCGTTGTCTTGGACAATAATACCTGCCGAATTCTGTGACTATATCAGTTTCTCATACAAGCAGTTAATTCAGTTCGTTCAGCTTGTAAAATAGCTATACGATTTAGTGATTCGATCTGTATAATTTCTGTAGAGATTGCAAAGTTGCCTTCAACAATAATCTGTGCCAAATTTCTAAAAGATATCTCATAAAACAAAAAAGGTTTTCCATAAAAACCTTCATACAATAATCTGTGCCAAATTTCTGGAAGATATCTCATAAAACAAAAAAGTTTTCCATAGAAATATTTTTTCCGATCGATCACTTTGTATAGCAACTACGTTACAAAGTAAACAAGAATCTAGCGCTTCCTGCTGGCGCATTCTATTTGCGACTGGTGCGTTGGAATCTGCTATCTTTATCGATTGTCCCGTTTCATGACATTTCATTGATTGCAAGTGAAGTTATTGCGTTTTAAGTGTCAGTATGTTTGCATTATCGGTGCGAAAATGAGCTTCGAACAAAGAGCCAACATTAAATTTTATTTTAAAATTGGTAAAACCTTTACCGAAACGTTTCAATTGATGAAACAAGTTTATGGCGATGATTGCCTATCCCGTAGCAGAGTGCATGAGTGGTTTCAACGTTTTCAAAGTGGTCGTGAGGACAAAAATGGCGATCAACAATCATAATCCGTGATCACCGGGAATTCCATCGTAACTGTGCGTGAATTCATCAGAAAATCAGCCGAAGTCATCATTGAAATTCATGGAAATAGAATGAAAATCTCCAAAACATCGATTTATCGCATTTCGACCGAACATTTGGGCTTACGAAAGGTGTGTGCACGGTGTGTTTGCACAAATATCGCGAAGATCAAAGTTGGCGTTTGTTGCACGATAGTGCGCCGTCTCATCGACCGACGCTTGTGACGGATTATTTGACCAGAAATCACATTTTTACCATTAACCACTCCCCGTGTTCACCTGTTATGGCACCGTGCGACTTTTTCCTTTTCGGAAAAATGCATTTGCCCATGAAAGGAAAGCGTTATGCAAACGTAGAGGCCATTCAAAGGCTTGCACCGGCATACTGGCGGCCATACCGGCCAACTTTCTCCAGTAGAACCCATAGGAATCATGTAATTAAATTATTAAAAAAAATTCCTTGACACGGCGTTCACCAAATGCTTGCGTTTCTTGAAAGCAATGGCCTTCCACGCTTTCTTCACAAAACTCCATAATTGCTTAGTATTTGACGGATTATCTTTCCCTACAGTTTCTATGACCTCTGCCCAAAAATTCTCTATTGGATTAGGGTCTGGTGTCTGAGGAGACGGCCAATCCATAACCTCAACTCCATTTAAGGCAACCCAATTATTTTTCCAACCATCTGGTATGCTTGGGGTCGTTATCTTGTTGATACACTCATTTCAAAGGCATTTTTCATTCAGCGTTTGGTAGTATAATCGACTCCATCATATCAACATACAATTTGGCATCCTGGTTTTCTTTAATCCAAAATAACGGACTTGTACCGTTAGAAGTATCCCCATACATTGATTTTGGCACCTCCATGTTTTACCGTCGGTGAAACACCTTTAGGATTAAATTTTCATTCAGCGTTTGGTAGTATAATCGACTCAATGGTCAATGCAAGTGCTCTTCAGCAAATAGAATTCTGTCCTGCAAATACTGGGGTTTACGTAATGGCACCATTCTTGGTCTCCTGCCGTAGAGTTTAGCTGTTATCATCTTTTTTTTATTGTGGAAGCAGTGACACTAGTATTTAACTTATCTTAAATTTTTCTTTTAGGTATAAAACGGCTTTTCTCGAGTCAAAGCCACAATTTTTGTCAACTGTGTCTGCGAGTATGCTTCTATTCGTACCCTTGTGTCGGAACTTGTTTTCCATTTTTTCCATTTTGGCAAAACATTCGAACAAAATCTTCTATAAACTTGTTAGATTTTCTTTCCATCAACGTTTTTGCAAAGAGATTCAGTTTTTCTTTAGAACAATGTTTGGTCCGGCAATTCTGTTTCGGCCTATGTTCTGGCATAGAAAAAAATTTTTGAGTGTAAAAATAACAATGTTTTAATTTTCATAAGTCACTCTTATTATTTCAAACATACATAGTTGTATATCAAGAGCTATATTTCAGCCCTTTTTTATTATCTTTGTTTTGGTAGTTTTGTAAATTGCACTCAAGAAATTAAACAGTTAATATTTACATAATTTGCTGTAGTTGGGGAACCTTGAAGTCACATTTTGTTTAAGCTGGAATATTTCGTAAAAAATTTTAAATATTTCAAGCAAAGAATTAAGCTCTATTTTAAAAAAACATATTTTGTAGCATTAATTCTCCAGATATTACCCATTTTTGCTTTCGACAGATATTTTAGTGCTTTTTTGTTCGCTTAGCCGAAAAAGTTACTCATTGTATATTTGAGAAGACATTTTTGACTTGGGTTTAAACGTCGAGATAGCATTATAAATACGTTAGAGAATAAAAGAAGATTTTTAATATTTAACATTTTCTGACATGTTTGTAAATGTGTGTAACTCTATAAAGGTACGTAACTTCGCTAAATCGCGCCGAAATGTAGGCAACGTTTTGTTGAATTGAGCAACAGTAAACCGTTTCACATTTATATTCATAAATTTGGTTAACATTACAAATAATAGTAATAATAATAATTGAAAAAAAAAAATCAATAAAAGACAAAGTTACTAAAAGTTTTTTATGAGAAAATAGAGCAGTGAAATATAATGATTTCTAATGTAGTAATTTTTGTTTGATTACAATGTTTACAAGTATACTATATATTCCTCCAAAGGTGTGTGTCTGTGCTAAAACGCGCTTAAATGTAGGCAACGTTATTTTGTACTGAGTTTAAAAACCCTCAAAGCCACAAAGCCCTTACAAATTTTCAATCTAAACACCATTCAACTTTTAGTAATTATCGAAAATGGTAACAGCAATCACTTAAAAATTCCCAAAATTCGTTTTGCCCCCAACAACCAAACAACACCAACATTTGCAAATCCGAGCAACAACAACGCATTACGGCTTTACATTTCGCTTTCTTCACCATTTGGCTTTTCGCGGTTTATATTTTTTACACGGTGCACCTTTTAAGTCAACTACCTGCTTAACCTTCTAGTACCGCAATGCTCGAGCTAACAAGATAGTCTTGTAAAATGCTACATCCACTTTGAGCAAAACGGACAAATGCCACTCGGCGTAACATGCCACTCGACAATCGTCATTACAGACCTTGCTGCGCGCCTTTTGGCTGAAAAGGAAATTTTAGCGAGAAAACTATACCTATATAAGTAAGTAAGCGGGATACGCAATTGATTTCGTAACGACCGCGCCACCAAAGTAACTTCTTCGCCACCTGCGCCTTCGCCTACGTCTGCTTCTACCGCTTCTACTACTACTTCTACTTATTCTTCTTGTTCCTCTTCTTCTTTTTTCTCTCATATTCAAATAGCGCTGCTGTTTGCTTAGTTCGCCAGTCAGCCTGCCTGCTCATACCTTCTCTGCTTCTGTGTAGGTGGCATACTTCGCTCTCGGCCACTCCGCATCGCATCGCGTCCTTTGCGCCTCTTCGGTTCGCATCCTTTTTGGCGCGCTAATTCCACTTGCTGTGCTTCGTTTCCTCTGAATTTGCATAAAATTTATGCGCACACAAGCCTTGAAGTTTAGAAGTGAAAGTTTCATAATTCATGTCTGTCCTTCAACGCCGCTGCTGCCGTTCCCACAGCTTCGGCTCACCCACTCAGTGTGCTCAGCGTGCCCGGCGCGGAAATGAAAATGCGTCGCAACTTTCCCTTCGCATTTGCTATTTGCAATATTACTTCATTCATTTGGATTTTTTTTTATAATTTCTTGTTTGCCTTGGAAGCTCCGCGCCATTCGCGTGCCTCCATGCGCGCCTCCTTCCGCAACTCCGTCACAAATTTTTGTCCACATTTTCGCTCTTCATTATTATTATTACTGTTACTGTTATTATTATTGCCTTTCATATATGTATATCTCTCTATGTATGTGCACCGAATCGATGGCAGCGGCGCATCCGTTTGCGTACTTAATTTATATTCTCTTAATTTATTGAAATCGTTCGAAATGTTCGCTGAAATCATGCTTTTGGCTCGTTCGAGCGAAAGTTGTACAAATTCCATGCTTTTCACGCGCATTGATTCCATTATTTACATTTTTGACGAGTTTCTACGAATTCCTCAAGGGCTAAATAGCAATCGGCGTGGGGTGTGGTGGCGCTCGGTTTGCCTTCGCCTTCGCTTACATAATTAGTTATAGGCGCGCAGCAATTTTCTTTCTGTCATTTTCCTTTCCATTTTCGGTCATCTCTTAATGTAATTAATATTTAGTGCATTTTGGTGGAATGATGCGTTGATTGCGCGAAAGAAATAGAAAATGGGAAAGAAAGCGAAAAATCCGTCGTAAAAATTAATTGATTGAATTTGTTAATAACTGGAAGAAGCAAAGTGGTAAAGGAAGGAATGAAAAATTCAAGTTGAGTTTTGGACTTCTGAGGACTTCATTGAGTGGCTAAAAGTTCACTTATTGGTTTTGTGGCGAAAAGCAGAAATTTGGTAAGGCTTTAAGCTGCTTTATTGAATTCTTGTGTATTTTATTTGTGTACCTAATTTTCTTTGTATAATTCGTCAATAAAGCGAACAGCCTTATTTATGAAGCCCTATGTTCCATCAATGGCGATACTGACATATGTCATTATGAGTATATGGTTCTAAGTTTGGATAATTCACTGAATTAATTTGACTCGATCTTTCGATTTTACCTTGGTTTAGTTTAAAAAAAGACCGAACCAAAGAAAACTATTTCGATTTTATTCTAAATGAAGTCAAATGATTATCCTCTAGTGACAAAATTAGCAATTTTGCCTGATCAGCTGATCTCTTGTGCGAAATCAACTCGCTAACGTTACTTGTTATTCCTTTTCCTTGTAAATTTTTGCCAAGACTGAAGCAGCCAAAAATAGCGAACAGAGAAATGCCGAATCGATCACAGCTAATAATCTCTTAACTAGTGTCTCGAAGAAGGTGGGAGCCTTTGGTTCAAAGTTTTAATGAAATTATTTAACTATTATTCTTGTTAATTAGGAGATGATTTATCATCTACGATTAGAAGAGACATCTTCGTCGTGCCGTTAGGATAATTCAAATTTTTTTGATATTTGAAATAAATTTGAAATCTTTGAATGTATCTGTCTCAATATTAACTGGTTGAGTGAGTTCTTCGCCCTCAGCAAGGTATACCGTTTTCTAGCTGTGAGGTTTTCTACGATGCACTTGCCAATCGGCGACCACTTATTCAGTATAAAAATCTTACCATATGCTAACTGTAGAAATTTCATGGGAGAAAATTAAGTAGAATCATATATAGAGTTGTATTGTGACTGTCCAAATTTTGCCAGATCAAGCCTGAAACTTCTTGGATCTCACACTTTTAGCAATCTAAGTGAAGTAACCAAGAGAAAAAAGGAACAGATTTGCGTCGTGTCATCGTATGAAATCCAACAGCATTAATGGTCTGTCTCCACACACTTTAGAGATTTAAGTATAGTATGATCATCGTCATAACCTAAAATAACTTCTTCATCCTCCAGATAGATTGACAATCTATCTTAGAATATTTAATTATTCAAGACTTAGCCGCTTATTAATTTGTATTAATTCCCAAAACATTAAGTATAAGCGTTCACCTCCATAATTTGATTGAAAAGAGTTGGCAGTGTAAAGGATCCGTTTTTTTTACTTTTAACTTTTTGTCATTTTGAAGCTGATGGTGGCATTATGACACTCTCAAAGCAAACTTTCAAAAAACTGGGACGAACTGGGTCGATTTTCACAAACCTCTAAAATTACGAAATTTTCATCAGAAAAAGCATCTTTTGTCATAGACAGGAAGGGGTGATAAACACCTGGACTCCCGTTCCCACGGCAGTCGGGTCTACTTAACGGGAACGGACCGGATTTTTATCTGACCAAAGACTGTCAACTGGGCGGAATTCTAACGCAACAAAAAGAACAACAACAAAAAACAACTGAATCCAGGTCTGGACTAGAGGATGATATGTAGCTCTTAAAGCTTCTGACAGGTGATTACGATTTTTGTGGACGGGCGTTGTCTCGATAAAACACAATTCCATACCTATTGATCAAAGCTGGCCGCTTCTTTGGGATTGCTTCTTTCAGACTTTAGCCTTAGGGAATGAGCTTATTGTAGATAATTCCCTCTCAATACAAATAAATAAGTCGGAAAGCCTTCAAGATCGTCAATTTTCAATTGGTCATTGTTTGTGTCAGCTCAACGCGATTCGACCACCAAGAGTTTTGATTGGCATTGTGATAGGGGGTCTACTTTTCATTACCATAAGAAATCGCTTCTCAAATGGATTGATTTTCTTGCGATTCAGCAGCGATTCGTAGATGAAAATTCGGTCCATGAGAACGTTAACTCCTGTGGAACTCTCATATCGAGCTATTTTTTGTATCCATCCTTTCTTCACTGGTAGAAAATGGTTTTTTGCTTTTGCTCCTGGGCAAACGAAACATTGCTTAAATGACGGTTGGATTCAGCAATTTTCATTTTATTGATATTTCGAATTGGCTTTCCAGAGCATGGTTCATCTTCGACAGCAAAATTGTCGAAATAGAATTAGCGAAACTAAAATTGTTCGCCATTGGCTGTGACAGTATTACAGGCTTTGCCGGAAAGTAATAGGACTGAGTCGATTTAAAAAAAAATGTATGGAACCAATTGATACCATTCTTTAAAAACTTTCAAAAGAGACTCCTTTTGCGTCGATGCAGCGCTGCCAGCGCGATTGCCAAGCATTGAAGGCGTCACGGAAGGCATTCTTCGGAATAGCCTTGATAGCCGAGGTGCATGCTGCTTGGATCCCCTCTATCGTCTCAAAATGCTTGCCTTTCATCGGCCTTTTCAGGCAAGGAAACAAAAAAAGTCCGGGGGACCACATCTGGGCTGTAGGGCGGCTGCGGAAGCATTGAGATGCCGGTTTGTTTAGGTAGCTGTACACAAGAAAGGCGGTGTGAGCCGGGGCGTTGTCGTGGCGGAACTTCCAAAGTAACGTAAGACATCATAAGTGACATATACGATTATGTAAGGCCTCTAAAGATTTCAGAGAGTGTATCAGAGATGCTGTAAAGCTCTTTTTATTTAGCTAAAATTTCAAAAGCTATTTGCCAGCAAGAAACATATTTTTCTATCCAACCTCTCTCTCCACTTAAGCAAACATATCACTTTGTTTTAAACTCCTGAACTTACCTCGTCAACAAATGTTAAGTAGATTGTCTGTAATTGCACAAAAAAAGCGAGCAGCACGTATCTGCAATATTATCCGTATCTCCGGTGCTTTCACCCTATTTTACATTTAATTGCTAATTCTCTAATGTCCTGCTCGCCAATTGCAATCAACAATACTAATTAAATCTTTTTACCGACCCCCGCCGTTCGCTCGCCTCTCACGCGCTCATTACAGGTAAGTTAAACTGCAATCGAGGGCGCTGGCGCATCATCATGATTGGCATATGCTCGCAGTTCACTTGCTAAGCAGTAACTGTAGTGATGGTGCGCTAGCTGCTATTATTGTTGTTGCTATCAATAATGTTGTTGTTATTGTTAAAACAGTAATGTTGCTGCTGTGACAGTTGTTGTTGTAATTACGCTTGCTGTTGTTGTTGTTGTCGTTTTTGTTTTTGCTCTTGTTGTTTTTTCTTGTTGTTTTTGTAATTTATGTTGCTGTTGTTATTTATTGTTGTTGTAATTTCTTTTGTTTTTGTTGTTACTGCTTTTGTTGTTGTTGTTATTTCTTTTGTTTTGTTGTTGTTGTTGCTTACGTTGTTGTTTATATATTTCTTGTTGTTGTTGCTATTTCTTTTGTTGTTGTGATTACCAATGTTGTTGCTGGAGAGACGCAATTTGCTTGTTAACTGGGAAATTGAACATTCTGTTATGTAATGAATCCATCCCATTCGTTGCACGCCCCTGTAACTGGAATCCATACATACATATGTATATCCACTAGCATACATTGTATGGACGCCAGCATATTTATGTAGCATTTTTTCGATAAATGGATTTTCAGCTAATAGTCATTAAAGATTTGCCTGCAGCGGTGCCGCTATGTTAACCCAGCCGCCGCCGCCGATGCCACCGCCATCAACCAAACAGTCGACCAACCAACGAACCTAGTGTATTGGCTGGGGCAAGCAAACACTTTGCGCAACGCACACACCAACACTCACACATACACACAAAATATAAATAGCCAGAGTTGGCTGAACTCTGAGTTGGCAGATTGGTTTGTTGGTTGACTGACTGGCTGGTTGGTTGGTTGGCCTGGTTGCTGGTTTGCTTGCTTTTGCTTACTTTGCTCGCTGGCTGGGGTCTCTCTCGGTTGCGTTCGTTGCGCCGCTGCATTCATTTACAATTTATGTTAATTAAGTGTACACTAGTTGGTTGGCTGCCAGGCTGACTGAGTTGACTGGGCTGCCTAGACTGCCAAGGCTGGGTTTGCTGGTTTGAGCTGGCAGTGCTGGTTTGAGCTGCTTGCGCTGTTCTGCGCTAGCCGGCTACTTGACGCAGTGACGCTGTGGTAAGGTGTTGCGCGACGCACGACACGCGCTGCAATATAACAGTTAACTTGCGCCTGCTGTTGGATGTTGGCGCTAGTCTAGTACTTTTATCGCCGCAGGCCATCCAAACTGTCGGTCGCCAACCAATGTTGGCTCCATTTCTCACCATCGTCCAATCACTCATACGCACTGTACAACAACGTTATACCGCCTGTCGCTGTGCGAAAGTCTGCGACTTTGTGCTTTGTTGAACTTCATTTATTCTAAACCATTTATGCACTACAATGGCTGAACAAACTTCTCGAGTTAGCTCGGTTGTACACATTAGTGCGCACTCGTAACCATGGTTCGGCGCACAGACGATGTTGGTTTATATGAATTTAAATAGTGGTAACGCTGTTTTTTTTTTTAGATATAAGTGGTGTAAATAGTTCTATAAATACTGACGATTAGTTGTGTTAGCCACGAAAGCTGTGGTACTATTAATTTCTAGACAACATATCAAGAGTTCCATTGTAACTACTGAAACCACCGCTTTCTTAGGTAGCCGCAATGTTTTTTTTTTTTTCAAATCTCCATTGGTTTTTCTTTTACCGGTCTCCCTCTCCATTTCTACCTCCCATTTTTTGCGTCTCACGTTCTCACTGACATTCTCAATCATAATAACTTTTCCTTGCTTACTCGATCTCTCTATATTGTCAACTCTTATTTTCGCGCGCCATCCACAATTTGTCCCGTTGCAAAGTGTCTGAAATGTTTCTTATTTACTGGAAGCCTGCTTCAAACATTACATTTGATTTCTCACTTTTGAGCGTAAGTTGTAAGTCCGGTCGTAAGTATAGTTGAAGTCCCTCTAAATAAGATCTCAGCTTAAATTATAATTAAGTTTTTCTCCATATATGCTTCTCGAAGTATTTAATATCCCAACTAAGCAAAATATTTCCTGTAAAAAACATTTTTTTTGAGTGGCAGTATGTCTCAACAAGAATTGTTTCCAACCCTTACAGTCCAGATATACATACATAAAAACTACACAATACAATCTGAATCAAGTAACCTTTGAGATCTCGATTTCGTGTTAGAGAGTAAAATTTTGGTATTGGTACGGGGTAACGTGTTTCTCTTAACTATTCCACTATATAGTATGTATAATAGCTCTAGAGCGATTACAAACTTTCATGAATTTGAAAAACATACTTCATTAAACCTAGTGAGTTTTCTTCTTTTGATTCCAAAAACGCCCTCATTAGTTCGGTCAGTACTCTGAACAGTTTTAGGAGCTTGCTGTGTGCGATGGATGTGATGGGATCCCTGTCTACACAAATGGATCCAAGAGTCTTGAGCGTGCTTTTACCAAATGCCGCAAAACTGGCAGTTTGTACAAGAGGCTATGCTCATGTTGGACAAGTATTTATTGAGTCTGCAGTACCCAGTACAGAGCGCGAAAAAGAGACGTAATTTATCTCGGGAAAGGTTTACGATATCTCTAAACCTTGCTAGGTTGTGACCTCCCAATAACTGTTTGGCGTGGCGCATTCCTGTTGCCTGCTGTCAGTGTCGTTCTCTCCACACTCTCTCCTCCGTGCAGTTCATTACCGGTTACCTCGTTATGCCGCGGCACCTATATCAGGTGTGCAAGTTTGCAAACTGCTAAGCAGTTCAGTCGTCCTATACACTCATATCAAAGATTTCTGCTTGAAAGATGCTCGGAAAGCATCCCATTGATATGGGTAGCTTGGTATGCGGTTCCGCAATGCCTGCTCCAAGGACTTTTGGGAATCGCTTTGTCTGAAACCTTGTTTGGTATCGAACATCCTGGAGAGGTCTTCCTTCCTTATTGCTCAACGTCAGTTTACACAGCCGTATTAGTTTCGTGGGATACCAAAGTCTTTTCCAAGATTTGGCGCATAATGAAAATCTGGTCAGTTGTTGATTTTCCAGACCTGAAGCCACACTGATAAGGTCCAATCAGCAATTTGTTGACAGTGGGTTTTAATCTTTCACACAGTACGTTCAATAGAAACGTATAAGCGAGTTGGGGATTTGGCAGAGCACACTTAATTTCGAATCGTCGGGCATGCTTTACTCCGCCCATATTTTTGCTTGTTGTTCTTCAGACTATTAATTGCTATTCGAGCTTCTTCATGGTCGAACAATGGAACGTCTGTTTCATCGTCATCGACTGAGGAATCGGGTTCACCGTCTCCTGGTGTTAGGCTTTCACTGCCATTCAGCAGGCTGGAGAAGTATTCCCTCCATAATTTAGTATGTTCTGGGCATCAGTAACTAGATCATTTTTGGGGATTCTACAAGAGTATGCTCCAAACTTGAAACCTTCTGTTAGTCGCCACATGTTTTCGTAGAATTTCCGAGTATTATCCCTGTCGGTCAGCTTGTCAAGCTCTTCGAACTCACGCATTTCGGCCTCTATCTTTTTTTGAGTTTGAATTATAACGCTGTAACTTTGTGCTTACATCTACTTTGACACTTAGACTGAAATGTCAAAAAAGGATGCTTCATCAATCCGAACTTCGTGAATTCCATACCACTATATACATATATGCATAAAAGTGAGCTTGTGTTGCTAACCTAAACTTTCAACGCACACACACCTCCAAATCTGCATAGTCCATCACCGAGTAACTGCTGTTGAGCCTTTCGGCCAGCTAACCAAGCTAATGCTGAACTTTTCAGATGCAAATGCAAATTGATTGAATTCAATCGCCTCGCTCTAATCGCTAGTTACTTTTATATAATAATTTTCAAATAACATAACATTGCCATTTTAACAACGATATGGCAGCACGCGCAGCAGCTGCATAACTGTGCATTGGTTGATTATATTTCTACGCAAATGCGCCTAACTCAGCAAACATTATGATGAATGGGCTTGCAAAAAAACCAAAATACATCGCTTTACTGTTATTGCCTTTGTATGCATGGGTGTGTGTGTGTGTAGCTGCCCTTCAACGCGCTCGCTGCCTGTTTTCATGCAGCATTTGCAGTTCAGAGTTCACAGTTCGATTTTTGAGGTTTCACATTGTGGCACACAAACTTTGGCAGCTTATTGACTGCATGTAAATGTGCGCCTGTGTGTATGCAACACACAGTCATACACTGGCAAGCTGGCAGCTAAATATGTGCATATTGATTTGTTAGTGTTTGCTCATTCGGTGTAATGTTTCATATTTCAATTTGCAATTTGGCCAAAATTTCAAATTTTCAATTCCAATTGAAATTGAATTCAAATATTTTCCAACAACAACAACAACAATAACCATCTGAAAAATGTACACAAGCATTTTCCCTTGACGCTTGCCGACACAGCCAGCCAACCAGGCTTCCATTTCCTTCCTCTCGACGACTTCTGGCTCAGCGCTTCCCCAGTAATTGCTGCATTTTGCATAATGTATTTGTAATAAAAGTGTTGTTGTTGCCACTGCTGCTTGATTACACATGTGCATACACATTCTTGTGTGAATGTATGTGTATGTGTGTCTGCATTTGTTTGTATATATTTGCATGCTTTAGTGTATTTATTTAGCATAGAGCATGCTTGCATTGGCAACCCTTCCGCTGGCACAAAGGGAAATTATGCCATCTGGTGTCATAAATTTGCGTTGCAGCAACCAAATCGCCAGCAACAACAACAACAATGCCGGTAATGTTGAAAATAAGCAACATGCATGCAGCCATGTTATGCTGATGACTACAACCATTGCCATAATGACCTTCGTTTTTGTTGTTGCTCTTGCTGTTGGTGCTGTTCGATTCCAATGGCGTTCAACTTAATTATCAACGATTTGATTTCTATTTATATTTGCTTGATATATATTTTTCTATGCATACAAATACATTTTGTGATTGCGTTTGCTTTCATTTGTGTGGCGTTGCAAGCGATAATGAAAATTCAGGCAAATATTAGGCAGCTGGCGGTGGCTCAGGGCTACGGATTGAATAATTTTAGTGCGGAAATATACTTGTTTCTTATTATATTCTTAGTAGCTTCAAAATCTCTCCGTATTAAAATATATTTATATTTATATATTACAAAAAAATGAAATGCTGGCAACTCTGTTAACAAAATATTTTAAATACAATAGTTAAATACATATACACATGCAGCAGTTCTGCTCAGTGGCGCTGTAAATATTATATTTTTTAAGGAAAATCAATTTTTGCATCCATATACATAAGGAAAACGTTAATTATATCAAGTTGGCAATCCTGTATAGGAGCTATCAAATGTTGTTCCTATGAAAAAAATTTTTTGTTTCTTAAAAACCACACAGAAACTGAAAACTGATTATTTTATGAAAAGAAAATATGTAAAAAATTAAAATTGGTTGGCAACCCTGTAACAAAATTACGAATTTATGTAAGCTATATATAATTTTTTTTTCTTGAAAAGTGCACAGAAACTGAAAACTGATTATTTTATGAAAATAAATACAGTATAAAAAATTTAAATTGGTAGGCAACCCTGTACCGAAATTAGAAATTTCTATTGTCTATATAATTTTTTTTCTTAAAAAGTGCACAGAAAATGAAAACTGATTATTTTACGAAAAGAAAATATCTAAAAAATTCAAATTGGTTGGCAACCCTGTACACAAATTTTGATTTTATATGTATGTATATATGTATATGTATATATATTTTTTTTTCTTGAAAAGTGCACAGAAACTAAAAACTGATTATTTTATGAAAATAAATACAATATTAAAAATTTAAATTGGTTGGCAACCCTGTACCGGAATTTAGAATTTTATATAATCTATGTATGTATATATAATTTTTTTCTTTAAAAGTGCACAGAAACAGATTATATTATGAAAATAAAATATATAAACAATTTAAATTAGTTGGCAACCCTGTATATCAATTCGGATTTTCTATAATCACTAATTATATGTAATACGTTAACTTATTATTGTTGATAAGCTTAACAGCTCTGCAATTCTTTTGTTGATTCTGGTGGAAGTCAATATGTGGTGGCAACTCTATACAAATGCAGACCTAAAATTTTAATAATACAGCAAATACATACATATGTATGTATGTATGTGCTTTGTTTCTGATTTAACATTATATATTTTTAAGCTTAACAGCTCAGCAATTTTTTAATTAATTTTGCTGGAAGACAAAATAAGTTGGCAACTCTATACAATTTTATTTTTTAATGATATGGCAACCCTTTTCTATATTATCGATTCCAATAACATTCTATTTAATAATTCACTTGTCATTGCGTTTAATATTCGCTTTTGTTTTAATTATTTCATAAGAACTTTTGTTTTTAATTACATTATTTCCACAATAAGTGGCAACATTGTTATAGCTGAATTGTTTTTTTTTTTAATTTTTTTCCTTGATTTATTATTTCTGGTTTATTTTTATCAATTTTAACGTTTTTTTATTTTATTTTTTTCAACCATATGGCAACCCTCTTAAATATTTTTTTTTCCTTTTTTAAAAAATATTTTATTAAATTATATATAATGAATAATATGCCTTGAATAATCTTTATTTGTTTATTAATTTTATTTTTTTGAACGATGTGCCAACCTTTTCCAAATTATCTATTTCAAAAGCAATTTATTTGTTAATTTATTTGCCAAATGTGTTTGACATTTGTTCCTATTTTACTTATTTAATGAGAACCTTTTCTTTATATTAAATTACTTTCACAATAAGTGGCAACATTGTTATAGATGACATTTTTTTTTAATATTTTGCGTTATTACTGCTTTTAGTTTGTTTTTATAAATTTTAAAAAAAATTTTGAATTCACTTTTTTCAACAATATGGCAACTCTCTTAATTTTTTTTTTTTAATTTTTCAGCAATGTTTTACTAAATTATTTAATTATTATGCTCGTTGAATAACTTTTATTTCTATATCAATTTTACTTTTTTTGAACGAAGTGGCAACCTTTCACCATTATAAAAATTTAAAATTTTTTTAAAACATTTTGCTTTATCTTTTACTTCTGCTTTATTTTAAATTTAATACTTTTTAATTTTTTTTTAACCATATGGCAACCATCTTAATTATTTTTTTAATTATTCAATAATATTTTATTAAATACCATATTAATCATGCGCGTTTATTTGTTTTTAACAATTTTAAATGTTTTTGTTCTTAACTATGTGGCAACCTTTCACATATTATTAATTTAGTTAACATTTTAGTTATTAATTTATTTGCCATATGGTCTTGTTATTCGTTTTTGCTTTACTTATCTAACAATTAGCTTTAGAATGTAGTACTTCAACTCACAGTGGCTCTCAAACTGTCAACATTAAATATGAAATAAAAAAGCGGAGAATTTAATTAATGAATATATCTGATATCGTAACTTTTTCTACAAAATTATAATCCACAAAATTGCCTTGCAATTTTATGTATATGCAATTTTATTGATTTTATATATTCATTTGCCCCAATCGTAATGCCGTAATTCCACTCGGACTTCAGCCTGTGACTGGTTCGGCTTTGACTTCAACTAAGTGCATAATTTATTTAATTCGAGCACAACAATTGCATTTGAATTGCATTATTGAGCCTGCGGGAATACGAGTGATATACGTGCGCTTCTTTCATTCCTGCCACTGCGTAACCCTTCACAGAGCCCCCGTCAACTCACTCACCCACCTGCGAGTCTGCCAATCATTACACAAAATTGTGCGGGTATTTCTAACTTTGTGCGTTTAGAGTCACATATTAACATATGTATGTGCTTTTGTGTTTGTTCTCTACAATATGTTCACACTGTTGCGAAGTCCAACAACAACCCTCTATAGCTCACCACCCACCAGCCACCCGCCTCGTTTAATTTCCACAATTGCAAATGTTCATTGTTATTAATATTGAAATTATAATTTATTGCCTGTAAGTAATGAGCAGACGAATGGCGAGCGCACACACCAAGCCTGTGCGTGTATGTGTTCGTAGAAATTTTCATAAATTGGCAATACGTTTGTGCTAAGTAAGCAACAGGAAATGGATTTCTTGTGCAACTTACTGTCGAAATCTAATAGCAAAAACAATATTAACAGCAACCACAATCACATAAGCAATATTTACAACAGCAACAACAACATTACTCATAACAATAACAACAATAACTACAAAAGCATAACAGCAATCATCATAAATGTATGATTTTCCAAATATTATTGATATTCCATATGACTGCAGGTCATGCGTATACATAACGGTTATATACTTGCATATTGTCATATTGCTATCGCATTTCCATATTTTGTTGTAAATTGCTTAAAGTATTAATGTGAAATTTAAATGTCGTACATAATTTCGTTGGAATAATAATGGCATAACTAATGATCGCACAAAATGTTAAATGGAATTTGAGAATTATGATTAAATAGTGATTAGTGTACAATTTCGAAATATAATGGGTGCATATTTAGGATGCAAGTTTTCATTTTATAAATTAAAAAAAAATTTGTGAAGATATCTTGACTGTTTAATTAGTGCTTCCATAGAAAGGCTTGATTTTGATCGATCATTTTGTATGGCAGCTATATGCTATAGTGATCCGATCTGAAAACCATGTTTGGAGATTATTGCGCTGTCTTAAACAATAATCTGTGGGAATTTTTGTTGAAATATCATGTCAATTAAGAAGTGTTTCCATACAAGAGCTTGATCTTGATCGATCAGTTTGTATGGCAGCTATATGGCAGTGGTCCGATCTGTACAATATAATCGAAGATTATAGCATTTTCTTCGAAACTAATCTGAGCCAAATTTTGTTAAGATATCTTGTCAAACAAAAAAGTTTTCAGACTTCTGCATACTCTCTCGAGGAAAAGTCTTTGAAGACCTGTTAAATGCACTCGATTGTCAAGCTACCTGGCCTTTAACAGAAATAATACTCTACTTGGGAGCATCACTCGTGGTATGTAATATGAGCTAAGAAAAATTTTCGCTGTGATGGTTTTTTTTTTCAAAGCACTTCCTCACGTGAAGAATATTCTAAATTTTTTGTTTGCAAAGGTGGATTAGTAGAGCCGGAAATTCATCTTAAACCTACATTAAACTTCACTCACAAGTCTAGAACAGCACTCCTATTATAAGCTCTATTATACTCAAAGTCTTAGATTTCTCTTGCATTTTAAATCTCGGTGGTCTTTCTTTATTAAGGGACGTGAATTTCCGGTCGAACCTTGTAAATGTTCACCATTATCAAAGAATTTTGTATTAGAGAGGGTCTTGTGTATTTTTTTTTCTGAGGTTTGAAACTCCATTTAACCAGATCTAGTAGTCACACTCGCGAATTCTACATTTCTCTCCTACCAAGAAGTAGTTCTATTTATACCTCTCTCCCTCTCTCTCGCTATAGGATATTTTCCTCTCCAAGAAGTTTGTTTTATCTATTCCTCACTCGCTCTCGCTCTTTCTCTCTTTCTATATATGTATATATGATTCCTCTCTCTCTCTCTCTCTTTCACTATCAACTATATTATGCTGTTGTTATAAAAAATGTCTACAGCCTTACTCTGAGAGCGATAGTGATGGAGAGAAAAACGTTTCAAATGTGTTCGTGATCTCTTTATTCCGACGACAAGTTAAGATCATCTTTTAAGAACTTGGGAGAGAAAAGTATTGGCTTGAGAGAGTGTTTACTTTACTTATTAAACGCTCAATTGTATCAAGTATTTCTAATTATATACTTGGCGAAATCTTCGTAATCAGATGTTGATTTTAGACCGTTTTTGTAAGACGTTATTGGTCTAAGTTTTCGGGATTACGGAAAGAACGGGCAATATTTTTAGGACCCCAAAAGTAAATGTTTAATTTTAAAGAATTTTCTCAAAATTTTACACTTGACGAGATTTTTGTAATCAGATGTTGGCTTGAAAGCCGTTTTTGTAAGACTTTCTTGGTCTAAGTTCTCTGAATTATGGAAAGAACCGGTAATATTTTTTAGGTCCACAAAACTAAATGTTTAATTTGAGAGAATTCTTTCAAAATTATACACTTGGCGAGATTTTCGATGTTGATTTTAGCTTTTCTTTTGTGAGACTATATTCGCTGGATAGCGGAAACAACCGGTGATATTTATTAGGACCCCTCAACTACAGCAGTTCAACTTCTTCTCTGGGAGAGTATTAAAAACTTGTATCATAACCATGAGTTTTATACATCGCCAGTTGAGTGAGACATATCGTTAATTATACCAAGGCTCTATATCTATGTATATCTATCTCTATCTCTATCTCTCTTTCTCGTTATATTTCTTGCTCTGTCTCCATTTTGAAGATATATTATACAAGAATCCTATCGTACCAGTATGGTATACAAGAATGCAATCAAAACGAAAGTGCGTTCATTTGCACTGTCTTCCAATGCCATTTACACCAGCTTAAAGCATCTTCGACTGCTGAATTTGTTCGCAAGCTGACGAAGTTAGTGAGTGATAAGTTGATAAGCAACAACATTGACAGGTGATTGATTCAAAAAAGTTCGAGTTCCATAATACTTGCTAGCTGTACAGGCGTACAAATGCATTTAAGGCTTCAAATCGATTTTTTACAACAAAAACAACCTTAGAGCTACTTTTTTCACCAACATTTACTGCTTACAGTCAAGAGATTATACATTTCCTTTTCAATTTTCTGGCATTTTACATTTACTTTACTGCAAGCGTTGAGATTTTTGAGTCTTTTTTGAAATATTTTCTTCGTACTTCTTTCGTTTTTTCTTTTTTCGATTTTTTTAGGAATTTTTTTCGAATTTTTAACGAACTCTTTTCGGTTTTTTTTCGATTTTTCCTTTATCGAATTTCCTTAAAGCTTTGCCAGTCGCTTCCTTGAGCTTGCTGTTATTGTCTGCCGCACTTTGCTTCCTTTTCTCGTTTTTGTTTAATTCCCATTGTTTGCTTTTTTTCTAAATTGAATTCTACACAGTCGGGCGCTCAAAGTTCAGCAAATCTATTTTCGGCAACGCTGCCGAGCCGAAAACAAAAAATATCCCAAAAAAAGTACAAAATTAGTTGAATCAGCAGTTCCGCTCATTTGTTGTATATCTACATATTTATACATTATGTGTGTGTATATTTACTGCATTTTGCATGCCTTGCTTTCGTCCTTAGGCATTTCGTCTAGCCAGCTTTTCGTACTTCCAGTAGGCATTTCTTCAGCTCTTTGTTGTCTGCATTGGCTTTTTGCCATAATTATGTTAAGCTCGTTGTTCTGGCTGCCAGTGATTTGCTATTGTTTTTGTTCTTGCTTTTTCTTCTATTTTTTTATTTTTTGTTTATTCCAAGTTTTTGATTTCATTCCTTATTGGTGGCTGCCACCATTGCCGTTGCCGCCTTGCCTTCCGGCAACATATGGCTGCTTGGGAGTCAAGGCTTTTAACTTTATAAATATGTGCATATGTTGATTCATATTAGTGTGGGTGAAAAAAAATAATAATTTTTTCTAACTTCAAGTGCTGAAAAAGTGATTGGTAGAGACCTAAACAAGAAACTAAGAATAATTCTTATTAAAGATGAGCTCTTAATATTATTTGAAAGGTCTCCTCCTTTTCATTTTCCTTATTATTGTAGAGAAAAAAATCATATTTACTATATATAGTATTTAAAAAATATCCCATCCTTATCTACATATGTTTGATTTTTCCACAAAAATTATTTCAAGAAATTTATTGAAAGACATCACCTTTCAAAAGTTATTAAAGGTTATATAAGGTCATAATACACTAGAAAGTGAAAACTAATCGACTTTTTTCGATCAACCCTAATATACATTGGTATATAAACTGAATTTGTATACCTTATACATATAATGTCGAAGTATATTTGGAAGAGAATTTCTAGTCTGCATTTGCATATAGCAAACTCATCTTATCCTATCCTCATCTCTAATACTGCCTTACTTACATATACATATGTATATATATATTTTATAAGTATGAGTTTATGTCTTCCTTTTTCTATTATAAGTTCACAAATCAGTTAAAGTTTTCCTTAGCAGCGTGTTTTTTCGTCCAATCGCTATAGTGTAGTTTTGTAGAGTTTTATATTTTGTAGCTTAAAACATAACTTGCCAGCTTCAGCGAAGAACGTGCCTGCTTTTCTTTCTTTATTTTCACTTGCCGATAAACACGAGAAATCTAGAGGATGTAAGCGGTCGCAAAAAGTAAATGATTTTTGTAAGAGGCTTCTTTGTGATAGGAAATAATTCGAAAGTTTGACTTTGCTTACCCAGGATCGACGTCAAATAATCGTCAAAAAGTGAGAACGAACTTAGGATTCATTATACCAATAATTACAAAATCGGAAATTTTCTTAACTAGCAACCATATACGAGTTTTACGTTCCTTTGTTTCAACCCAAAAAGGTGTTAAATAGAAAGTAGCTTTGGATGTGGACCGATTTTGCCCCGTTCCCACGACAGTCGGGTCTACGTAACCAGAATGGATCGAATTTTTATCCGATCAAGGACTGCCAACTCGTTAGAATTCTGCCGCTACAACAACAACAACAACGACAACCGATTTTGCTTTCTTTAGATTGAGATCTTTACTCTAGTAATTTTGAGTTGTGAAGTTTTAGTTGACAGTTGGAGATGGCATGTCTCTGAGCTATATTGTGAATTGATTTATTTCTATATACCTTTCATTCTTTACATGCCATATAATTTTTTATATCGTCTCGATGGTGGAAATAGTCTTATATTTAAAAAAGCAACTCGTATCAAAACTCTCTGAGATTGCAGCATTATTTGAGGCTTTGTTCATCAAATGTGTTGAGAAAATCGAAAAACAGCAAAACCCTGGTATGTCTTCAGTGGATACTATCCAAAAGTCATACACATAGTGCTTACATGCGCCGGCGTTATGTTCTCCCGAAGAGCATAAAAACATACGAGAGCAAGAGCATAATGCACGGATAAAGATCTGCGTAATAATCAACATTTTTTTTCTTGTTACTTCTCTCTGGATCATATGGCCTCTACAAAGTTGCGGGGCTGTGGTCTTTGTGCTGTCCCAGGCGATTTTTGCATCGGATCATGTACATATATTGTTGATCTTCTTTAAGTTAACATTGGACTGCTTCCTTGAGGATTCCAGTCAAGCGGCATATTCATATTGAGGTCTGGGGTCTTTTTTAGATTATGACCCATTCAGCGAAATTTTCTGGAGACTATTTGCTTCAGTGCGGGTTCCCTTTTCGCTGAACTTCTTAGCTCTTCATTGCTTACTGTTTGGGCCCAAAATTTTCTGCTAATAATTCGAGGACGTGAGAATTTTTTTTCTAATTAAACTAAATTTTGTTTCTATACATTTTTTACAAATTTGTGGAAATATAGTATACAAGTATATACGTAAAATTGTTATCAGTTTTTGAAAAATCGTTCTGCAATTTTCCTGACGTCCTTTTCTCTCATTTGCTGGAACCGCCGATATATGACAACTATATCACATAACTGTCATACAAACGGACTGATCAAACTCAAACTCTGTGTATGGAAAACTTTTTTATTTGAAAAGATATATTCACAATATTTGGCTCATATTATTCTTCAAAGCAGCTCTATAAGCCCCGCACAAATTGTGTAGATCGGAACACAATAGCCTTTAGCTGACATACAATTTAAGCGCTCAGAATCAAGTTCTTGTATGAAAAACTTTTTTATGGTATCTTCGTAAATTTTGGAATAGATTATTATCCAAAGCATCGTTATAAATTGTTGAAATCGAATTACTATAGCATATAACTACCATACAAACTGAACGATTGGAATCAAGTGCTTACATGGTAAACTTTTTTATTTGATAAGATATCTTTACGAAACTTGGCAGAGATTATTTTTAAAGGCGACGCTACAATCTCCGAATATGTTGTTAAGATCGGGCTACTATAGCATATCAGCTGTCATACTTCCTGCCCCGATCAGTATCAAAATAAATATTTGGTTACCCTGTTATGCTTCAAAAAATGCGCCTGTGTGTCTTTAATTATGTTTATCTCTGTCTAATTTCAACTGTATACATTGTATCTAGTACGCGGACTAGTTACCTCATCACTACTACATAATTATTTTTTTTTTATTTAATTGACATATGCGCCTGTGTGTTTTTACTTAGGTTTATCTCTCTCTAATTTTGACTATGTACATTGTAACTAGTACGCGGTCTAGATACGTTTTCACTACTACCTATTTTTTTTTTAGTTGATAAATTCGCCTATGTGTTTTTAATTATGTTCATCTCTCCAAAAATCCAACTGCCTCCATTATAACTAGTAATCGGACTAGTTACCTTTTCACTTCCATCTAATTTTTATTTTTTTTTTCTCCTCACACGCCTTCACTCTACATGCAGATGTAAGTATGTATGTACGTTGCAGTTGTTTTGTCTTTCCGTTGTATCGATATTTTTGCTGTGACTCAGTTTTCCTTTCACTACACCCCCACCGGTGAACACACAGCGTCCTGGCACATGACTCAGAGGTAGTTGACTTTTAGCACTGCTTACAGCTACAAAAGTATTTCACAAGCACAATAGATTGCTTTTGCATAGCACACATGCATCCATATCAGAATATACATACATATGTGTGTATGTATGTAGGTGTGTTTGTGTCTTTGCTGATTCT
Source organism: Bactrocera neohumeralis (assembly GCF_024586455.1). Lineage (NCBI taxonomy): Eukaryota > Metazoa > Arthropoda > Insecta > Diptera > Tephritidae > Bactrocera > Bactrocera neohumeralis. Next base: position 63,045,819 of record NC_065920.1, on the reverse strand, counting down.
CTGCCGCACTGCTCGGAGCATTCTAGCGGCAGCACTGCAGCAAAAACTAATCAATAGTGTAATTTCTTTTCGAAAAGCACTTCCTTGTGTTATTGTTTTGTTTTGTTGTTGCCTTTGTTGGTGCTTTGTGTGTTTGGGTTTCCTCTGCTTTTATCTATAACAAAATTTATTGTCAGTTGCAAATTACATACACTAAAAACATACAAGCTCATATATATATATACATACATATATATATATGTATATAGTGTGGTAAATGCGTAAAATTTTGTTGCAGCCTATTTCATAACGAACACTATCAGCTCGCAGCTCTCTGTGGCAGCTATCGCCGGATCTTTAAATAAATCACTGTCTCTTGCCTTCCTTGCGGATGTATGAGTGTATGTATATATGTGTGTTTGTGCTTAGTTACTTATGTATTTGCACTTTCGATTGATTTCTAATTGTTGTGAAATCAATGCGAATATTATCAAATACCATAATCTTTTTGTGCTTTTAATAAATAAATTTATATAGTATGCATAAGTGACAGTTAGTGTTAGTTATCTGCATATTACATACGGATATATGTATGTATATATATACAAGTATATATAATGGCTTTCTATATACATACATTATTATTTTCTTGATGTGGTTGAGGCTTAAGCCCATTCGATTGCGGTCAAGTGCCTTATCAGCATTCCGTTTCATTCAACACATAAAGAATTGTTTTTGTCATAGTTCGCTATTAGGGGGATGGCGGTAAAGTCGAATGTACTTCAACATACTTTTGTCGATTCAAGCTTTCTAAGTCTAAAATCTAACACCATCTAACTCCATATGAAATTACTTTTAAGCCTTTAAACCTATGTCTCCTCAGTTCATTGGTATTATCTTCAAAATATTGGTTTACTCACGTGTTTATATGTTAGCATAACACCTGATCAAATTTGTCACGGACTGACAAAAAAATTATACATACTTTAATAGAAAATTTTTATAATTATCGCCTCCAAAATAGGCTGCTGTTGAGCCAATACAATCATGCAACGCTTAATTTAAAACACTTGCTATAAGACTCGACTGGTATGGCCTTCAGCGTATTTACTGAATGATTTTTTCAACATCAATGTATTCATGGAGAATTCCAGGAAGGAGATTTTCAATTTCAATTGAAACTGAAAAATTCACATGCTGCCAAATCTGGCAAACACAGTGACGGAACGATGACACTCCTTGCTTGTTTGGCCCATAAAACTTCATAATCATGAATTTAAATGAATTTTCTGTCCATAAATCCGGTTGTTAACGACAAATTGTTGCACGTTTATAGTCCAAAACGTCCTGCGTCGTTTTTTTTTATTGACCATTTGACTCTATGAAACGAATTCTAGGTAAATCACACTACGGTAATCAAAGAAAACCATGTGTGTCATCTGAATTGTTGACCAACTTCGTTTTTTCGGTTTTGCCTAATTTTTGGCGCTCCATTCGCATGTTTGTTGGAGAGTTTGGACGTCATATTCATAAACCCACTTCTCGTCAACGGTATTTTCCCGTTTCTGGAATATTACACAAATACATTCTCCAGCATCTTTTGCATGCTATACTTTACTTGACTCCCTTTTTGCAAAAGGTTCAGATCTTTTGGTACGAGTACGGCATTGATACGTTTCACACCCAAAACCCTAACTTAAATGTTTTGAGTTGATCTATAAGAGATGTTTAAATTTTCTGCCATCTCCCTGATTTCAATACAAACAGTGATCCAATGATATTCTTTCAACAGTAGAAATTGAAAGAAATGAGTTTCAATTCCTAAAAATAGTTCAGGCGCTGAAAACTCAATGTGGGCTCACTTGAGACCATTTCAAACATAATATCCAAAGTCGATCGTAAACGTTCGTAGAATGGACCTCTCTTTAGTCTTTTCCCCAAAACCAGACTCTATTGTTCTGAATACTTACTGGAGACTTTCCATATATGCCAATCATATTTTTTAGTCTGCGGTCCAGTTACGACACATTTTCCATTGGAACATCAAACACTCCATTATTAGAAAGAGCCTTTAAAAATATCTATGATATTTATAAAGCGCTATTTCTGTTTGTCGAGAGAGAACTTGACTATTTCTTTATTGCCTATTCAGTCCAAAGTTGCGTATAACGGTCATTCGACGGTCCATATTCTTGATCTAAACTGTCTTAATGCTATTTACTGGAATATAGATACCATCTGCACACTTACAAAAAATTGCGTTAATCGCCCGTGAAGCTTGCTAATGACGTCAGTCGCCAGATCTCTGTAAGACTTTGACAAAAAATATTTACATTCTCGTAGATATGTATTCCTGGACGGTGAAGAGTCCAGACATTTAACATTAGATCTCTATTTGATCCTGGAGAATTTGAAAAATATATTTCTGCATTCAGAAACTCCCGAAACTCTCTCTAATTTTTCTTATACGAGTACGTATTTTTATCCCCGTCGCGCTATCAGGTCGTTTTCGTGGTCCTCATCATTTTTCATTACTACATCTTTTTTCACGAGGAAAAAAGTCAAAAGCCCGACACCTGAGAATATGTAAAGGTGCCTTAACCTATTTATTCCTTGAAACCTAGTATTGTTATTTGAACCACAAAGTGGGCAGGTACAAAAGACTAGGCATTGGTTCAGATAGATGAATCTGGGATTTCATTAATGAAGACTTTTGTTGAACTTCTGATAGGTAAACATCCTTTATGAAGCTTTTATGCAGCCCATTTTGAAACCACTGGAATAAAAATCGCCTCACTCTCCTATGTTTTCTCCGAATGACTCTGTGCTAATTATGAGGTTCGAAAGGTTTGACATGATATTTCCTCGACCGACAGTTGCCTTTCTTTTTCTATACAAGTTCTTATAGTAACGTAATATAATCTTCTTCTACCTCTTGGCTTCTACTACAATAATCGCTGTATGGTATCCTACTAGCATGTCTGCAAATAAGACATTGACCTATTAGCACACCTACTAGAGTTCTTATGTCTCTCTTTATGAATTTTAATAGTAGGTATGTGTGGTCGGCTTCCATTCATGCAACGTTTGTCAGCTTGTTGCACAAGTAAGGGAAACTCTGCTATATCTAGAATATGTTTCTCAATGAAATGATCTACAAGTATCAACGTCATTATCTATCTCCAATGAGTCTAATTGTATGATGGTGCCTTTCCTTACCAGGAATATCACTACGAGTTTTTTATTTGGATAGAGATTATTCGAAAAGAAAAATTGATAAGCCTAGATGGAAAAATGAGATATCTAGTTCTAAACGATGTAACACGAATACGGTATAAAAGTATTTTCTTTCTTTCAGTCTGACCTTAAACGAACTTTTCTCCACAGTGAGGTCAACAAAACAGCTGATTTTGATTGCTTTAACATTTAATGTAGGGTTTCAGGTGTCCTCTAGCAGTGTTGAGATCCACTTAGCGGTAATATGGAGAATTTCTATGCTAAACATAAACTCAAAATTATCACATTTTTGTGAAAGTTCGAAAGGCGTGTATTAAAAGGCTCTAGCCTTTACCATTAAATTCATTGAAAATTGTTCGCTATCCGATATCCATGTCAATAAAATCAAATAGAACTAAAGTGCATGATCCTCCACATTTTTCGAAAACTAACAGTACGCTTTTAATTATTTGAATTCGAAATATTGCAAAGTAGCACTTTCATTGCTTTCAACCCAGCTGCATGTGCATTAAAGCAAATTAAAAGCTCTCACTACATGTATGATACCACTGTCATTGTTTTTGCCTGCACTTTGGGGTTAGAAAAAATAATATTTTTTATATTTTTCATACCTCTGTATAAAAAGCAGTGACTGTGCTGCGACGCTGCGCTGCTACTTGTGAATGCATTCGTTTGCTCATAATTCTAGTTCAAATGAATTTTCATTAAATTTTGAGCACACTTCGTTAGATATGACACGCAAACGCACACATACATATGCACAAAACGCTAGGTGAGTGAAAGGGGCCAAATATACTGCTAAGTAAGTATGGGAGTGAGTGTGTGGGTGTCTGTCTGTGTGTGTGTGTTCTTTCTGCTAGTGGTCAAATTATTTATCATTATTTTTGTGGCATTTCCAAAATCAAATTACACAAACAGAAGTGCACATCTGCACACATACACACATAGCTTCGCACTCACACACACGCCCACACTCACACAAATGCACACACATATCATTGGCAAATTCAACTCAATTCAAATGTTTGACTTGGCAGCTGACAGCTTGGAAAAGGATGTGTGCTCGTTGCTTCAATCTACTATTTTTAGGTGCCAGTCTCGCTGTTGTTGTACACATATGTACATATGTACTCCTGGCTGCAAGGACTCTCCAATACCCGATTTATCATTTATGCTGACATATACGAGTGAAATGCTCGGAAAAAGTGCAATGATCACAAAGTGAAATGTAAACAACTGCAGATAGGAGGTGGCAGAGAGTAGCAAAAACCAGCAGTAGCAGAGAGAAAAAAAGCAAAACAAAAATACAAACAATAATAAAAGATAACCGAAAATAAAATAGAAAATAAATACGTGCACAAAACATGCATTGAAATGCTGTTGCCATTGGTGATTGTTGAAAAAGTGCGCAAATATTTGCCTTTATTTATTTGCTTCTTTGCACAATCGGCATGTGTATGCATTTATATGCATGTAGGTGCATGTGTTTGCGCTTGTATGTTTAAAAATTCTTAAAGTGTACGCTTTCGAGGTGGCAGAACGTGTGCAAATATGGTGTAGCTTTTGGCACATGCCGCAAATGGACTGTGTTTAAATGTATGCAAGTGTGTATTTTATAAGAATATTTATGCATATATGTAAGTACATACGTATATGTATATGAATATGTAGCATATGTATGTAAGTAATGTAATATATACATATGTATGTATGTATGGCTGCCTTCGTTTGTTGAGTGGTGTTGAAAACTGCGTGCCATTAGTAATGCCAATTTTGAATGATTTTTGCTGAAAGTCCTTAATTGAATTTTAAAACTGCAGTGTGCATGAAATTTGAGCTGTTTTGAGGAGGGACATTTCACTGGAAATATTTTTTGTTATACAAAAACAAGAAAAATGTTAACCGAAACTATAATACCCTGCACAAATGTATTTCTTATTGTATAAAACGATTTGAAAATATGTTTAACGTGCTTTAAATCGGTCACTTTGTATTGCAGCTATATATTCCAGCCGTTCGGTTTGAAAAAAAATCTTCGGAAATTTTAGAGTTGCAATAGAAAATAATCCATGCGAAATTTTGTGAAACTATCTCGTCATTTAAAAAAGTTTTCCATACAAAAACTTGATTTTGTTCGGTCACATTGTATGGCAGCAATATGTTCTAGTCCTTCGATTTAAACAAAATCTTCGGAGATTGTAGCATTGCCATAGAAAATAATCCGTACCAAAATTCGTTAAATTATCTGGTCATTTAAAAACGTTTTCCATTCAAAAATCGATTTTGATCGTTCAGTTTATATCATAGCTATATATTAAATACATATACAATCGCACGATATTGGCCATTCCGTCAAATCAGCAGCTTCTTAGAGGGATAAGCACGTGTGCAAAATTTCAGATTGTTATCTCAAAAACAGAAAGTCTGACGCGATATACAGACGGACAGATATGAGGACATGGCTTACGCTTGACCTATGCACCAGTGAGTAGATATTCTAAAATATTCTAACTTCAAAAATCTCTCCAGTTTTGCTTTTTTGTTAAAGAATGTGTCTTAAATTCCATGCTTGCTTTCGACGCTTTAAATATTGAGTGTTGTGAAAGAGCTGTCTGGAGCTCATACTTTTGAATAATACGACGTTTCCTTTTATAGAACACGGCTAAATTTTCGCTTAAAAATAACAAATATTTTAAAAACTATGTCGGAAGCCAGCAAATGATATGGATTTCAGATTGAACTTCTTTAAGTTGCTTAAGTTAATAGGGTCCTGATGTTATTTTAGAAGTATTCAGAATTTGACAGTAACTTCCTAAGTAATTCACTGTGAAATTTTGTGCCTTGGAAATAGCACTGGAACTACACTTGAAAAAATCATGTATGACGCCTTTAAATATGCAATACATTTTACTATTGCTGGGTTTGTCGTTTATTTCAGAAAAAAAACTATTTGATTTCCTGCTACCAACAGCATTTATAGCAATTTTATTTAAAATTAAATAGTAGGTTGTCAAAAAAGTCTTGCGGTATTTTCGCTAGTAGGCGCTGAAAGCGCGTAGTTCTAGTTTTATTCGTCGCATCAGGTCATGCTATACCTTTTTGGAAAGCTCATTTCACGCGCTAACACGTGTTTGATTGATTGTCGTTTCTTTTAAGTCGTTCGTGAGTTATAGCGTCGCAAACATGGAGAAAAATAAAGAGAAAATACGGCATATTTTACAGTACTACTACGATAAAGGCAAAAATGCATCTCAAGCCGCCAATAAAATTTGTGCGGTTTATGGACCCGATACAGTTTCCATTTCCACCGCACAACGATGGTTTCAACGTTTTCGTTCTGGTGTAGAGGTGGTCGAAGATGCGCCACGCTCCGGAAGTCCTGTCGACGAAAATTGCGATAAAATCGCTGAATTGGTCGAAAGAGACCGGCATAGTAGCAGCCATAGCAGCGGTCAAGAGCTGGGCATGAATCATCAAAAATTCATTTCATTTTCAATAAAAAAAAAATTCAATAAAAATACCGCAAGACTTTTTTGACAACCCATTACGTTTGAAATTAGAAATACATATATTAATTGAGTTATTTTTTTCACGAAAAGCATGGAAAAAATATTTTCTAGACTCTTTTATATTTAAAACATATTTTTGACGTATAAAATCTTACAGTTCTGTATATATGATGTTGGTATCAAGATATTAAAATTGCCTCAGCCAAGGCAATTATGTTTCTGAAATTAAGGGAAATTAATATTTGTGGACATTTTTAAATAAAATTGAATAAAAAATATAAAATTGATACATGCGAATGCGAATGTAAGCTGCTTTATATTGAAATTATTAATGAAATATTTCAAACAGGACTTGATTTTGTCACTCAGTTCATTTTTTTAGACTAATAACTATGGCAATAAAGTACTAATTGTCTCAATTAGTGTGATTGCTTTTTGAAAAGCCTGAAAATTATTTAAGAATTTTGATATTCTAATGAAAATTTGTACATATAAAATACTTAGTGTTTTTAAAACACTTGAAATTTTCATAACCAAAATTGGTATTAAATCCTAAGAAAAGCTAAATTTACATTAAAACTTAGGTCTATGGACTATTAACTCATTGCCTCAACTAAGAAGTTTGCCTGTTAGGAATCAAATAATTTTTTTAAATATATTTTAACTTATATACATGTATACCAAATATTTTTATTTGCCAGCAACAGCCAAATATTTTTTTACATTAATTTTCAAGTTTTTCTAATTGACTCAATTAAAGTGTTCAGTTCAAAAAATTAAATATTTAAGCTAAATGTTTTCAGATTATGATGCATATTATTACAGTGTGATATAATATTTTAACGAAAGTTAAATATTTTATGCTATTTTTGTGTTAATGACTTTCTAATTGACTCAATTAAATAATTAAATTGAGTTCAAAAAAAGTTTTTTTGCATTTAATTTTTTTTGTTTTGTTATCAAAATAAATTATTTACTTCCTAAGTAATATAATTTATTATATAGTAATGTAGGTTATTTACTAATTGACTCAATTAAAGTGTTCAGTTCAAAAAATTAAATATTTAAGCTAAATGTTTTCAGATTATGGTGCATATTATTACAGTGTGATATAATATTTTAACAAAAGTTAAATCTTTTATGCTATTTTTGTGTTCATAACTTCCTAATTGACTCAATTAAAGAGTTCAGTTCAAAAAATTAAATATTTAAGCTAAATGTTTTCAGATTATGGTGCATATTATTCCAGTGTGATATAATATTTTAACAAAAATATTTTTTTTGTTCTCCATTTGTTATAACAACTTCTTAATTGACTCAATTAAATTTAATTCCCTAAAAAAGTTATATTTGCGTTTAATTTTTTTTTTGTTTTCAAAGTAAATCATGAATTTCCTAAGTGATAAAATTATATTTTAATTTAGCATATTTACTAATTGTCGCAAATAAGTTGTTTAATAATTGACTCAATTAAGTGGTTAGACTTCACAAATTGATTATAAATTTAATAATGTTATTAACTTTAACGTAAATTAAAAAGTAACGTTACTTTTTTCGAACGTAAGCTATAATTTTGAGTTTTTATCACAGCATATTGTTTCAATATTTAGTTAATGAACTCAATTAAGAAGTTGTAAAGTTTGAAAATAGATGTCTATCTTAAATTTAAAGTTTTTTGAAGATATTTGATTTCGAATTACTATTTTTTTAAAAGAAATGTACTGATGAACGCTGCCAGTGTAATCCTTTAGGACTTGCCATTTCTTTATTGAGCCGCCATTCATTCCGATGAGAGGTATATCTGATTTGGTTTCCTCTCATCTTGGTCTTCTAAATGTGGTTGCATTTCCCGTGTTGAGCACTATTAGACCAAGCTGCGCAGCCATTTCTAGAATTCGCTTTCCTCTCGAGTTCATGTTTGACGGGGTATGTCTCTACGGCTTTCGAATTAAAGTTTTCGGCGATAATTAGTTGACCTTCTGTGTCTTCAATATTTGTCGAACTTTGTTCGGAATGCTTTTATGTTTTGTCGCTTGGCGTCAAGTATAGAAATACTAGTTCTACTAAAAAGAAATCCATTATTTCTGCACTAAATTCCAGATTTAATTGGCTTCTTTAGTATTAACTGATTTCGGTGAAATATGCATAGTTTTATTCGATAACTTGTTATGATTTTGAAGGTAGTTTCATAATGCCCCTCTCATAGATCTCCTCTTCTATATTAACAAAAAACTTGGACAGTCGGCTTCTCAAGCTTCTCTTGAAGCGATTTTTCATCAGCGAAATCATTAATCCTAGACAAATGTATCTAATAATCACTTGATGTTAGGTTCAAACCATAAGCTGGATACAAAAGAACTTTCGAGCGAAGGTCATTGAGCTGTTAAGAAATCACTGTCGATGTGTGTGGCCTGGCGTTATGGTGACGGAGCATACTTGCTCGCCTAAAGGCCATACTTGTATGCAATTGCTTTTTGATTTTTTTATGAATTCTGATTGTCGTTATTGTTAACCTTTTTTGTTAGTTCCTTTATACGACTTAAATTCTACATTGATTTCCAAAGTTATGACTACTTGCAAAAAAATTGCCTAGTTTTAGGCGCTCATATTAAAAGGCACAAACGCCTGAGTAAAAGAGCTCGATAAAATTTTCTGAGATACACAAACAAACAGTTATTTTTTATTTAAAGCACGTTTGTGTTGATTAGTGCTCAAAGCCAGCGCTTCCCAAATATCTTTCGTTCGAAAACTGGTCGCTAGTTAGACAACCAGGAGCGGGTTTTAACCGTCTCTGTGCTTGTGTAAATATGGAATTACATTTCGAATTTCGGTTGCTGCTATTGTTGTTGTTGTTTTTGTTGCTTTAGATTGGCAAGTGCGCATTAACGCTAAACATGTGGAATGTACACACATATGTACAAGGGATATTTGTGTATGTGTAGCTGAAATCAGACAAATTTTTAAACAACGAGGAATATATGTATATGTGTGCGTGTGTCTGCGATGACTCGTCCCAAGTGGCTAGCAGCATATATACAAGCAGCATGTACAGTGTATCGGCGAATTGGCTGTCTGTGCATCGGTTTGTCTATTTGCAACACACACACATGCATACATACTGTTGCAAGTCAGACAGACCGACCGCCAAAAGCTTGCTTGAAACATCGTTTGAGTTTACGCGAATATTTAACTGTATGTGTATATATGTTTGTGTATATGTGTGTATTTATTCCCTCGCAGCGTGTTACGGTTGGGGGCATGCCAGTTGTGCGCGTGTTAAGCATATTTAGTTCATTTATTTAAAATTAGATTCGAGCACGGCAAAGATAGCAGCAGCACAGGCGTCGAAACACATGCTAGAGGGAGAGGAAGCGGGCTTGTAAGTGTGAGAGATGTTAGAGTTTTGCGACCGTAAGGGCTGTTAGTTAGTTGCAGCTGTATGACTAAACCTACATAGACAACAACTGCTTGGCATGCAATAGCTGGCGAGTACTGACCAAGCGGTCATACACACACAGCGTCACACACACATGCATTTTATTTCAGTTGAGGTTATGACCCAAAGCAGACGACGCTCTAATGTAAGCAGTTGGTATAAATATACATATGTATATGTGTGTGTAGGTGTATGTAAGTATATGTGTATATATGTATGTATGTATATATGTGTGTATGTATATAGTATACCAACTAAAAGCCAAAATGCCCCACTAGCTTTAAAGCTTTCGCTGCAAAACTCCAACTTGGCTCTGGCGTGTGCCTCAGCGCAATTGCTAGATTGCTTTGTTGGTGTGCTGCGGCGGCACCGAGTTGATTTGAGGCGAGCCAAATCGAGTTTGAATTGAGTTGGGTCTTGTGTAAAGTTCAAAAATGCGAGTGTAAATGATTTGGAGCTGCCGTTTCACACAGCCACATACATACTTTTACAGTTACTGCTTATACTCATATATATGAATATATACATATGTCTATATATATTTACAGCTACTCCTTATAATCACATATATTGTATATACATATTTCATATATACATACATACATATGTGTCTGCGTCCAGCTTGCAATCTTGCTCATTGTTTTTCCTACACTTGCTGTTGTTATTGTTATTATAACATGTTTGTTTTTTGTTGTTTTTGTTCTACTGTTATTTTTATTTTGCCATTTGTACTGGCATTCCCCAGCTTGTCTATTTCTATTCCCATTTTGATTTTTGATTAAGTGAACTTGCAGTTTTACTATAAGTAAAGTGAAAAAAAAACAACAACAAAAACAAAAAATGGGAGTAAAAATTAAAAAAAAATTGCACAACAGTGTTTTGTTTCAGCAGCTGAGCAGTAAGTGTGTTTGAGGCGAGTGCTTAGACTAACTTGTACCTAGGAAAATAACATATACACACATACATATATACAGTTATGTTCTATAAGTATATATAAAATATATAAAATCATACATACACATGCGCACGCTGCTTTAAAATCCATCGCCTCCCCTTCACGTATTGTAAATGCTCTGCTTAACAACATTTGGTGCCAATGTACGCGCGCTCCAAACGCTCACAACATGCTTGTCTTTTGCTGTCTATCTAACTGTCTGTCTGTCCAGCTGTCACTCATATGTGCTCTTTAGTTAAACGTAAGGTTACGATTTTTACTCCATTTGCTAACAGCTTTGTTGCAAATTTTATATATCCTTTGTTTCCAGTTTGTTTTTACTTGTTTCTGTTGTTGTTTTTTTTTTACTATTTTCTTTCTATTTTTGCTTTTGGGTTTTACTACTATTTAGCTGCTTTTGTTTCATTTGTATTGTGTTAGTTTGTGTGGACTGCGAAGTGGCCGTGTTCAATATTTGATGCGAAAAAGTATGATTTTTGTGATTCGAGTTGAAAATATCTAGATTAAAATAAAGTTAAAACAGTTGTTTTAAAGATTGTATTGCAAAAAGTTGTTATAATTTGAAAAAGCGCATAAGTCGGTTTTTTTAGATATTGTTGGTTTAGAAAATGTGCTCATATTGAGTGATATTGCTTCATTTATTGCCAATAACACTAGTAAAAAAATATAAAAAATTCTTGAAAAATTAAATAAATAAAAAAAAAAAACATTGTTTTTAATAAAAATGTAAATTTTAAATATTTTTTTAATTTAAATATTCTAAGCTATATTACATGGTTAAGTTGTGGATATAAAATATATATATATATGTATGTAAAAATATAAATTATAAAAAAAAATTGTTTGAGAATAAAACAATTCCTTCAAAACATTCAATTAATCCAAAGAATTTTAATTAAAAAAAAAAATTTTGATTAAACCTCCTATGGCACTGGTATTTAGCCTCTCTTTTTTTCAAATAATTTTTTTTTGTTTTACTTTTTATTTAAATTTTCAGAAAGCACATTTCAATTGAGGTTACAAAACGTTGTCTACTTTTAAGTGCTTTGAATTTAAAACTTAGATAATTGAGCAGACTATGAGAAAGTAGTAGCTTTCACGAAAACATAGGTTAGGTTATATAGTATAAATAGATTAATATTCCGGAGACCACGAATAATTCCACTTGGACTGCTAGAAACGCTTGTCTATTTTGATGCCAAGAACTCATAAGTTTTCTTCTTATTTATTGGCGTAGACACCACTTTCGCAGTTATAGCCGAAGAACTCTTAAGCACGGGACAAAAATACCGTCGTATATATACAAAGAAGCTAATTGACCAGTTGCGTCCTCCAAAATCTGTAGCCTCACCGCGTGAGTGCCAATGGCACCATGTCCAATCAACACTACTATCATTGTGACCATGTGAACCTTGCTAAGAGCTAGTAGCTCCATGGACCTTTTGCATTCCACTTAGGGCCAAAAGGATTTCGCATTCCCACAAGTGCTTTTTTCTGATCAACGCCTACTGAGGTTCAACGCCCGTGTGCACTGGGGAGCACCTCCTCGTTCCCATCCTAATGGCATATGAGTAAGGGTGCTCTTTCCAGCTCGGTTTTAGAGTTTCCGACCACTTCGCTGTAGTCAGGCACCCAGTAAAGTTAAATTTGGAAGTTCCTTGATGCTACAGCTACTGAGTTCATGCACTCTTTGACTATCTCTGAGCTCACTATTAGCGAGTTCAAGCTGTGAACCGCACTTCGTTGCAGTATAACTGCTTTAGTGATCTGGCAGTCTGAAAGCAGAGTTGATTTAGAACTCCCGGCAGAAGATTGCCCTTCAAACTTCCGCTCGAGTTTCGATCCATTCATATATCACGGAAAGTATGTGAAAAGAGGAGCAGCCGCTAGAAGTAGGTTCCGCGGTGCAGTGGTCCAAGTCGGAATCAGAATGTCCCACTCTGCGTCTGGTTTCCCAGAGTCTGACAGCAACCTTCGCAACAATGCATTTGTCGGCTATGTCAATAAGAGCATGGTTTTCATAAAAACAATCACAATGGCAGAAATAAAATAGAACATAATGTATAAAGTTTCGAATTGTCTGTAGCTGCAAAATCAAATGGCTAGTCCTGTAGCAGTAATAGTAATAGCTGTAGCTAACATCGGGTGGTCCTACATATGCAACTTTAATAGTTTTTCTAAGAAAGTAAAATGGACTAGTGAGGCAATAATTCTTCAGAATCTATTATAAGAATATCTATCGGTTGCTTTAAGGAGTTACTTGAGTTTACGGGTTTCAAAAAATCGATTTTCTTATTGTCTTATTAAATTTTACAACACCTCTAGAATATTGTTTTCAAGTTGGCCCGAGTAATAGTTTCGGAGGTACAGCCCTGAGACCTGGAGAACTCGAGTGCTAGGCTAAGTGTGCCGTCTTTAAACGCGTTTTTCTCGAAACTGAGTTTTTGAAGTCGATTGGCCAGATTTCTCGAAAACTACTCAACCGATCTTCCTAACATTTTATACAGTTCTTTGAGATACATTTCTTAAATACTTGAACGAAGTTTTTTTTCGATTACAACTATTTGATTATTTCCACTGAAATTTTTATTTTTTTAAATGTCTGCCAAAAACTCAATTTGCAGTTTTTTCTCCTTTATCCAAGTTCCAAAGTTTTATCGTATTTTTTTCATCTTAAATGATCATGTAAGGAATTATCCTGCCAACGCGGGTGCATCTTTTTTCCGAGGGGTCACCAGAAATGGATTGCGACGCCATTTCGCTGAGTTCAAAATATTTTTTTTCCAAAAGTTTCAGAGTTTCTTTGTTAATAGCGTATGTGTGTAACAAAAAAAATTCCAATAAAATATTTTTTTTTTATGAGAACCAAATTGTTGAAAAAAGGCTGTTCTTTACCTGAGAAAACCAATGTAACCTCTTAAAATCTTCAAAAAAATAGTTAGAACATTAAGCTCCTTAAGAATTTTATAAAGCTCGCCATTTATTTATGTATACAGGTATACTAAAATTTAATTAAATTTTCCTCAAATATTTTTAAAATTTATTTATTATTTGTTAATCCGCCATAAATAACATGTGGTCATATAGACCTGAGTCAAGTTCTTATTCAAAATGAATAAAAAAAATAAAATACCATAAAATAAAAAAAGACACATAAATTTCGAAGTTATATGAAAAAAATTTGTAGACCACTTCATTACCTACAACTTTGCCAAATATTTATTTTACATTGGATTCGTAGTTCTGTCGAAAATCGAGATAAACTGTTCTTAACCTTTAAAAATACAGACACGCCCGTCTCTTCCTCTTCCCGACCGCTGATCGCCCGAAATTTATTTTTTATTTATTTTGATACGATTTTTCGTATCTTTTGTTTCAATTCTAATGGGTTTAATATTGCTTTAAATTTTTTTTTTTTGCTTTCAAAAATATCTAACCTGATCTAATATTCCATTTTGAAAAAACTAATTCACACACGAACTTACAAGATCAAATTTTATCCACTTTTGCTACTAAATTTACTTCCCACGGTCTGTAGAATCAGCTACAGCGTCTAGCCCTCTTTTTTAATTTTTTTTGTCTAATAAACAACTTTAAATGCAAACTGCCACCATTCCTAACCAAATTGCATTAGAAATTATTCTTACATAATTTCCCATACAAATTTTCCCACGCATGCAAGAAAATTACAGAAGAAAAAACCAAAAAAAACTTACAAGCAACTACATGCAAATTTCCCGCCACACAGTGCATGCCACAAAAAAGCGCTGTGTTTAATTCTCCTCATTAATGCGCAAATTGCTTTTCTTCCTGCTCTACAGCTGCTTTTTGCGTTGATGCAACGCTTTATTTAACTCATTTCCCGCTGAAAAGTTTCGTTGTTGTTGGTTTTGCTTTTGCCTGCGCTGCTTTCTCGCGCTCGCTTGCTGCCCGCTCCAATAATAATGAGGAAATTCTATCTTCAATTAATTTGCGCATAAAATGATATTTAATAACTGTAAACAGTGTTGTGTGGAAATGCAGAATTAATACAAAAACAAAACGAATAAGGAAAGTAAGATTAAAATATTAAAACAAAAGTTGAACTTATATTTTTCCCAAAGAGTATGCGTAAATTTGTGCCTGCAAACTTTCTCGCGTATTGTTGTTGTTTTCATTAATACAAGCATAATTATTATTGTAAGCATGCATACGCATTTGTTGTTGTTGTTGCTGTGGTCGTAAGGCCAACTAACGCCTGTACAACTCTATAAAAA
Source organism: Bactrocera neohumeralis (assembly GCF_024586455.1). Taxonomy (NCBI): domain Eukaryota; kingdom Metazoa; phylum Arthropoda; class Insecta; order Diptera; family Tephritidae; genus Bactrocera; species Bactrocera neohumeralis. The sequence continues at coordinate 63,030,447 of NC_065920.1, read as the reverse complement.
ATCAAGCGCAGCAACATCAGCAGTTTGTTGAGGCATTAAGTAATGAATTGCAGAGAGATGTGGTAGTTGCCACGTGGTTGCGATTGTGCGCACAATTTTATAAAAGGTATTTGTTGAAATATATTTGTTTTTAATTAGAAAAAGTATTCATAAAATAAATTCCGAAATAGAAAACAAAGAAACGCGAAGTAAACCTTTTTAGAAACGCTTTATTTGAGCCAAAACCGTCTTAGCTTTCACACAGTTTTTGAGTTATCAGTCTGAAATTTTGCATACGTTTTTTTCTGCTTAAGTAGATACTCTTTTGTCGGAATCGTCGTTATCGGACCACTATATCATATAGCTGCCATACAAACTGATCGATGAAAATTAAGTCCTTGTATGAAAAATTTTTTTATCTGAAGAAATATCTTCACAAAATTTGGCACAGATTTTTGCCTGAGTTAATTCTAAAAATCTCAGAAGAAATGGTTTAGATCGGACTACTATAACATATAGCTGCCATACAAACTGATCGATCAAAATCAAGTTCTTATATGGGAAGCTTTTTTATTTGAAGAGATATCATCACAAAATTTGGCATATTTTATTCACTAAGATAACTCTACAATCTTCAAAGGAATTGTTTAGATCGGCCTACTATAACATATAGCTGCCATACAAACTGATCGATCAAAATCATGTTCTTATATGGGAAGCTTTTTTATTTGAAAATCTATCTTCACAAAATTTGACACAGTTTATTGCTTAACATAACTTTACAATCTGTGAAGAAATTGTTTAGATCGGCCTACTATAACATATAGCTGCCATACAAACTGTTCGATCAAAGTAAAGTCTTTGTATGAAAAACTTTTTTATTTGATAAGATATCTTTACGAAATTTGGCATGAAGTATTTTCTTAAGCATTGCTATAATCTCCGCACAAATTGTTTAGATCGGATCAGTATAATACATATATAGTTGCATACAAACTGAACGATCCAAATAAATTTTTTTTAAGTATTGTTTTTTCCTATTTTTAAGGATATACTCATATTCATAGTCGTACTCATACTTATAGTCATATTTATGTACTCATACTTATATTCATACTTGGACTCATATTCATATTCATTTTCGTAGTACTCTCTCAGAGAACATGGTCAGACGCGAATATTAATTCGTATAAAAATTTATACTCATATTCATACTTATACTCTCACCTTTATTCATACTCACACTCATATGCATAATTCTTATATATTATTTGACATTTATCTTAATCAAAACATCCATAAACAAAAAATTTCGTTTCCAGCAAAATTTCATCTGTTACATCTGGCAACGCTCAAAAGACTACAAGCATCACACATAACGGTACAGTGATGCGCGAAAAGCTGCCATTTTTTCGCTTCGATTTGCACTTTTTCTCGCTCAAACGCTTGCTCGCTCGTCCTTCAGCCGCACTTGCCTGCCGTTAGTGTCCTTCAATCACTACTCCACAAACACAAGCACAGAAATACACATGCATACATATATTTGTATATTTTGTAAATGTGTATGTATGTGTAAATCTTCTATATGTGTATGTAAGTGTGTGTTTTGCACATTTTTGCTATCACTTTAACTTTTCTGTCTTTGCTGGCGCTGCTCTTCGCCATACACTTTCATTACATTATTTGTTGTTTTTGTTGCGTTGATTGTTTGTAATTAATGATGACCTCTAGCTATGGGTCATTCAACTGGCAATGGTCAGCTCACATGTGGCATGCATGTGCATGTATATGTATATAGAATATGTGTTTGTGTGTCTGCGTGCCACCCAACGACCCAACGAGTCAGGCGGTCAGCAAGGATCAGCACACCTTAGCGAGTTGTGTCATTGAGAGATTTATTATTATAGAAATGTGCATATGTGTGTGAGTGGCATATGACTTTATGCATATGTTAATAGCTGACATGTGCCACATTTGAAAGTATATAAGCGTGTGTGTGTGTGTGTTGGCGCTGAGATTGCAACGCAAATATGCTGCTGCATGTCCAAGTTGTTCATGTCTATTTGGCTGTCGCTATAATGGTTGTTGCCAATCATGTTGTTGTTGTTATTTTTGTTGTGTCCTTTCATCTTATTTTTGTCGCAGTCATTGTTGCCCATATTGACATTGCTGTTGTTGGTGTCACCGATCGCCTGTCAAAACTGCTGTTGATACTTTTCGAGCTTGCCACTCGGGGTGTGAGCTTTTGGTCTATCAAGTCTTGTTACATTTTTATACCCTGAACAGGATATAACAAGTTTGCCACGAAATTCCTAACTCAAAATTTTTTAAGTCAAAAGTTGAAGAAGAGCTCAGACAGTGTCAACTTGAAGAGCTGAGTCGATTATGATCATGGCCGTCTCTCTGTCGTCTATCGGTATATACGCGTTCTTTGCTCTCAGTTTTTGAGATATCGTTTTAAGATTTTGCACAGGTACTTTTCTACCCAAGGAATTGCTCACTTGTCTACTACTACTACTATATCGTATAGCTGCCATACAAACTGAAGGCTCAAAATCAAATTCTTATATGCAAAACTTTTTTATTCGACAAGTTAACTTTACGAAATTTCACATAAATTATTGCCTAAGAAAAATGTATAATCTGAAAAAAAAGATTTCAGATCTGAGCACTATAGCATATAGCTGCCATACAAACTGAACGTTCAAAATGATTTTCTTATATGAAAAATATGTTTATTTGACAATATATTTTCACGAAATTCGGCAGGAACTATTGCCCAAGATACTGGTAGAATTTCTTTAAAAATTGTTCAGATCGGACTACTATACCATATAGCTGCTATATAAACTGAGCGATCAAAATCAAGTTTTTATATGGAAAACTTTTTTATTCGAAGAGTTAACTGCATGAAATTTGACATGATTTTTTGCTTAAGGTAACGGTATAATCTCCAACCAAATTTTTTAGATCGGACCACTGTAGCATATAGCTGTCATACAAACTGAACAATCAAAATCAAGTTCTTATATGGAAAACTTTTTTATTTGACAAGTTATCTTAACAAAACTTGGCATGAACTATTACCTAACACATTGGTACAATGTCCGAGGAAATTGTTCAAATCGGATCACTATAGCATATAGCTGCCATACAAACTGAACGATAAAAATGAAATTATTTATATTTGTGAAGGGTATTATAGCTTCGCTTTAGCTGAAGTTAATATTTTTGCTTCCCTTTTGTGTTTTTTGTTGTTGTTGTTTCTGTTTTTTTTTGTTGCTGATGTCTGCTGCTGTCCGAGCATTTTTCAAAAAGTTGCTGCTCGCCCTGCTCATCGCAGAGGCCATAAATTGAATGTGGCAAGTAAAGACGTATATAGTATATGCATATACAACTATATACTTATATACATACATGCAAACATATACGCACATACACACTAACATATACGCAATAGTCATATTTGCTTGGTAGAAAGTCTATCTGTGGCGCATATATACCGCTCATGTCACCTCATATGCAGATGAGCGCCTGTACTCACATACACACACATCAGTACCAACACTTGCGTTTGCAACAGACTCTTTTTTTGCTCGCTTTTCACATTTGCAAAATGGATGAAATGGACGAAATCGACAACGCAACATATTAACCCATTTCTGTCGGGGCATGTTGCATGATGGCACAGCGAGCAGCGCACGGCGTGTTGTTGTTGTCAAGTGTACATTGCATTAATGAAACTGTGTGAGATGTGACAATGCGGCATGTTGAAGTTTCATTTCGGTGAATTGCAAAAATGCGCATATCCATGCTTTATGGACTTTTTAAGCACTTTTCGCCACACACACACACACATACAAACATGTAGATGCAAACTATTGAAAACTTACCTTACACATACATACATTCATGCATATGTATAGATGTGTGCGTGTGTTGCTATACGTGTGACATGTCATGCCACCGGATATGTCGCCGTTGTCGTGCCGCTGAGCAAGCTTGTCGCATGTTCAACATATTGCTAACATATACACATGTATATGCGCGTATTACGTCGCAAATAAATCGAATATTTTGCATTAATGCAATTTTAGGCCAAGAAAAAATGTTGCTCGCCTCATGCAATTGTTGCTGCAAATTGTGGCATACAAGTGACTGCAACACAAATGCCTGTATATTTGTGACCTGCTGTTGTAAAATAAAACACGTAATGAGTTGTGGCACAATTATGCATGTACATAACTGTGGCACATGAGGCATGCCACGCGTTATTATGCAACGCAATTATAACTGCATCTATAAATTCGATCCCGTTTTTTGCCTGTGATTGCACTACTTTGCAACAAAGCGTTGTTGCACTGCTCTACATTGCATTAATTTAAGCGCTACAATACTTGTTTGCAAGCAAATGAAAAAATAAATCTTCCACATTTGCATATAAAAATGACGGTTACTCATACGCCATGGCTGCCTGTCGCAGTTGTTTAGGCAAAGTAATGTTTGTGCAATTACTATGCAGTTAAGGAGAATATTTGCTGATACAAATTAAATTATGTTAGTTTTAGGTGATTACGTTAATTGTTGTTGTTGTAAAGCTATATAAATAAACTCATTTATAACAGGCGAGCAAAATAATTTTTAAACAAATCTCAACTTTAACATTAATATACCTATTTTTTTGCTTTTCGAAAGCCCGTTTCAACTGAACCAAATTAAAAGCCAAGTAAATATAGCATAATGTCTTATTATAACGGAAGGGGAGATTGTTAATTTTTTTTTTAATTTTTTTTTTTGTTTTTTTATAGTAGGAATGATCGAAAGCCGAAATGCGAAATTTTAATTCGCTAAACCTAATTTACTCTTAACTCAAGACTCGCCCACGGAACCACCAGAAAAGTTATTCCTTCGTGGGGCTAACAACACATTATACGTCTCCTCTATAGCACGTACGGACTGACTACTATTCTGCTGTAACTCTTTTAATTTAGTGATGATGGAAGTTGCCGCTTCGCGAAAGGCTTTCCACTTATCAGCGAGACTGACACATAAATGCAGTCAAACTTTCACTTATTGCAGTTTCCAACTTTTTCCTTATGTGCAGAAACCGATGACAATGGGAAAACACGTGTTCAAAGTCTTCTATGAACTCCATACACATCGAACAATATGCACTGACTTAATTTTGAAATTTGCATATATAGCCTCTGAAGCAACCATGCCCTCTTAATATTATATTTGGGTCGGGGGGAAATTCAGGTCCCCATGTTGTCTAACTATCTACTTTGTCAGGTATAAGTCTGTGAGTTCACGGTCCTTTCTCTACTCTCTTTTTTTAATTTCTGTAATTGACGCTCATAGCTCACATAATCTCGTTAATTCGTCTCCCTAGATGTCTACGGACGGCATACTAGTTAGTACTGGTTATAGTTCGGAAAGCACTTGGTACTCTTATTGCTGTGAACCGCGTTGTATTGGTCTGGCATACACTTTTATGACTGGTAGTATTACTAAGCTCATCGTTTTTGAGATTAGAAGTCGACGGCTGGAGCGTACACAGCTATAGAGGCTGTCATCAGTCTTTTGATAAGGCATTGTAATCTTATTTGTTTGATTCGATGTGTATGCTAAGTGCTCATTGAATTTCAGTTACCTAAATACTTCAACTGTGGCTGTGAAGTAATCGCACATTCTCCTAGAGTGAAAGCTATTGTTTCCTCAATTTTCCTAGTACTTATGAGCAATACTTCTGTTTTGTGCTCAGCCAGTTCCAATCTTATGGAAGAAAAATATTGACGCACATCATTTGTGCACTCAATACATTTATTTTGGAAGTCGTCAAGTTGCTTAGCTACAGCTATCACTGTAAGTTTTTTTGGTTATTGAATTCTTAGCACCCCATCATATACGAGATTCCATAAAAGAGGGCCTAATACTGTACCTTGTGGTACACCACTTGAACTGAGGTAGCTCTTGTTGCCTTCGTTGGTATCGTAGATCAGTATTCTACTTTCAAGATAAGTCATAACGATGATGTCGACAACTTATTCCAGTGCAACGCTGGTGGACTTCTGTTTTCTGAAGCCGTATTGTCTTTCTGTTAGTCCGCCGGCTTCCTTCATTGCAAACTCAATACAAAGAGGTCAATACAATGAAGGTTCATCTGGTGTTTTTTTTGGTTTTGTGATTGGAACAGGGATCACCCTTTCTTTTATACTTGCGTTGTACATTTTAGCAAAAAGAGTGGGCATTGAAATGACTGCTACCTTTAGAGCTTTGTTTGGTATGCCATTGGTTCCAGGCGCTTTGTTGTTTTTGATATTTTTAGCTATGGCCAATAGTTCTTCTTCTGTAGCCAGCGAGAGTGATTCAGCACCTTCGTTTCGTAGGCTACATACATATGTACATTAGGTTGGATAAGAAAAACGGATGTTCTTTTCGCATTGTACTCCGAAAAATTGGTAGAAAGGTTCCCCAAGTATGAGTTTTTAACTGTAATGAGAATGTTCTCCAGTTTTCTATTTTTTTCTTGTAATCTCCAACTACTTAAAAACACACTTCGTTTTATGGATATTCTGGAAAATTTTCAGATCTACAAAAATGTTTTTATAATTTTTCGATTAAGTTAAGCATTTGCGAGATATTCATCGCCAAATAAAAGCCAAAGGAAAGCACAAAAGTATAAAAAAAAAACAAAAAAAGGTATTTTTCTCTGAAGAGTTGTTGTCGCTGATATTCTCCATCAATAGTTTCAGCCGATTGGAGGAGCTCATACGTACAGTATCGTCCTACTGATTCCACCAAATGCAGTGCATCATTACCTTGCTTGCAAGGTTATTCGACTTCGCCATTAATTAGGCTAGTTAACCAGGTTTCCCATATGATTCTTTGCGTTAAGTGTTATCGTAACGGACCAGTTTCTCATCACAAGTTACAATTCGAAGCAAGAATGACTTTTTTTTTTGTAGACTTCAATTACAAGTTTAATATCCATATATCAATTAGTGTGGCCTGTTAGGTATTTGCCGTTGGATGATGTCGATGACAACTTATCTAATCCTAACCATTATTACGGGGATTAAGTACCCGTTACAACAACAACCACAACGGGACGTGGGTTTATGAACAGGAGGTCGAAACTGTGTAAGAATCTGTTGAATAAAAAATGAGCCGAAACTGAAAAAATTACGTCAAAGTAGGTCAAAAAAGGTAGGTGATGCTCATCATTTCCTGTGATTGTAGATGTGTGATAGACGATTAGTTCATTTCATAGGTTCAGGTTCAGGATCAATAAGTAATACTGCTTGACCGTTTTGCATCTACTACGCCAAGTAAATATCCAAATTTGTGGGCGGAAATTTCATGGATTTTTCACCACAATAATGTGCCCTCACATTTAAACATGTTTCTGACTGACTTTTTGGCCAGATACTATAAAAAAGATCAAGGTGCAGCTACAGTATTCACCAGATTTGGCTCTCTGTGACTTTTTTCTATTTTCGAAACTGAAAAATTCGCTTTGGGGAACGCGCATTTGAAGCCATAAAAATTCATCTGCTGAATGAACTCAGAGCCAACCCACCCTAGATTTACAACAATTTTTTACTTTTTTTACCTTCAGCGTTATCTTTCTAATTCAAATTTCTTCCTTTGGCTTTCCTTCATATTTATTCCTAAACTTAAGTTTTAATTTTTTCCTCAAGTTTCGCTATTTTCATCTTTGTCTTATCTCTCCATGCAATTTTCCTAAACTCTGACTTGATTCACTAAGTGCCACAATTCTTAAATTCTCAAACTATTAATACAAAATCTTAAAACGTAAATCTTAAATCCATAAGATCCTTCTTCAGTCGTTTTCAAAGCGAGCAGCGTTGTCTATCGTGTTCCTTTTCGCCACCAGCAGCTTCCAGCAGCAAATATCTGCAATTTCACTTTTTCAATCGCTGTTTGTTTATTAATTTCGCTCCCCTGCGGCGTAGTGCAGCGGCGCAGTCTCCAGTTACCTGTGCGCTCTAACACATGTTTACAAATGCATACACCTACAAACACACATACATGCAAATATATGTATGTAAAGCTGAAACGCATGCTTCACTTTCATTTCATTTTTGCTGGAAAATTCCTTTTTTCCCTGCACACCTACCTATTCCCCTAAATGGATTTCACATTAGCCACATGATGGTCCTTATGCACAATACCCCTCCACATGGTACTCTCCAATACACACACGCATACATACAAGTCTTGTGTATGGATAAGTGCGCACCACTGGCGCTGCTTTTGAGCAAATAAGCAATTGTCAACAGCTGTTGCCTAAGTCACATGTGCGTGTGTGTGTGTTTGTGCAGATTTATCGCTTCATAAATACGCTGCAATGAATTTTCAAATTCTAAATTAAACTTGAAGCCCAGCTGTCCCCAGGGTTGCAGGTACCTACAACAATAACTACAAGCATGCACTTGCTGTTGCTCTAGCTAATAACTTGCACCCGAGTGGCGGCAAGTTTGCAAAAGCTGACAACTACTGCTACCTTTTCAGCTTCTTCTACTTGACCAACACTTGGGCGGAAAAATATTGTGCAATATAAAAACGCTTGCAACATGCAACAAGAGAAATGCAAACTGCTTGCTACAAATCTATAACTGCACAAATATATATGTATGTATAGGTGTATAGAATGCCCTTCACAAATAGCGAAATGTTCATACAAGAACTTGATATTGATCATGCAGTTTGTATGGCAGCTATATGATATAGTAATCGGATTCGAATAATTTCTTCAGAGATTGTAGCGTTGCCTTAGATAATAATCTGTGCTAAATTTCGTGAAAATATCTCGTCAAATAAAAAAGTTTTTCATACTAGAACTTTATTTTGATGAGTCAGTTTGTATGGCAACTATACGCTAAAGTGGTCCGATCTGAAAAATTTCTTCGAAAAATGTACCGTTGTCTCAAGTAATAATCCACGCCAAATTTCATGAAGATATCTTTTCAAATAAAAAAGTTGTCCATACAGGGACTTTATTTTGATGGGTCAGTTTGTATGGCAACTATATGCTATAGTGGTATGATCCGAGTAATTTCTTCAGAGATTGTAGCGTTGCTTTGGAAAATAATTCTGGTTAATTTTTGTTAAAATATCTCGAAAAATAAAAAAAAGGCTTCCTTAACAAGACTTTATTTTGATGGATCAGTTTGTATGGCAACTATATGGTATAGTGTTCCAATATCGTCTATTTCGACTGAGCAGCAGCTTCTTAGAGAGAAAAGAAAGTGTGTGAAATTTTAGGTTGATATCTCAAAAACTGAGGGACAAGTTCGTGTATATACAAATAGACATTGTGAGATACATCGCCATAGCTCTTCCAGCTGAGCATATATATATATATTTTATAAAATCTCCGACTTGTCTTGAAGACTGTTACAAACATCGTGGAAAACTCAATAAACTATCGTCAGGGTATAAATATATACTGTATTCATACATGAACATGCATACCCAACGCAGCCAACAGTCACTCAAGCGGTTGCACGCAGCTCCGCCTTACCTCAGCTGCAGGCTTTTCACCAGCTCAACTCGTCAGCTTTGCATCTATGTAATTGTGTGTGTGTGCGTTTGTCGCCCTTGCGATTTAGATAAGCAAATGTGCGCGCTAAAGTTTTGTAAATGCATCGCCTAGGTGGCAGAAAGTAAAGCAAAATAGAGTACAAAGCGAAAAAAGTGTGGGGTGAAAAGTCGAGAAAAAGCGAAAAATTCCACAAAAATGTGAGAAAAAATATATATCTGCACACTTGCATGCCACTTTTCAGCATTAAAGTTAAAATTAAGTTAAGACTACGCTAACCCGACTTTGGCAGTGCACAAGTCGTGGATGCCACCACATTCCAACAACAACAAGCACAGCTGCATATGCAAATGCAACTGCCACACTGACGTCATCAGGTTGACGTGCCAGCAGGTAATACCCGCAGGCATTCAAGGTAAACCGAAACATATACAAATAGTATAGTAAAGTAGGGGAAGTTCAAATGCGGAAGATACCGAATATTATAAGTAATCGTACGGTACCGACTAATATAAATTTTTTTGAGGAAGTTACAATTGCTTGTTTTTGTTTCAAAAAAAAAACCAAACGAGAAGCTTTGCTAGGGAAAATATAGAACAACAAAATATCCAAAAATAAGAGTCAAACAAAGAAAATCCAATTAAAAGAGGCCAACTTCAAGATATCGTGGAAGAATATAATAGCAAAGTATATATAAAATCCAGTGATTATATAAGTTTAGGATCGCCGACTTCACAATACTTTAAATCTATTAGGGACCCTAGAAATTGAAAACTGGCAAACAAGTTTTAAGAATACCCACCATCCAGCTGAAACAAATTTGACCTGGACTGTCTTCAAAAGAATATGTTAACTAGATCCAGCTATAAAAGTTCAACTAAAAGACTGCAACTCCAAAATATCGAGGACGAATATAATATCAAAAAATATTTAAAAACCAGAAATAATATAATAAATAATATAAGTTTCGGTTCGCCGACTTCACAATACTTTAAATCTGTTAGGGACCCCATAAGCTGCAAACTCACAAGAAGCTTGAAAAGAACCAACAATCAAAGCAATCCAGGTGAATGAAATTTTACATTGTTTTTTTGTCATTCAATAAACAGAATCAATATTTTTCTCTAGAAGTCCACTCCACGTATTAAAACTGTCAGCTTAACTTCATCTATAGATATAACCTATATGGTCTAGAGCAACCTTGAGGCTGTTATTAAAAGTCTTTGGAATATTTTATCACACTGAGAACCTCTCTGTCCCATATTTCTATTCCTTTAGGATTATTCTTTCCAAAGTGTCTTCATTTCCTGTTTGTAACTTCTTGTTAAGGTTTACTAACGATCTGTGTGTGATCTGTGTCTGGATCTGTTCTCTTTTTCTGTTTTCTTTTTCGGGATTTGATTTTATTTCCCAGAAATATGTTTATAGATTATATCTTTATTAGAACATGATAAGTTTATCTGCAATAGCCTCATAAAATGTTTCGAAATTTCACGTTTTTGTCAGGTTAAAATCTAGGCGCATGGTACTAATATTCGAAACTTTCTTTAGAAAATATTTCAATTCTTACATTGCAAGGAATTCTGTGATATTGAAGCTTTAGCAGGATATGTAATTCATCCAATTTTGAGTTCGAAAAGTGCATCCAGTTCCAAAAAAGGCGGCTTCAAAGTGGAACCAACAATCGGTATCCATCGAAATATAATACTATCCAATGCACCTTATGCTACATATATATACCGCAAGTAAATCAAACTCGATTTTGGTTTCTAACTATAATAAACTTTCAAGCGAACTATCTCATAATACCATTTGCAACACATTGCAACCGCGTTTAAATATACAAATATAATAAGCACATCTGCATGCTTAAGCAATTGCAACAAGCGCTTGTTCGGCGAAAGCAACTCAATGACAAAGTGAAGTAGTGAAGTCACGAGGCGATAAAATATAAGATTATGACTATGTAATAAATCTGGATTTATATTAAGACGCACAATGAATTCTTCAGCACGGCGGCATACAACGAATGCCAGGAATTACTATGGTATACACGTGAAAGTGGCGCCGTTGCATAATTGTGGCATCAAATATTTTTAACTTAACGCTAACTTAGTTTGATGAAGGGTGATTTTTAATAAACCACCTTAGCGTAAGTGCTCTGGTGACACGAAATGAAAGCAAGGTAGATATGCAGATGTATTTATAACATGTCAAGGGAATAAAAATCGTTTAAGCACTCGCTGAGTTTTGAAGGTCGCATAACTGCACGTAGTCAGGTATATTTTTTAAATAAAGTAAAGCTGTGGAATTTTCGTTTGAGTGGTTGCAGCCAGTTTTCTCGCTAAACTTTCCAGTCTTGGTCGAAGAAGTAAGGCAGTTTTTTGATTAAAAATGATTGTTATGTATTTAGAGAACGTTTTGCCTTAAGCATTTAGGTATTACAAAACTATTTTCTTGATACTAAGTGAGATGCGTAAAGATACTTATATTACTATACTTCATATAAGTGTCTTGTATGGTAGATAATACAATTTTTGCACCAACTTTTCATAAATAAATCAATCATGGTTACCTTGATAGTCGAACCTTTCTTCTTTGTGAGATTTACTCAATCCTTTTTTTATTTGCCTTAGAGTGTACAGAAATTTCTATCCAACTAGTAATCTGAAGTAGGATTATCTTTTGATATAAGAATAAGTCATTTTGTCTCGTTGTAACTCTGTTCTTTCTTTCAAGTACATAAATGTTTCAGAACCGCTTATCTTACCTTTCGATAACTTTGTTTAAAACAGACTTTCCTACAGCTTCAGGTTTCCAATAATATTTATCTTCATATTAAGCTTAGTATGTGTGGCAATAAAATCTCACATTTCTTATTCAACCTGCACTTGAAACAATTCAAACTTTTTTCGACCCATTGATCTTTCTTCTTCAGGAGAGAGAGAGAGAGAAAGCTTTTCATGTGCTAGAGAGAGTGAGCAACATTTCGGTTCCGATATTTTCCTTGAAAACCAAGCCGGTTTTAATTTATCTTTATTCAAGCCATTGAACTTTTTTGTTCCAAAGAGAAATGGCTCTCAAGTGCTGAAAAGAGTTCTCTTCCTATATTTCTTTCAAAAGATATTCATATACATACATACTTATATAGTTGGATCTGAATGTTTTAATAAAATTTAGTTGCAAGTTTAAGGTACGAAGGGTTCCTAGAGATATATCTTTTCTATTATTTCTAATAGTCTGAACCAAATGTTTATCCATTGGAACCGTGGGCTCATGTTTGAATCTGGTTCTACGTAAATAATAAACCCTTATCGTCCGTTCGATATTTTTGATGTCTTCAAATAGACTATATTCAGTACTCGAGGGTTTGAAAACTGATTAGCGATACTTTATAGCGAAAAATTCTCCTGCAATTTTCGAATATCTTAACTCTTTTGAAGTTGAATGCTTGTTATATAAAACATAAGACGCTCATGAAAGTTTCGAATATTTAAATTACAGGTCGGTATTCTTTCGGGATTATTCGCAATTTAGTTTTTTTTAATTTTGAATTCAAAATGCTTAACTTCAGCCCAAAGCCGCCAAAAACTAATCTAGTGTATCTAACGGGATCCCGAAAAAATTTCGGGATTATGTTGTTTTATTGAACTATACTTCCGATTTTTAACATTTCATACTATTTATGCAGTTAGAATAATTTTTAAACAACTTTTGCTTACTAAAATCGCTAAAAAATTTTCGGGATCCACAAATTATTTTGACATTGTCTGTTATTATTCCACTATTGTTTATAGTCTGAATTTGTTTTACTTTTTATGAATATTAATTAATTTTAAAGTCAGTTTCACTAAATTTAGTTTAATATAATCGCAAAAAATTATTCGGATCCCGAAATATTTTCGGAATTGTGTTGTATTACCAAACTTTCGTTTACAACTTTAACATTTCATACTATATAATTAAATTTTTAAATTAAAATTTAAAATTTTCGGTTAGTGAAACTAAAAAAAAAACATTTCGGGATCCCGAAATATTTTCGGGATTATGTTTTATTATTGAATTATTCAACTACTAAATAATTTTTGCTAATGAATCTTGCAAAAATTGTTCGGAATACCAAAATAATTTCGGGATTGTGTTGAATTGCTCAATAACTATTTATAATTTTGGCATTTAATACTATTTCTGAACTTAAATTAATTTTCAAAGCATATTTATTTTGTGGTTTCGGGATATTGACGATTTATTTTAGCTTATCGTCTTTACTAAGTTAACGTTCGACATATCGACGGTGTATTTTTTCTTCAAAATTATCAAAGTTGTTCTTATTTAGATTTAAAGATTAAGTTTTGCAGTTTCACCATAAACAAAAATTTGATTTCGTTTTGATATATCTTTACGGTTATTTCAATATGTTTTCAAGTATTTTGTATTGGTTTCCCATAAAGCGAAATCCCGCTCGACTTTATCGCTATTTATTTACTGTTTACCTATTTCATTTCGACACTGGAAATACAGTCATAAAAGTCCTCATTGTAGCCGCTAAAGAATGTCAAAACACCTTGCCTGCCACACGAAGTTGCTGCAAATAAATATCCTTAATGTGCAACATTTTCGCTCGCGCAAAAAACAAGTCAATAAAGAATGACTTTTATGGCACAATGCCGGCACCGTTACGCTAGCGCCAAACTACAGTTTGAGAGGCAACAAAAATTTATGTATGTTGCAGGATAATTTTATTTGTTTTGGGTGTATTTTGTGAAAACAAAATTGTTTCGTCTTGTTGTTGTTACTGCTGTTGCTCGATACATGCACAAACCGTAAGCAATAATGCGTACAACGTATTTCAATAGCGCAGAAGTGAAATAAAAATACATAAAGCTGTTTTCAATACGCGTGACGCGCAGCGCAGGGGCGACCGAGCGCGGCAAGCCGCGTATCTCAAGAGTCAAGGCGTCGGCAGCGCGTATGGTGCATCGTATTTCGATTTCCGTTACAATTGGCGGATAAATATATGAAAGTGTTTTGCTTGCATGCTGTATGCCACATGCCACCACTTGCCACATGCCACATGCCGCATGCCGCAAGCATAACCAATGTGATGTGAAAGTTATTGCTACATTAAGAGCGCGAGTAGGCGAGTAGGTGAGGTGGAGCTTGAGGATGTGTGAGTATATGCTTGTATAGGTGTGTGTATGTCTCTACGCGTGCGTGTGTGTTGGTGGGCGAAAGACGCCGACAGACGGCAAATGTTGTTTCTCAATTGAAAGTTTCAAATTGCCCGCAATAACACTTAAGGGCAACAGCAACAATGCTGCCACCAATAATAATAATAATAGCAACAACAGCAACAACAACAATAGAGCCGCATACAAAAGCAATAAGATTCGGCGTAAACAACGGCCACATAAACGGCGCACGACTTTCCTAAGTAATACACAGCAACACACACAGCAAGTAGAGCGCCACAACAACAACAATAACAACAGCAAAGCAAACGAAAGCAAAGTAGCAAGAAATAAAAATAATAAAAAGGGCAGCAAAAGTGATTGAAAAAGAAAAATGACTTTTGGTCCGCGGCAATCTTGGCAACGCGCGGCTTTGGCCGGCCCCAGCTGCCACCAAATGCGGCAGCCATGATTTTTTTTCGCTATTTTGTGCCCACAAGCGTTGTTAGCTGCGTGTTTATGGCGATGATGCCGCCTACGCGCTTGACTCACATACGTGCGCTGACATTTACGCACTTGCCACATGGGGCACACGCACCTACATACGTACATATGTACATGCCCTTGTAGTATGTATCTAGCTTCCTGCAACTCGCGGGGTTATTTGAGTAACCAATCGTCTGTGCGCTTGCAGCGCCAACTGGCGACAGCTGTTACGTTTTCGGTTGCAAGGCAAATAGTGTGGCATAACAAATACATAGATATTGGGGGTAGCGTGAAGAAAGCTTGCGTGAGCTTGTAGCAAGTGTTGCCCATTATAAGTTTGCCGCCGCCGCACAATTCGTAACAAATGTCGGCTACCGCATCGCGTTACAGCCATTCAAACCGATGCTGCGCCACTTAGTGTTGTTGTTGTTGCATTAAATTATGTTTTTGTTATTTATTTACTTTTTCCGTTTTACATTAATATAAATTTCTTTGCAAACTTTTGTGTCGACTTTTTTGTTTGTTGTGCATACTTTTGGGCGCTTCAAGTGGGTAACAGCCCGGAGTAGCAGCTTCATGCGTTTATACCCTGAACAGCGTATATTAAGTTTGCCACAAAGTTTTGCAGTTTGCAAGTAGATGCTCAGTTGTTGAAATCGGAACACTATAACATATAGCTGGCATACGAACTGAACGATAAAAATGAAGTCCTTGTATGGAAAACTTTTTTTAATCGACCAGATATCGTCATGAAATTTAGAGTGGTTTATTTTCCAAGGCAGTGCTACAATTTGCGAACATTTTCTTTAGATCGAGCTACTATAGCATATAGCTGCCATACAAACAAAGTGATAAAATTCAAGCCCTTGTATGGAGATCTTTTTATTTGGCAACCTATCGTCACCATGCTTGGCATGGATTATTTTGCTTGGCAACCCTGTACTCTCCCAAGATATTGTTCAGATCGGATCACTATAACATACATATAGCTACAATACAAACTGAACTACATAAATGAAGTCCTTGTATGGATTTTTCCAATTCTCTTTTGGACGAAATAAAAAAAAAAAACACATTTTTTTAAATTTTTTTCTTGGCAAAATACCAATTCTCAACCAGTTCATGTCAATAAATGTATAACTAATTTTGCGTAAAAAACTCAATCTTATCTTAACAATATAATGACTGGTATTGAGTAAGATAAGCTAAGAAAAATAAATCAGGATTGCACCGTAATCTAAGGTCTATTGTGCCCTCTTCCTAGTCATCCAAGTATCCAAGGGCTTTTGTCCTGCGGTTTATCTCTATGAACAGACTTATGGCAAAAAAATACTTCTGCTTAAAAAATGTTCGGAGAACTTCCCATAGATATGGAGAGTTTGGTAAGTGGTCATGTGACTCCTGCTCCAATTCCCTTCGACGTTTTCGAACCACTTGATTATACCTTCCCTTGAGGTCCTTGTTCCACCTAGGAACTACAGGAAAATATATATAACAGTACCTCCCAAGTGGAATCATTCAATTAATCCTTACTGCTAAGTGTAATTTTGAACTTCTTGGTGAAGTTTACAATTTTGGTAATGCTGTCCAATGGGAAAAGAGCCAATGACATTACGTCACTTAAGTCGTTCATCCGCTGGGATGAGATTACCTTATCTCTGTCAAACTCTGCTGCTGTCTTTTGAATCAGTGTGCGTTTGGCTACCTGACCGATTACTAGGTGAAGTGGTGTGAGCTCAACCATAACTTCAAGCTTGGCATTCAACATGCAGATGCATGCAAGTCGTTGCAGCTTCGATAATTGGAGCCCTACCGAAGTCTGCGATGCTTTTGAGACCAATGCCACCGCCCCATATCTGATTATCGGTCGCAAGATCATGGTATACAACCACCTGAGGTTGGTCCTTGGTTATTAAGTAAGTTTAACAACTGACATCTACAAAAAAATAGACCATTTATAAATATTTTGAAATTTACACCACTTTCTTTTATGTAATTGTTGTCATTTTAACAAAATGATATTGATAACATAAAATATTCACCATATCGTCTTGCATAATGCCACAAATTTGCTTGAGTTTGGTCGAACCAAATCCGGTTATAATTCAGTTACTTCGACGCTGTAAATGAACTTGAGCCTAAGATACATATATTGTTCTCATATTATATGCTTACTGTATTGCTATATATTCTATATTATAACTACTCTATTTTCTCTCTTTGTGTAAACCTTTTTCTCATAACTAAAATTTAATTGACGTACTAATTGTAATTTTTTCTCTGTTTTACAGGTAAGTGAAGCAATCAAAGCTTTCTAAGAATATAGTGTACCGTGTTAAGTCCAAAAGCTGCAAAAAATTGTAAGTAATGAACAAATATTTGGATATAACTTAGTAGTACTTATTGTCTTTATAAGAAAATTTGATCAAAACTCGGCTATAGTGTTGGAAGCGTTGTCTACGCTAATGAAGAAGATCAAAACCTGTCACTTTAATTGTACCCTGAACAGGATATATTAAGTTCGCTACGAAGTTTGTAACAGCCAGAAGGAAGCGTCGGAGACTCTAAAAAGTCTATATATAAATGATCAGTATGTTGAGCTGAGTCGATTTAGCCATGTCCGTCTGTCTGTCTGACGGTCCGTCTGTCCGTCACGCTGTCTGTATATATACGAACTAGTCCCTCAGTTTTTAAGATATCGTTTTGAAATTTTGCAAACGTCATTTTCTCCTCAAGAAGCTGCTCCTTTGTCGGAACTGCCGATATCGGACCACTATAACATATAGCTTCCATGCAAACTGAACGATTGGAATCAAGTTCTTTTATGGAAAACTTTCACATTTGACAAGACATATTCACGAAATTTGGTATATTTTCTAAGGCAACAATGTCATCTCCGAAGAGATTGTTCAGATCGGTTAACTATAGCATATAGCTGCCATACAAACTTAATGATCAAAATCAAGGACTTGTATGGAAAACTTTCGCTATTTACGTGGTATCTTCACGAAATTTGACATAGATTACTGCTTATGGTAATAATATAATCTCCGATATCTTCAGATCGGATTACTATAGCATATTCCATACAAACTGAACATATATGTAGTTCCTATCTCCGTCCTCCGACCATATTCTACAAAGAAGCTGATGCGTGCTCCTTATCAGTTCTTCTCCGCCATGTTTGAATAGATCGGCCGACAATTCCTGTCGCTTTTCTATTCAACTCTCGGTATCTATCCCAACCAGCACGTGTAACGTTGCGAGATAAGCAGTCTATTTTCTCTCCACTGCGACATGGCACTCCTCGTCATACCAGCTGTTCTTTTACCTTTTTCCGTTCGGCTGTCTGCTGTGAATGCGGCTTCTCAACGTCGAAACTTTCTTTTGTTTGTTAAGTCAATGCTAAGAGCTCGGAGCGTACGCACACCTATAACACTTATCTTAACTTACATCCATCACAACATGAACGATCTGGTTGGTGGCATTCCGATCTGGAGACAGTCAGGTAGCTTGATGAATTTTTTTATGCAGGAATCTAGTACTACAGATAACCATATTTCGGTCCCCGGCGAAGTCGATCAGCCTCGACCTATTTGAGGATGTTTGCTCGTGGAGACTGTATTTACCGACTGTTGTGCCAAAAATAACTTCTTTGCTCTTCCATGGCGTTAAAGTCGACAAGCACGATTTTGACATCGTGGCGTTGGCAGCTCTCATAGGCTCATAGGCGCTCATAGAAAACATTTTTGAGCAAATCGTCCTTCTCTTCCGTCGGGATGTGGACCCAAATGAGCGATATATTGAATAACTTCGCTTTGATGCGGTTTGTGGCTGGACGTTCATCTACGGGGGTGAATGCCAGGACTCCGCGACGGAGTCTCTCTTCCACCATGAATCCCATACCGAATTTGCTCTACTTTATATGTCCACTGTAGTAAATGCTACAAGAAGCTACTCGTCTCAGCCTTTGTCACGTCCATCGCACTACTTGAACGGCGGTGAGGTCAGCTTTTAATCTAACGAGAACATCATCCAGCGGTAGCGGCACCTACCGGACTGGACCGGAAATAGACCCAGAGGATACGTGGTCTAAGGCCGGAAGTCGTGAGCTGCTTGAGCCATATTTGATAGAATCAGAGAACATTCTTCCCTTTCGTGAACTTTTTCACATGACTCCATCCTCCATATAGCGGGC
This sequence comes from Bactrocera neohumeralis, assembly GCF_024586455.1. Classification (NCBI taxonomy): domain Eukaryota; kingdom Metazoa; phylum Arthropoda; class Insecta; order Diptera; family Tephritidae; genus Bactrocera; species Bactrocera neohumeralis. The sequence continues at coordinate 63,011,045 of NC_065920.1, read as the reverse complement.
GATCAAAATCAAGATAAAGACACATTTATACTACAAGAAAGTATCTCCGCAGGGCAAAAAGTATTGGAGAAGTTAAAGTTCACGTTTTTTCTTGTTTTCAATTCATGCAATGGAATTTTTCTTGCAGGAGTATTTTTTTCTCTAATTGGTTCACGTATTCGATAGTCAAGCTCACCTTAATATTGACATATTTGTAGAAAAAATTTCATAATATATATATGTACATATACATATGTGTGTATATATATGTCGACCTTTAATATATATGTATATATATTTTTTTTTTGTACAAAGAAAAATCAGTTTCAAAAAATTTTGGAAATCTCCATAAGTCAAGAAAGATACACATATATTAATATATTTGCAACGCTTCTCAATTTATCTCCAGCTATCTTGTATTTTTATGATATATTTTGGCTTACAACGCATTAAACACGAATTTTATTAACTTCTCCACGTACATATATAACTAATATATTTACATATACACACGCACAATAATTCTCTATCAGCGATCTCGCTGCCGCCGCTATACACTGAAGAGCAATTTTCATATATTGCTAAAATCCAATTGCTTGCGCGTTTCCTGCAACGGCAGTGATTTGTACGCTTGATTGCTGATACCACTCATTGCACAATTGTTGCCTGCCCCTTTACAGCGCGCACATGCCGCAAAAGTACTTTAACTTCCATTTCAATGCATTGTAATGATTTGCTTTTTTCCCACACCACCATCACCATGCTTACATACATACCAAATGTACGATGTACTGTGTGCATGTGTGTATGTGCGTTTTGCCTTTCATTGTGTTCTTTATCCACTATTGCTGGCGTTTTCGATTTCTATTTCCATTCTTAGTTAGTTTTTTCCTTCCGCTCTGCTAGTCACTTTTTCTCCCAATTTCCACGCAAACACACACACACTCATACACATATACTTGGATTTTTGTATGTATGCATGTAGCTGTGAGCCACTTAGATAGTCATGTTTCTTAATTTGCGATACTCGTCTGGAATAACAAACTTTGATTGTATTGCATTGTTGCTATTGTTGCCTCGTTGCGGCATTGCGGATGCGCGCCTTTGATATGCCACACCATTTGTGCGCTATGTGTTGTATCTGCATCTCTAAAGCGTAACCGCGTCATGCATATATGTACATACATACATAATAATAATAAGCGTCCCTTGGAGGAGATGCCAGTGGGTTGGGTGAGTGGCGAGTCGTTGCGGCGCGCATTATACTTGTATACAATTTTTCAATCGTTTTGTTGCAATCAACCGCTGCGTTCACTCGGCCACTCGTTTTGATTGCTTGCTTTGTTAATGCTTTTGTATTGTTATTGTTGTAATATTGCCTTTGAATGCGGTTTTCATGCAGCTGTTTTGCATAGGGCTGCAGAAAAAGCGGTTTCTCCGGAAAATTCGAGAACCAAACTGGTTCTCTCATGCATATCAACGGAAAAGAGGTTTTGGGACACCTTCACTTAATTTTCGAAGCTCTCAGTAACTTGAACTGATTCATTCTTACATTGAAGCAAGAATCGTTGTTAAGGAGTTAGTCTTCTGTAAAGAGCTCTCCATCAAGCAGCCTTTCTGATATGATATCATCCTTTTTCTTGAACTAATCCAAACTTGGTTCGGACTCTTTTGTAAGAAGCGCTCCATCTAACCTAGTTGTAGGCTTTTTAATATGATATCATGTCTTTTCTTGAACTTATTCAATCTTAGATCTGATCAATAATCGAGAGAGTCTTCTGTAAGGAGCTCTCAATCAAGATAAGCTTTATGCCCCTGTACAGCTGTAGTGATTTTCAGGCAGTATTGACTGCTATTAAGTCAGTAGTAGAATTACTACTCCGAAGCGTAGCTTCTTTTAGGAAGGTGAGCATTCACTCCGACAGTAGAGCGGTAATATTAGCGAGGAGGTCACTAACGGTGCGCACAAAGTTAGTCTAGAAGTTTCTGTCCTCACTTATCAGACTTGTTTGTGAGCGTGATCATAGCAAAATGGCAGATCACCATTGTAGTCGTGTTTTCTAGCACTCGACCCATGGACCTCCATGTGCTTATAACGCGTTGGTCGTCGACCAGCCTCTACGCGGCCGCGAGATTCTTCTGGCCTAGGGTAGAACGTAAAATAACTACTAATAAAACTCATCTTGCCGTAAATGTAGGAGTTCTGAATAGTGTCCAATAGGAATTGATAATAAACGACTATAGCTCCAGTTGGGCGCCAATTGTCGAAGTTGCATGGAAAAAGCTGTGGTGGAAACATCCAGCACTTACTCCTCCCTTACCTAGCGTTTGCAAGATTGAGTTTGAAATTCCCCGACAGTCATACCTTCGGCCAACCAGGATACATAGGCGAAACTAACATTGATCGCCTTAACGAATTTGTGATCGGCACAAATCAAGTTTTCGCGTTCTAGGTAGCACAACGGGCTAGCGCAATAAGTTGTCCAAGGGACCCCTGTTAGGACTATTTAACCTAACGTAATCTAAAAAACTTAAAAATGTCAAGCGGCTTTTGATAAAGATTAGCACAGTCGGCAGTTTTTGGCATTTTCCTTAGCTTTTTAACCTTCTAAGCCTTTCATTAGCATTCTCTCAGACATGACCTTTATGACCATCGCTTCATTGCAATAGAAATTTCATGTTTACTTTGATTATTTCATATCTGCCTAAATATCTGCAATATAATTTTAACTTTGGCTTATCGGGCTCATATAATAACACTTTATCGTTGCCTACATTCAGGCTCATTGTAAAATAATAGTTAATTAATGTGATTGTATGGGAATAAGAAAGACAATAACTTGATTTAAGTAAATAACAAGCAGCCTTTTAAAGATAAGCAATACAATTGATTCAAAAGATTAACTCGTTGCCTACATTTGTGCGCAGCATGAAATAATGTTAATTGCTTTATATTATGTTTACATTATATTTACATATATAACTGTTGAAGAAAATATATTTATATAAGTAACTAATTTGGAGTCTTTGAATTATAAAACAGTTCGAAATAATATTCAATACTAATTCGTTGCATGCATTTAGGCTCAGTGTTTAATCATGATTGAATAAACCATATCAGATGTGTAACATTTATAAAGAAAGAAGCAAATATATCTATGTAGCTGAATAATTGTAGTATTTGGATTACAAAATAATATTTATTTTTAAATCGTTGCCTACATTTAAGCTCAGCGTAAAATAATGGTTAAATAACCTTCAACCGTATATAGAGAAGGAAGAAAATATATTTACTAATTGAATAATTTGGAGTATTTGCATTATAAAATAGTATGAATTAATATATAACGAAAATTTGTTGCCTACATATAGGCTGAGGGTAAAATAATGGTTGAGTAAGTTTGATTCATTGTAGAACATATATAAATAAAGCAGAAAACGAGTTTAGTTAAACGAATAATTAGTAGTTTTTAGATTATAAAATAGTACATAATGTCTAAAACAAAGTTTTTGCCTACATTTAGGCTTAGCACTTTGACTTTGAACATAATTCGTTATTCAACAATCGAAATGTGTAGGGAATTATATATATTTGAGTGATCTTTTAGTAGTATTTGTTTTAAAAAATAATATTTAGCACTAATTCGTTGCCTACATTTAGGCTTATTCTGAAATAATACTGAAGAAATCCATTTTAATGAGCTTATATACAAACATACAGAAAAGGCAATAGCTTGCTTTTAATCGATTAATAACGGGTTTTTAAGATATAATTTAATACTAAAACATGAAAAACCCTTTCGTTGCCTACCTTTAGGCACATAATTATTTTTATAATAATTTTTAAACAGCATATCTATATGTGCAAGGAATTAGATTGGCTTAAGTAAATAAGTAGCAGATTTTGAAAGATCAAATAGTGCTTTAAAAAATTTACCGTTACTTTTTTTAAAGCTCATTTAGGCAACCTCATTTCTAATGCTTGTTAGCGCAGCAACTTCCGCTCTCTCTTAACATTTCCACTGCTGTGAATCTGCTACTCACAACACACCCATGCATTCATGCCAACGCTTGCATTTATTTATGCGTGTAAACTTGTGCATTTATTGAGAATAACAATTGCCAATATATTCTATAAATTAATAATGCCTTACCTCTCCGCTGCGTATTCGCCAGGCGACTCACCCTGTGATTCCCACAGACTCTCTCTCGAATTACATATGCAGATGCATATAATACATAAGTGTGCATTTGGGCTGCCAAATGGGCATTCTGAAGGAAGTACCGTTCAATTGTGCATTATCGAGGGTAACAAGAGTATCGGTGAATTTATCCGCACATGAATTACTTAATTCGACACAATTTCCTGATAAAGTGATTTCCATCCCTATTCCCTATGCAATTTGCTAAAGCATTAATAATTTTAATTTGTTTTGGTTAATGAATGGAAATTATTCATGGTAATACAGCTGTGTATGGATGTGTATGCTTGCATGCAACCCTCTAAATTTTGGGAGGTAAAACACAGTTATTTGTTCACAGGCTACTTGAAATTAACAATTAAAACTGAAAAAAAAACACTCGAAATGATTCATCGATGGTAGCTTCGGTGGCGATATAAATTTTTTTTTCTAGCAACACGAAGCATATTGGTACAGTTCCTAAAAAAAGTCTGACGGTGTAATATCACACAATTCTGGTGACCAATCCACCGACTCAAAACGTGAAATTATCTGCTTACCGAAGCGTTCTCTCAATAAATTCATTGACTGATGCGATTTGTGGGAAGTGGCGCCGTCTTGTTGAAACCAAATGTCGCCGAGATCACCAGCTTCAATTCCAGGCAGCAAACAGTCGGTTATAAATATCGCTATTAAGTCGCCGTTGACGGCTACGTTCTCACCGGCAACATTTTTAAGAAATATGGACCGATCGGTCCATAAACCACACCAAAACGTTGTTTTTTCTGTATGAAATGGCAGCTCTTGAATCTCTTCAGATTACTCTTCGTCCCAAACTGGGGTAATTTCTCTTGTTTACATAGGCATTGAACCAGAAATGGTCCTCATTGCTGAACAAAATTTTTATCGAAAACGACAGATCTTCTTGGAACTTTTGAAAAACTCATAGGATGGACACTTCAGAAGGTCGAATTTGAATGCTTTCAATTTAATATCTGGACGTAAAAACCGCCATGTCCTTCCATACGTCAGTCCGAGTTGCTGCAAATGGCGCCAAAGCGATTCTCCACGGTCTTCGTGTACACGCTCAGCTACGGCTACTATATTTTCTTCACTGCGTACTGGACGTGTTCTATTTGGTCGAATATTATCCAATAATGAATGCTAGGTTTCAAGATGCCTGATGGTGTTTCGAAAAGTACGATTAGTAGGCCTATTATAGTGACCATAACTGGAGCGAAGCGCGCAAAACTCATTCTATACAGAACGTGAATTTTCGTAATAAAATTGTACGATTTGTAAACGTTGTTCAGGCGTAAGTCTTTCAATGATGAAATGCCAGACAATACTGAACAAAAACAACATGACAACTTGACGCGACTCACCCATGATGTCAAAAAAAGGCTATTGAAAAAAGTGTCTCTAAGGGAATCACCCGTTAAAAATGTCTAATATGTCCGTGTCTTATACATTCTTGTGCTGACTGTGTATTTCTAAGCTTTTTTTCATACTCTGCTCCTACTCAATTTCTATGTGTATTTAACATCGGTTAATTTCTTCGCAATGTCTATGTTTACTTTGTGACTAATGCGTCACCTGAATAAATAAATAATATTGTCTCACTTAGCTTTCTCCTTATGTCAAAAAATATCTTTATAAATGGTATTTATAAGCAACTTGGCTTGACTCGGCCAACTATTTGTAATTACTGATGTACATACACACATATGATTGTATCTAGAACCGCTGAGATTAAGTTTTTTTTGCTTCTAGAGACTGACTGCTGTTAACGTCTCTTCAGTGTTGCCAGATGTGTAAATTGTTTTTTGTTGGTCTAAGCGTACTTGAAAATTTCTTACTAGGCTTTAGTTAATTTTGCTTAAATTAGAGCAATATAATAATTGTTGCCTACATCTAGGAGCGAGTGTTTTTTTTTGAATACTTTTTAAGTATCAGTGGCATACAGCAGGTTAACAAAATGCTACAGGTTTTCATTTATAGCACATAAATAATAGTTATGACCAATCAATATACATACAACTTAACTATTTGTTTAAAAAACTAGCGTTGCCTACATTTAGGCGCATGTTTATATCGGATAATTAACTACATATAATAGAAAAGCGAAAACAGTTGTAGAAAAATATACTCAGCAGATTGAGATCCTTTGAACACACATTGTTTTACCAAAATGAATTTCGTTCTTAAATACAATTTTAGGCAAAATTTTTGTATGATTTCTCTATTGCTTGCAAGTAGCCCTCAGGCTTGGTGAATATAATCTGCAATATCACTAAATTTTTTTCCAAAACAATAAATATTCACATAAAGAGCATTTTCAAGTTCTGAAGTTATGTCAGTATGTATCACGCACCTCGTTGAATCTTACTTTTAAAGGGATTTTATGATTTTTGTATATTTCCGCCCCTTTTGTACATTTGCTTCATCGCTTCAATACGTCATTTTTTAGTACCAGCAGTATTTTCTAAACCAAGTGATGTGTTTCGGTATTCTTAAAACATAGTTTTAATCAGTGTTTTTTTCAAAATATCAAATGTTGAACATTTTCTCAAAGCAAATGTCAATGAAGCAAGCTGAGTCCTTTAGCCAGTTCCGCCTGCCTGTATACACGAACTAAACCCTCAGTTTTCGAGATATCGTTCAGAAATTTCGTACACGTTCTTTTCACTCCAATCAGTTGCTCATTTGTCGAAACCGCTAATATTGGATCACTAAAGCATATAGCTAAAATACAAATTGATCGCTCAAAACCAAGTCTTTGTATGTAAAACTTTTTTATTTGACTTGATATCTTTACGAAATTTGGTATGGATGATTTCTTGAGACAGTGCTTTAAGCTGCGAACAAATTGTTTAGATCGAACCACTATAGCATATAGCTGCCATACAAACTGAGCGAGCAAAAATATCTCCTTGTATGGGAATCTCTTTTAACTGACCAGTTATCTTCACAAAACTTAGCATAGATTATTACTCAAACCAATTTTACAATCTTCAATAAGTTCGTGTAGATCAGGCTACTATACCATATAGCTGTCATACAAACATATCCTTGAAAATCAAACACTTGTTTGGAAAACTTTTTTATTTGACAAAGTAACTTCACCAAATTAACCATAAATTATTGTCCAAAGCAACAATATAATTTCCGAAGAAATGGTAAAGATCGGGCTACTATAGCATATAGCTGTCATGCAAAGTAATTAAACAATCTCGCTTAAGAATCCAGTATTTTAGAAAAAATCCTGCTATTTCGCAGTTTTATTTTGTGGCAACACTATCCATCACTATTCTGCTCTCTTTCACCCGCACACTCTCAGTTTCGCCTGCACTTTTTCTCTTTATCTTGTTTTATTTCTTAGTCTGTTCCCTCAGTTTGCGGGATTTTTTTATCATCTCTTCAAGGTTGTATCTGAAATCATGATACTACAATTTAGCCTTTCCGCTTACTGACTCATTTTGCGCTATGCTATACTTAGTTGTTGTCGTTGTGATTTTTTTTTCTTGTTATTGCACTTGTCAGCAGCGTTGCTGCTATTATATTTTTTGTATAGCTACTGTCATACGGATTAAAATCAACGCCATGTTTACACTCTTCACAACTCCAAACGCCGCTCTTTCCTTCATTTCATTTTTATTGAAATGTTGTTGTGAGTATACATATGCTCACCCTGCAGCCGTCGACGGCAGACACACAATTAGTGCGAATGATAAATGACATGCCAGTTGCAGCATCAATAGAAATTACATTTTTGCTTCTTATCACATTTTCATTTTCATTTTTCTTACACAATTTCACTCGCTTGTCTGACTTTATTTTAGTGATTTTGCCGGCAGCGTTTCGGGTATTGTTGTTTCTGTTTTTGTTGTTGTTTTTTCCCTGATAGTTGCTGTTTTTTCTTGTTGTTGGTGTAAGATTTTGGTGTTGTTGTTGTAACATTTTGTTGTTGTTGTTGTTGTTGTTGTTGTTTTTCCTGACAGTTGTAAATTCTTTTGTTGTTGTTTTTTTCTGGCAAAATGCTAGTTTTGTTGTTGTTGCTTATTGTGTTTTGTTGTTTTTGTTGCTGTTGCTTTCACTTTACTGCAACAACAGCCCATTAATTACTAAGCAATCTGATAGTTTTTCTCCATTGCTTTGCCGCCATTGTTGTCCATCACTCGCTATCTTCGCCAATGTCTTGAGTTTAGTGCACACACACACAAGCACACTTAAATAGTATGTGTGTGTATGTGTCGAAAAGCATATCTTGTCTATCTGCCACGCCCTGTACAAACCGAAAACAGATTTTCATTTCATTAAACGAGTAAAAGGTGGATTAAAGGCCTTCCTGCTTTATCACTACCCCGTACCCCCCTCACACTGCCCACACCCGCATGCAGCGCAAATTAATGTTGTTGATAATACGTCAGTTGTTGATGATGCTGATGCGGGCTCTTTGGGCAGTTGGGGAGGGGCACACAGGCTGGGGTATTGACTGCTAATTGATACGTGTGCGCTTCACAGCTGAAATGTGTGTTTGTATGTACGCATGCGTTTCGATGTATGTACATACGTATATCATGCGTTTACTGGGGCGCCGTTCGATACTTGCATTTTGCTCATTATTTTGTCGTTTATTTTCCCTTCCATTTGCTTATTAACATGCGTGTGTTTCGAATGTGTATATGTCTATGGATGCGTGTGTTGGTTGCTGACCCCTCCCTGTTGTCTGCTAATCATGCCTGTTACCTATAATAGATATTACATGTTCGGCATATCAAATGTACACTCAATTAGTAATGAAAGGGTTAATAATCATGCTGACCGACCTTTGTTGTTGGCCATACGCACTGGATTTTCTGCAGTGCTTGCTTTCCCACTTGCTGGTATATTGAAAGTTGATCAACTAATATTAATGGATGGTTCTACATATGAACTTCTAGCCCTTCCCTATAGCCTAACGACCAAAGGTCACTCGGAAAAGTTCACTAAAGGTTAAGCAGATGAGGCGTATATGAGTTAGTTTGGGTTTGGTGAGGTAAACAAGCGGATATTAAGTGGCACGGGTAATCCCACTTGGAATTGTAGTAAAGTTATCCTATCTGTTTTGAGATCCAACACTACTAATTATGGATCAAAAATACCGTTGCATAACACCAAGTGCCTTAAGCCTGCGACTATTTTATTGAAGTCCTTAATATCGACTGCAGCTACTCTGACCGGTTCACAGAAGGTATGACAACCGAGTTGCATCAACCGCAGTCCGACAAAAGCTAGAGAGTGGAGTACAACCAGTCTAGATATTTTCATCTCGCTCAAAATATGAAATCCAATAGGACACTGTTCAGTTAGAACTCCTATCTTTGCGGCGCCAAGAACGTTGCTAAGAGATTGCTTTCCACTTTTGATTAACCAACACTTGCTAAGCCCGCCAGAAAGCTATAGATCCAGAGCTAGAACGGAAAAGAACAACAGAACACCGACTCCTTCCTATGCTGACAACATTTTGGTACGATTGTATAAACATTCTCATTTATCAATCGGTTTTAGCACTGACAGACCGATAGTTTACTGAGGCTTGTTACGATCCTTTTGTAGGTTAGATTTAGTCTAAAAGGTCGATCCATAAGTGAATCGTACTTTGACGGCTAAGAATACGGATTCGTTATGTTATGATACCTAAATACTACTAAGTATTGATTGAAAACACTCTTAAAAATCGCAAAAAAGGTTGGAGCGTGCCAAAATTTGTCAATTCCGGATATTTCACCAGGTTCGTCAAAGATATGACTGTCGAAATGTGTGAACCTCGGTCTAGCAAAAGCTGGATAATGTAACAGAAAGTGCCTGCATGTTTCCACTTCACCTACCTCCATACAACTTTGACAATTAGCGTCTGATAAGGTTTACTTGATCTCAAAAAGGTTCATCTTGCCGCCATCGTAGGAGTTCTATCCAATAGACGTACATGTAGTATAGGTTGTTCTCCATCTAAGTTCTTACTGAACATTATCCAATAGTCGTACCTATACCACAAGAACTCCTACAATAGCGGTAAGATGAAATTAGCTGGGAGCAAGTAGTTCAGTTAATCTCCTCCTGGCTACTTTAAGTCGGCAAGATCTCACAGTCGCACAGAAGTCAACTGTTAACTAGCGCCTGCTAAGCTCACGAGAAGTTTAGAAGTACAGTGCAAGAACGCAAAAAAATAACACAGACACAGACTAGTTCTCAATCTACTCCAACCGGGACAAAGATCTCCTTGCGAGCTCATTGACTCTGCCATAGCCAGATTAAACACCCAATGGAGCCTGTTCCTTATGTAATGGCAGCTCAAATATACGGTTTGTTGGCAACCTCGTGATCTAAAGTCAGTATAAACTAAATCTGAGGTCCTAGTTTGGCAGTTAGACTGTAAAAGCAATGCTATAGCAGAATTATTATTTAATAAGAATTAAGACGTTTTCAACTGTTTAGTACTATTCTTTACTACTATTACTCTAGGTAGTAGAAATCATATAGTAATATAAAGAAAGAACCAACAAGAAAACTGCATACGAGTGGGAATAAATTGTTTTGTAATTGAAATTCATTAGAGTTAAGATATACTCATTCAAACTCGAGCTCTGGCTGATAATTCCTACAATCTTATTCCTCAAACCTAGCACAATACAAGTAGAAGTTCATCATATTATTTGTAAAAGTATCCCAATCTCGTTCTCATTAAGGCGAGAGAGATCTTTTGAATTATGAGATCAGAGATCTTCCGAGTTCGAAAGCAGTGTGGCGTTCTCAGGAAAATATACCCTCGAGTCCGCTAGATCATAACCCAGTGAAATAGAAACCAAGTTAATTACAGACTACTGACATATTAGGTGAATGTGTTAGCTGTCTCTAGCTGACTTGGTTTCTACAAAATTCAGAGATCTACCGGATTCGTTGGAAGCATGGCCTTGTGAGAAAAATAGACCGCCGATTCCATTCGGTCAAAATGTAGTTAAATAACTATATACCCAAAGCTTAACTAATTTGGTTTTTTTGGTTAATTTTGGACCGTTGAGCTAATTCTAGTTATTAAGTGTGCGTATGCTCAACATCGCATATAAGGTTCTAAGCGTATTGTGTGAGACCCCATCTGATTGGACCTTATCAGTGTTATGTAAATTGGACAAGGAAGCACAGAAAATGGGTCTGGCAGTGAACGAGGGCAAAACGAAATATCTCTTGTCATCAAACAAATAGTCGTCGCACTCGCGACTTGGCTCTCACGTCACTGCTGACAGTCATAACTTTGAAGTATTAGATAATTTTGTCTATCTTGGAACCAGCGTAAACACCACCAACAATGTCAGCCTGGAAATCCAACGCAGCATTGCTCTTGCCAACAGGTGCTACTTCGGACTGAGTAGGCAATTGAAAAGTAAAGTCCTCTCTCGACGAACAAAAGCTAAACTCTATAAGTCGCTCATAATTCCCGTCCTGCTATATGGTGCAGAGGCTTGGGCGATGACAGCAACCGATGAGTCGACGTTGCGAGTTTTCGAGAGAAAAATTCTGCGAAAGATTTATGGTCCTTTGCGCATTGGCCACGGCGAATATCGCATCCGATGGAACGATGAGCTGTACGAGATATATGACGACATTGACATAGTTCAGCGAATTAAAAGACAGCGGCTACGCTGGCTAGGTCATGTTGTCCGGATGGATGAAAACACTCCAGCTCTCAAAGTATTCGACGCAATACCCGCCGGGGGAAGCAAAGGAAGAGGAAGACCTCCACTCCGTTGGAAGGACCAAGTGGAGAAGGACCTGGCTTCGCTTGGAATATCCAATTGGCGCCACGTAGCGAAAAGAAGAAACGACTGGCGCGCTGTTGTTAACTCGGCTTTAATCGCGTAAGCGGTTTCTACGCCAATTAACAAGAGAAGAAGAAGTTACATTTTTGAAGCGGACTTAAACTGGATAGAGATCTATGATCTCGATAACAATCCTGCAAAAATTATTGGTACGAGATATTTTAATCACCAATATCCTTTTCCGCACATCCAGATTGGCTATGCTTACGTCACTGCTTAGAATGTCTCACTTAAAGAATCGAAATTAGAAACTTAAATATTCAAAAATACGCCTTACTAGTATTTGGAAGCTGATTTCACATGGATATCATCGAACCCCTTCTAAAGCTTTTTATTTGCTTGATCTGTCAAAAGACTTCCAACTGACGTCAGTGGCGGTTTGAAGAAGCAAGGAAATCATTGAAGTATTGGCTGCATTTCTCATTCTTCTTACACAAACTTTAAAATATGACTCAAATTTGAACTTAGGTCAGTCTTGGGATATTTTTCGGAAAAGAAAACTTCGCTAAATCGCTAAGACATTAAGAGTTTCTGCAAACCAAGAATGACTGAATCGGGTAAATAAAAGAGGAATAGGACAAATAATAGTCTAATTTTACTAGATTTTGGTTGTATCAGAAGAAACAGAGAGAAGAGTAATGGTCAATGAATTAATTCCTTGTGAGAATATCACATATATCTTTTCTTCCACTCTTTGTTGCTCGCTTATCGTCTTTCCTTTTCTTCGTCCTAGCGTAACAGCATAGCGGTTTTTTGAGGCAATTTTAGCTGGGTCCGTTACAGATAAGACAGATAAGACAATACTGCCAAAGTGTCCTTCTTTATCTGCAAAACTCAGCTCTTACCATTAGGACTGCAGAATATGGACCCATGTGGACTATAGAATATGAATCTATTCACTTTCCGTTTTCTGGCAGTTTGATCCAAAACAAGTACGGAAGCCTGTCACGAAAGCTTACCAACCATTCAGCAACATCTCAGTCAACAAAACGGTACTTGAGCCCACTGCAAAAAAAACTTTGTTGAAATCGTATGCTACAATACTTTGTCAACACCTCTGCGGATCCCATTGCTTTAGCTGTACATTGCAGGTCGAAATTATTTTTACCGCTATTCGAGCCCCCGCTGCCTTTGCCACACCAGCCGGCCCACTTCGACCACATCGAATGCGTACCATTCATTATTAATGCAACCACAAAGCTAAAGTGGGTGTTGTTGTTGATGTTGTTGTTGTTATAATGGGTACCGAAGCCAAAGCAGATGCGCTGGGCAAATGTAACGATGCGTCTACACATATTTGCTGGCAGCAAACACAACAATAGCGCATATGAAATTTGTGTTATGTCGGCGAAATTGTACCGTTATAACGAAATGAGTGCAACACACCGATAAGATAACTGCATAACCACAACAGTGGTGCTCACAAGCAGTCTGTGTGTGTGTATGTGTATGTATGAACGTTTATATGTCACAAGTGCATATGTGTATGCGTGTGGATGCGGTTGAGTTGTCATATGCGCCACAAAATGTGGCAAGTAGATGATTGCATTTCGTTCGAACTTAACCGCAAAAATAAATATTAAAATTCAAAAACAGTTCACACAGTTGCAACGCATCAAAAACGTTGGGTCGCAGCGAGGCCCTACAAATGCTGCTGCAGTTGTGGCAAGCAATATGTGGCATCCATCAATGACATGCATACACATTTCCCCATTTTCCCATAATATGTTGGTGCTGTAGTAAATTTCCGTTACTAGTTTGTATGCAGTCGAAAAAAATTGGAAATTTTTATTGGCTCTTTTGCCGATTACAATATTGGTCGAGTGGTGCCCATAATTCGCATCTACATTTAGATGCGATTTTGTGGTATTTCACTGCGTTAGGTTGCATATTTTCGAGTGAGAGACTTTAATTTTCGATTCAGTTGGTTGCTTGTAATTCTAGTAGCAGTTGATTTTTAAAGGAAGCTGGTTTTTTACTATTTTTGGTCATTTTATACTTTATATCATAAGAAATTTTTTAGATAACTTATGTAAGAGTTACTGAAGACGTTATTAACAGTTTTATCGAAAATTGTATAACTTTTATGGCAATAAGCCATATTTGGAACCCTTGTAGGCTACTAGACCTTTAATATAGGGTACATAAGTTTCAAAGACGTACGATAAACAATATTTAAGAAGTCTTCAACTGACCATAAAACTGGTAAATTGTGATACCAGCAGGTACTTCCAAGCAAAGCAGAAAACGGAGCCATCAGTAATACATAGTATTAGGTATATCTCAGTTGGTATAATCTCTATTTGGAATTCATCACTCTGTCAGATTGAGAGATAATTGCGAAGCTCTGGGTCAATAAATTATTTAACTCATAGTCCACCTTGCATAGTAGAATCAGCCGTGATTTTATGAAGTCCTATATTCAACTCTGTTTAGAGATGACATTTAAAATGATTTTCATGTTTCTGTTTAGTTAGATCGAGTTGAGACCAATAATTCGGTGGTATTTATTGACATGAAGGATTGACTGACTTTATTATTGCCTTAAAAATTGGCTCCTGGACCATGCTAAGGCTAAATTCAGTTTTCCATGCACTTCCTATAAGCCTTGACTAGGGTGGCTTTTAGGGCCTTTAGTTAATGAGTTTTGATGTCTTCAATGGCCGCATGACGCTTTCCTCGAAGCCGATTTTCAGTAACGAAAACAGAAAAAAGTCACAAGTAAGCAAATCTGGCGAATATGGTGACTGTGAGATGACTTTCGTTTCGTGGTTGACCAAAACGTCAGTCAGAATCATGCTAAAAAATGACGGTGCCTTATCATGATGAAAACACAATGAATATTCTGCTCACAAATCCGGTCCTTTATGACGAATTCCTTCACGTAGATGCACCAAAACCGCCGAGTGGTATTCCTGTTGACTGTTTGACCCCGTTATCCATCTTAAACTAAGCCTTGGTAATTAAAGAAAATTAATTATTTGAGTTTTGACCGACTTCAGCTATGTTTAGGGTATCATTAATTTTTATTACCAGATGTTTGAGTATGGATTTGAATGGATCCCTCTATCATCACGATCCCAATTTATCTCCCATAGTTAATGTCAAAATCAATCTTTTGGGCTGCCAGTTCAATAATCAAGATAGCATCTGTTTCAGTAGTGTCAAATATTTAATTTTTGGCTGGAATATTGAGCGCTTATACTACTTTTCCTGATTTGGCATCACTAATTTCTCAACAAATTCAAGAACTTATTGCGTATACAAAGAAATTTATTCATTATATAAAGCCATAAATAGCGGTTAAGGCATCATAAACATCTGAAAGCTACTTCAAGATTAAACATTGATTTCATTTCGAGACTAGTGGTGTTGTTTGCTGTTTCTATATTTGTTTATACCAATGCATGAGACTTATGCCAGTTGTTTGTTCGATACGCTATTCTCCTAAATTTAGCGAATCAAGGTATCACAAGCACCAAAATGTGAAGATAGACTGTGTAAAAATTTAATGGTGTAATACCACTAATTTGTGCATCACTATTTTATTATACCAATCTATGAGACTTATGCCAGTTGTTTGTTCGATTCACTATTCTTCAAGGGTTGTCGTAAAAAAGTATAACAAATATCGTAATAAATATCTGAACAGCAGCAAAGCTATGATTTGGAGAGAGAATATTTGGAAATATCATTACTACGCTATACCACCTTTTCTCATCTAACACTGTTTAATTATGTCCATCTGCGAAACTTAATTGAAACCAGTTCACTGTTCGATGTATTCGCAATCTTGCTCTTAAATACTAATAATATTTTATCACTATTCGGTTATACCATTTTACTAGATTTATACCAGTTGTTTGTTCGATTCATTATTTTTCAAAGTGTGGAAAATCTATATATCACAAAGGTATGAAACGAAAAAACGTTACGCATTGATGAAAGAGTATGTGGAAAAGTCATTACAGTGCTATAACCGTGCCCACTCGTGTATAACTGTGTGAATTGGCAATATGGGGGACCAAAACCAGTAGATTGTTCGCTACGCTCCAAACTGTGCTAAATCGAAATTGCTATAAAATACTTATAATATTTTATTATACCAGTTTATGAGACTTATACCAGTTGTTTGTTCGATACGATATTCTTCAAAGTGTAGCAAATCAAGATATCACTAGTATTAGTGAAAGTTTATATGCAAATCTTTGAGACTTATGCCAGTTGGTGGTTAGATTCGCTTGAAAATTTTTTTAATGATAATTAGCAAGTAAAAAGCTGGAACTATGTTAAAGTGGAAGTCAATTGCCTAAAAAAATTGGTCTAACTAAGTTGTAACTTTCAAATTTGATATAATTTCGAACCAAATACTCTATTCTCATTTTTTTTTTTTTTTGCTGATTGTGAAAAACTAGTCGCAGTTGTCGGAAGGATCGTGAGAAAAATATACCAATATACCTACATAGGTTTTCTTGGACCTCTTTTTTCAAAATAGCATACTATCTGGATATACAGTATATTAGTTCATCTTAATATAATAGTAATAATTTTAAGAAGTCCTTGATAGATTGTTTTTGTAAAACACTTTTGTAAAAGATAAACTTACGAAAAAATCCCAAAAGAAAATATTAAAAAGATTCGCTACAGACAATGCCATACATATATTTCTACAGTACTTTCTCAGTCCTTTACATTTCAAAGTTTTTACACAAAATTATTCAATTCGAGTAATCAAAGCTGCCGAAATTGGCATAATTATGTTCCTGATATTTCTCCAATCTATCTTCATGGTACACCTTAACATTCCTTATAAACATATTTGGCACAAAGAACTCAACTTCGTCGATCGGGCGATCGAAAGGATAGTTCAGTGGCATATCATCAATATAGCGTTTACCCGAACCGATGCCACCAGCGAACGAAGTATGCTCATAACTAGGATAGTGCTCATGTGCGCCATTATATGGAGCCACAAAGAAGAACAGCTGCATTGGGAAACCCTTGGCCCAACCACGCGGCAATAGCAGACGATCAGGGAAGCCATTATGAGGCTGCGTGGCATTCACAACAAATTGCTGTTTACCTTCGTAAGCGAGCATTACCGACTTGTACAGCGCGGTGTACGTGCTGCGCTCCCCAATGGTCCAATAGAAGTCGTCTGAGTTGCGTTGAATTTTATTCTCGCCAGCGGCGAGCTGGTAAATGAACTCATCAATTTCAATGAAATTCTCACGATTTTGTGCCAAAGATAAGACGCGTCTATTTGAGTCAAATTTGGGACCAAGGAAGGCGCGTATCACAACCTTTTGCGGCTTATCAGCCGTGATGATGTAATCCATGGTGAATGGCTTGTGATTGAGACGCTGTTGACGGGCCAACAACATTTTATTCCAAACATATTGACCATCGTCGAACACCATTTTGTCATTCAGCAAAGTGCTCACATCAAAATCGCTGTAATCGAAGTAGGTCAACAGCTCACTCACTTGCACATCCATTACGCTAACGCCAGGCAACAGCAAATCGGTTTTCGTGTATGCCGGTAGCAACGAGCTAAATTTATACAACACCTGATAGAAGCGTTTGTAGTAACTGTATGTGAACGGATCGCGGAACATGGTTTCGTAATTACTGAAAATATGTGGCAACACATGCAAAGCATTGGGCTCAGCGCCAGTAAAATACATATGCGAGAGCACACGCCAATAGATTTCGTAGTGTGAATCAAATAAATCAGCATTACCTTCCAACAGATTTGCCATAACCTCAATTGACTCGGGTTTACGCAAATCAATCACAGTGCCATTGCCGGTGGTGATGTGACCCTGCTCGAGCAGTACCGTCACACGTCGGTAGTAGAACATGAAACGGTTGAATTGATCGAAATTCGTATAATGCTTGGGATCGAAATCGTTCTCCCTAAAACCGAACTTGATGCCGTTATAACTGTTCAATTGCGGCTGATAGCCCTCCTCGTAAGTGATACCCGAAGAGTATTCAGGTATTTCGCCGAGTTCTTGCGTTAAACGCTCCCAATAGTAACGCGCCAACATCGTCTGCATATTATGCGCCCAGTACTCGCCCCGTCGCTCCGACGCAAAGTCATATTGGCTGCTGTTCAAGAAGTAAGCATAATCCATATGCGCGTAGTACCAATAAGCATTCCACTCCACATCCTCGGTGAAGTAGGACAATTTCGACTGTTCGTTGTACCATTCCACATTGCGTGTATAATCTGTGGGCATAAAGTAGATGTGTGTGTCCTTAAGTATATCCGCGTTTACCGACGAAACGCCAGTTAGCACCTGCGCGCCATCTACCGCATACCAGTGCTCAGCCAAGCCCATCATCTTCCACCATTGCCAGGTCTTCCAATCTTTAGTGTAAATTTGCGCGTGCGTGCTATAAGCTTCCTTATTATCCTGATACAGGTAGTCCTTGTACTCCTTCTCGTACATAATCTGCTTGCTCCACACATCGTAATCGAATCTTTGCGCTTCGTATACCAATTTACTGGTGAAAAAGTGTTGTGGCAACATTTCGTAGATGGTTGGCAATATTAGGCCTTCGCTGTCGTCACGATGTATGATCGCCAAGTTGAGCGCATACACGAACATGCCTTCGCTGACGTGCACACGCGCCCAGCTGGCAACGCGCATGAACGTCTCAAAGTCCTTGGCGTAGTAGAAGTGATTGAAGAGACCCAACGCTTGCATTATGTGCGATTTCACCAAAGCGCCAAAGAATTCACCACGTGGTAGTATGTAGCCTGCTTTGTAGGCGCCGACGAATTTCTCCATGTAGTAGTCATATTGCTGGAGGTGGGTTAAAAAAATATCAAAATTAGAGAATGGAAAAAAATAAAAATAAAATAAATAAAAAGTAAACCAAAAAAATAATAAAAAAAATTAAAAAAAAAAAAAAATAAAATAAAAAATAAAATTAAAAAGACAAGTAAACAATTGTAAAAATATTTAAGAAAAAAAGTTAAAACGCCGTGTATTTGCAGTACCAAAAGCGCCTGAGCCACTTAATGAACCTGCTTCCCTCCCCAGTGACCCTCCAAGTGCACATTGTAGAACGAACTCTAGTATTCACCCGCGTTCCTGGCGACCTTTAGATGTCTATTACTCCTGATAATGTAGTACACACCACAACAGCATTCTCAAGCCCGCCCAACTTTTTAAATCCCACCCACTCTTCACCCAACTCACCGTATAATCCGTTTTCTCGAAATGGAAGTCCTTGGCATATTTGAGATACTCTTCGAACAACAGTGGGTTTTCAATGCGATGCACTATTTCGAGCAGAAATTTTTGTTTCTCCAAGAATACCTTATCGGCATATTTCATCTGCTGTGTTGGCTCTAAGATTTGTCCAGCTACGAGCACGCAGCCCACAATGCTGACGAAGCAAGCTAAGGCACAGCGCATTTCGTCGGCCTTTCACGAAATTACTATTCAGTTCTAAGCGCTTTGCAGTGTCTTTTATAGCGTTCTACAGTTGCATATTTTGTAGATTCGCATATATATTATATTGCACTAAATTTTTTTAACAAAATTATATTCTTCTTGTCATTAACCCGCGTGTGACCCCAGCGCTTATGCGACGGCTTGCACGCAGCATAATATAAAATGATAAGCGGCAGTGAATTATGGCGGAGAATGCGCCTATTCTTGTTATTATATTATTTTTTATCAACAAGCATGTCTAAGGTTTCACTAAAAACATATAAAAATATTGAAGGCTGATAAGCGTTTGCAATAGATGCGCTCACTTTCACCTGCCGCAGTTGAAAAATACTCATATATTTATACTCTCGCAACAATGTTGCTAAGGAGAGTATTATAGTTTTGTTCACATAACGGTTGTTTGTAAGTACTAAAACTAAAAGAGTCAGCTGTAGGGTTATATATACCAAAGTGATCAGGGCGACGAGTAGAGTCGAAATCCGGATGTCCGTCCATCTGTCCGTCCGTCTGAAAAGCTGTTTTTTTAACTTGAGTAAAAATTGAGATATCATGATGAAACTTGGTACACGTATTCCTTGGCTCCATAAAAAGGTTAGGTTCGAATATGGGAAAAATCGGCCCACTGCCACGCCCACAAAATGGCGGAAACCGAAAACCTATAAAGTGTCATAACTAAGCCATAAATAAAGATATTAAAGTGAAATTTGGCACAAAGGATCGCATTAGGGAGGGGCATATTTGGACGCAATTTTTTTATAAAAGTGGGCGTGGCCCCGCCCTTTACTAAGTTTTTGGTATATATCTCGGAAACTACTATAGCTATCACACTCTACAGAGTCGTTTCCTTCAGGCATTTCCATATACAGTTCAAAAATGGAAGAAATCGGATAATAACCACGCCCACCTCCCATACAAGGGCTATGTTGAAAATCACTAAAAGTGCGTTAACCGACTAACAAAAAACGTCAAAAAAAAGCTGTACCCAGGCTTGTTTTAAAAATTGAAAATGGGCGTGGCGCCGCCCACTTATGGACCAAAAACCATATCTCAGGAGCTACTAGACCGATTTCAATGAAATTCGGTATATAATATTTTCTTAACACCCTGATGACATGTACGAAATATGGGTGAAATCGGTTCGCAAATTGAAAATATAAAGCTATTTTGAATTCCATCTGATGCCTTCTCTGTAAGTATAAACATGTAGGAACCAATGATGATAGCGGAATAAAACTTTACACAAATACGGTAAAAAAAATATGTAAATGACGGATAATGAAATTCGATTATCACTTTATCAGAGAGTATAAAATGTTCTGTGACACCCGAACTTAGCCCTTCCTTACTTGTTTTCTTTCATTTTATTTTGAAATAGAAGACAGAAAGAAAGTAAAACGTTCGACGTAATCAAATTGAATATTGCTTTTAAGAGTATGGTACAGCTATGTTTATACAAAAACACACAATTGAAAATAAAAGCTATACTCATAAAAAAGTGTCTATAAATAGGTTTAGACCTATGTGACCTGCTGCGTCATTCACTGTCCATCATTATACATTCTTTATTTTTCATTGGGGGTGTTTTTTTACGTGGTGGGTCCCAAACGCAGCGCCTTGCGGAGGGGATGTTTTGCCTTCTCACTTTAGCTCGCCTTCGAACGGATGTTCTTAGGCTACCCAGAGGATACTTGGTCAAAGACCGGAAATAGTGCGCTGCTTGAGCCATGTGTAAAAGAATCGTTTCTGGCCATTCCCAAGTGAATGGCGGTCAGAGAACTTTCCTCACTTGCGTGAACTTCTACACATGACTCCATCCTCCATTATAAATGTCAAATTATGAAGCCTTTACGCTCATTTCTAATAAATAAATTGTACTGGTACTAATACATGATCTTGCATATTGTGAGTGGACAAAGACATACATAACTAGACTCATTTTCCTCAGCATCTGAACTAATTTCATAACGATTCTCTTCATAAAAACTCTCTTCCCTTTCATGACTCGGTAGAGTAATCGGTGGCTTGTTATTATTACAATACCGTGTAAAAGAACTGAAACTTAATAAATGGTAGTAAAGCCTTGAAAAACTTCATATATTTTGTGAATCAACATGGTGGCCAATTACATCAATTATTCCCAAACAGGAGGCGACGTGAACAAAGGATTTTTGTTTTTTCGATTACAACTATTTAAAAAAAACGTCACGAAATTTTCGTTTTTATTTAAAAATGTCTGCCAAAAATCCAATTTTCTTTTTGTTTTCCTTCGTCCAAGTTCTAAGTTAAAATTTTAACTAAAATACCTGTTTTTATCCGTGGAAACCCATCGTACAGTCTCTAGAGAGCTAAGGCGGGTTTGAAATATATATAGTTATGCAAACCTGTCAATATGACGGACAAAAAAATATATCTGTTAACGTTGCCTACATTTCCGCGCCGAGATATTTTTATTCCGAAATTCGGTAGATAAAGTGAATTTTAGAGGCATTTGTATTTACAAATTACGAAAAATTACAATTTATTATAAAATCATATATGCCATATACAACAACATATAACATACATATATGCAGCATAAAATTTTCGGCATCCGTTGTCATAAATAGTCAATATATAACTACTTTATAACCAAACTTCCAATTTTGTTTAAATATGACTGGTTTTATTAATGGGTTGTCAAAAAAGTCTTGCGGTATTTTTATTGAATTTTTTTTTATTGAAATTGAAATGAATTTTTGATGACTCATGCCCAGCTCTTGACCGATGCTACGGCTGCTACTATGCCGGTCTCTTTCGAACAATTCAGCGATTTTATCGCAATTTTCGACGACAGGCCTTCCGGAGCGTGGCGCATCTTCGACCACCTCTACACCAGAACGAAAACGTTGAAACCATCGTTGTGCGGTGGAAATGGAAACTGTATCGGGTCCATAAATTGCACAAATTTTATTGGCGGCTTGAGATGCATTTTTGCTTTTATCGAAGTAGTACTGTAAAATATGCCGTATTTTCTCTTTATTTTGCTCCATGTTTGCGACGCTATAACTCACGAACGACTTAAAAGAAACGACAATCAATCAAACACGTGTTAGCGCGTGAAATGAGCTTTCCAAAAAGGTATAGCATGACCTGATGCGACGAATTAAACTAGAACTACGCGCTTTTAGCGCCAACTAGCGAAAATACCGCAAGACTTTTTTGACAACCTAATATATCGTTTACGTGGTGTTACGTTATTTTGTTTTGGGTGACGATATGTACATACATATGTATGAAATTGATATAAAAATAAAAGCTATATACAGGTAACAGCACGACAGTTCCTCCTTTTCAATTGCTTTGTCATAAAAGCTATATATATATATATGTATATACATATATAAATATATATATATATATATATATATTAAAATAGTGGGCTTATACATACATATATAATTGTTTTTAGTATCACGTACGACAAAAGAAATTCACCACCGAAGATCAGACACTTTAACCTCTATAGACGATAAGACCTTCATAGATGATAAGACAAACTAAGTTGTGCTTTTATGTATATATTATTAACATATGTATATACAAAAGCTTTGTTAATCCAGATGTTCGATTACGTTAAGTTAGTTTCGACCGCCAAGTTCAGCTTTAATTAAGAAAAATAAAAAGATTAATTATTTATTATAGTAATTATTAAATGTTCGCTAGTTCAAAAAATATCATTTGTCCATAAACATCTTTTATAGTCTATATTCAAATTGAAATCATTATCAAAAAAAATAAAACTCAAAAACCTCAAAATTTTCACCAAAGGCCAGCAAAATAATATTATGGATGATATTTTGATATTGATGATTAAAGTTCAAGATTGTGGGTTATCGATATGGGAATAACACTCATCAGAAAGTTTTTCAATGAATCTGATAAATTAGTCTAACTCTAAAACAATAAAATTGCACCAAACCATTCTCATTCACCTACTTATTCCGAAGTAGCATGTAGTGGCAAGAGTTATTATGTGTTGGATTTCGTTAATACTGGAAGAGCGCTGAAAACCGCTGGTCTAAAAAAACAACCGTTAGATATAGTATTTTGTATTTCATATTCACTAGTGACATCCACTGCTTTGAGTAGTTACATTAAATTTGCGATGTCATTGGGCATGATCACAGCTGGTCTAATAACATTGGATCAGCCATCAGACTACTTCGTCTAGTTCTGTAGAGTGTATATTTACACTAGGCCATCACTTATTTTGATATAATTGGACCACATTTTTTACACAATCGGACACTAGAATGTAACACAGGGATCATAGTAGAAAAGGACACCTGTGTGCATACAATTTAAAAAAAATGAGCATGGCTCTGCCCTCTAATAAGTTTCATGTATCATTAATCATTAATGCTAAAACAACCAAATTCACCCAGCTCAAAAACTATTAGGACTGCAACCGACAGTGAAAATGGATGAAATCGGATGCTAACCCCGCTCATTCCCCATATAACAGTACTGTTAAAAACTACTTAAATCGCGATTAAGTAATAGCTAAATACGCCAAAGACCAAAGAGAATTTTAACCCCGAGATGGTATGACACTTTTAGGTGAAAACACATACTTCAAGATCCGCCGATTCCAACCACATTTGGTATGTGGCATTCCTCTGATATTTTTATGTTACAGAGTGAAAATGTGCGTCTCCCACACAACACGATTTTAAACTACATTTGAAACTTTTATTTTTTTATGTAAGCAGGTCTGCTTCAAAGCATGGCATTTGGACCACATGATCCGTAAATTGTTGTAAATTGGGGCGTGCCGGCACGAACACAAGACAACTTTATTTATTATCTTGCGTGAAAGATGAGAAGCTCTCCTCTTTGTTTTTACAGGCTTTCCTTTGGACAGGATGTAGTAATTTTACGAAATGATGATAGCAAGTATTTTCGTTAAAATTTATTAACGAAAATTTTGTAGTACCTATACGAAGGAGAATCTTTGCCGCATTTTTCAATAAATGAAGTACAGTTTCTTATGGTATATTTGAGATATTTTTAAAGATCTCTTGTGCATGTGATTTTTGAAAACACAGAAAATCTCAGTTAGTATTTAAAACCTTTATTGTATGCGATGGTCTGTCGAGTGAAAATCCAGCAACGTTCAGGCAACGAATTACGAACTGACGTAGGAATGAGTCACGAATGAGACCTGTTCCTTTTTCGTATTATATTATTTTTTCTTTCTTCTCAATAAAAAAAAATTTTAGATTATATAGTCTCATTAAATTTACTATCCAAGCATAGACTATGCTATTTGGTAGCTGCCGTGGTACTTAAATGTGAGATGAATTTCAACAAAAAACTTTACTAAGTTTGAGATTTAGTTGCAAATTTATAAAAATTGTTATTTCAGAGAGCACGGATTCATACTAAACATTTTAGCTTATACTCATTCCACTTTTCCGCATTTTCTCTCTTCATCTTGTCTCTGCAATGCACTATCGCTTGCATTTGTACTTCCCGCCAAGTTATTAATATATTTATAAAACTTCATCCACAAAACTACTGCCACTGACTTATTATTGCCTTGAGCAAATATGCATTTGTTTCCCTTCAAAAATTATAACTCAGCGCGTGTCCGACAGCACTCAACCGCAAATATGTTGCAGAAAACCAGGCAATAATAAAAAATTCTTTGGAAAAATGTGTGTTTTTAGCGCCTTACGCTTCATTTAATGCAACAAAAAAACCAACATGAGAAGAAAAAACTCAAAACTCAATAAAATTAAGAAAGTTTCCTTGCCTATGTGGCTATGAACGAATGCCACATTTTTAGTTGGCGATTCGCTTTGCAACGAATCACTGCAATCGCTGACGAATGCCGCCTGCCCGCGCGTTATAACCGCATTTTAGTACTGGCAAACCGTGCTGGAGCTATCTTCACACTTTTTATACCGATTTTTCTCTCTCTCCCTCTCTCTATCTTTCGCTATTTTTTCTTGCGATCCAGCAAATGGATTCCGCAATACTTTTAAATTACATCACTGCGATTTGTATTCTAGTGGTCAGCTGTTGGCTGCTAGGCGCTGAGATTGACGGCAAGTGAGAGCGAATTAATAGGGAGGTAATAAGTATTGACCAACCCTCTTATTAGTTTTAGAAAGTACTGTTATACAATCACAATATAGAGGTGTCCATTTTTTTAATTTTTCAAACATACAAATCTCTGGAATATTTTGGGTTTTGATTCGGTTCTCTGCCTTCAATTTTTGATACAAACCTACTTAGATCCCTAAATGTTGAATTTAGGAATATGAACTCCTAGTTTAACATAGTTACTACAGTTGGATTAACTTTGAGAAATATGGTCTTATCAGTTTTCTCTCTCTCACTCGCTCTCGTCATGCTTGCTCGGCTCTGTCTGCTCTGGGATCTGATGTATTTTTGAAATTGTGAGGCCTGGTAGCGCTCGAACCTTTTCAGAGATATAGCCTTTGCAGTTCTCTCTCTCACTCTCTCTCTCGTCATTCTTGCTCGGTTTTGTAAGCTGGGGGATCCGATATGTTTTTGATATTGTGAAATTCGAATCTTTTCATGTTGTTTAAAAAATTTCTTATAGAAAATGAGTGGTCCTGGTCGAATTTTTTAAATAAATTATTTTCGCAAACTTTCTTTTCATAATATACTATTTTTTAGGTTCAACATATAGATCGACTTTTCGAGATATACACTTGCCAATCGCCAATATCCCAATTTCTCTCTCGTAATCTCGATGAGTTCTTTCTCTCACACCTTCTCATTATCTTCTTTCTTCGGTTCTAACAACTAGATATATGTATCTGATGTGTTTTTCGAGTTATTTTAGTATGTTTGAGATATTTTCAGAAAATGTAGAAAATGGGTGTTTCAAATAAATTGCTTTTGGTCGAGCCATAAGCAACATTTCTTCAGTTTCAAAGTATAGATAGATTTTTGGTATATATTCTTGCCAATTTTCTCTCTCACCTTGTATCTCGTACTCTCGATCAGTTCTCTCTCTCACATTCTCTCATTATTCGTGCTTCGGTTTTCTTCGATTCTAACAACTAGATGATGTATGTATGAAAAATTTTCAGTTTGTATGAATTATTATATAGAAAGTGGGCGTGGTTGAATTTCCAAATATATCATTTTTGGTCGAGCTGATTTTCAGAAAGTCTCTTTTTTTAAAACTTTCCCTATTTTGAGCTTTAATTCGGTGACCTTGATTCCAATTTCGAATAGTAACTCACTTAAGACACCGAGAAAAGTTAGTGTGCACCGAGTTTCAGAACTCTATCTGCTGTCTTAACCAAGTTGTTCCATCAAAGAACTGAAAGACTAAACTTCCTTGGAAAGTTCTTATCAGTTACTTCTCTCAACCTCAATAATTTAACTCAGTTCTATTAGCCACTTCCAAATAAACAGTTAACTTATCCATTTAAGAACCTCCGAAATGCCAACTAACCCCTAAACAAGCATGCCTGGGTACATATCTTTCGCCGACAAGTTGGTTGCAACGCCGTCAGCGCAACAACGCGCAAGAAAGTTGGTTTCATTAAATTTAATTGCGTGTTGCATTTGCGAGCGCCATAACTTCCTTGACCAACACCAACAACAGCGTACCGCAGTGAGCTGGCGTTGGCAGCGCGCTTCGAGTATCTCTACTTGTGGCACAGTTGGTGGCTGAGCTGCTGTTGCTGTTGTTGTACTGGTTGGCTGGTGGCGCGCAAACTTGCGGAATTAACGTTCGTTTGGTGGCGCGTTCGTTATTGTCTTTGGCCGAGCAGTGCCGTTAGCCCGGTTGCGCTATTGTTATTTGTTGGTGGCAAACAATCAGCAGGTGCAGTCGCCAGTAAAGTGCTGCGGTTTTTATTAGTTGCGAGTTATTGCAAGTAGCAAGTAGCACGAAGCGAGTAGCAAGTTGATGTGTAAGTTTCTTGCGGCAATGTGCGCAGGGATGCAAAAAATTATGTTAATTTTCTTTAAGAAAAGTTGACGAATTTGATTTCGGGTTGTTTGTTCTACCGACGCTGCGCCACAAAGTTGCAATTATGCTTTCCAATTTCGCCAACAAAACTTGTTTATTGTTTTCGTTAAAAAAATGTTCGGTACATTTTTCAGAATTTATTGACTCGGGCAAATTTTGTGTGCAAATTGAGGTATGTTTATAGTATAATAGTTGGAAATAAGTATATTTCTAATTGTTTGACCATAAGCTTCTTTCGCATTCTAGAAAGAAATACAATTAGAAATGTAAAGTTAGTTTTCCTTGGTTGCCATCTGTTATTTAGTACATGAACACCACTTTGAGTTCTACATTTGGGTGATTTTATAGAATATGGTAGGTTAGGTTAGAAGGCTGATCTAGAGAGATCGCACGTGGACTGCTTTATGTAGTCCTTTTTGAAGCCATAGAAAAGAAGAACTTCTGTGTTCGAACTTACAAATTAGCAAAAGGCTTAGTAGCCAATACAAATTTGCAGATTTCCATTCCCGCCAGTTTGGTAAGATATCAGAATGTACCCACTCCCAAGCATTTAAGTCTTGACCTCCCAAACACGTGACTGTCTAGAAGGAAGTTTTGAGTTATTTCCATCTCATTTACTTTCATACAGCTTCTGCAGATGGCGCCAATAGGGCAATGGCGTGTTAAAAGCCCCACAACAAGGATAAGCTAGCCTTACTAAAAGCAAAGAGATCATTATATCTCTTGCAATCGATCTCGGACCAAAATGCTTTACCGACGGTGGCCCAGCGCTGCCCAAGTTCCCACGAAGCCCAGCTATCTAGTAGCAGAATACAAAAGGACGCAGGAGCACCGACCCGCTTCCATTCTACCGAAAGCGGTTATAAGGTACCTTTCCTTCCAAAATAACCAGCTTTACAAATTCCAGGCATTGCGCTGTGGCCTAGCCCATACCAGTCTTATTACAAATACACTCGATGCTATTGAAAACGAGGTAGGCACTCCTTAACAACTCTGAACGCACTCTTAATGAGTTTAAGACTAGTATCGAACTTGAACTATCTGTGTGGATGGTCACTTCTCTAAAGGAGGCTGCACTCCGGAACAGTAAATGTACTGCAACCTTAATGGCTCCAACCTCGGCTTGGAGGACACTGCAATAGTCAGGAAGTCTGTAGCTGGAGTTGGTAGAGATCTTCTGACAATAAACCCCTCCACCAACCATCGCCCCAAAGCTTTATTCTTTCCATAAAGAAGCTCACTGCCCCTCTTCTCCAACTGCTTCTTCTCACTCTCAACTCCTTCGCCTGTATATGGAAAGTTTGGCGACTCCATGATTCCAGTGATTCGGTACGGTATGCAATCAAAATGTGTGAGGATTTCCGGGTGTTCTGACTCGTGTTCTTTTAGGAAACCAGATTCTCTGAGTCTGATAGAAACTCACGCAGTCATACACCTTCCGAAGGGGCACTACGTGCAAGATGTGCATAAGTGACAAAGTTGGAGTAGATCTCGGTGCACCACACATGCTGATGAGCGCCACCCGCTGAACGCTCTCGAGTTTTTTTACAAGTGTGATATTTTCTAACATAATGGACTTGACTATGGTGTCGTAGAGCCAGAGGACCATTTTCAGTGAAAGACCCCACCTTTTGCCAATGGCTCCTTTACAACAGTATAAAGAATCGATGCCTTATTTGCTCTCTCTTCGATATGAACATAACGGCTTCCATGAAAGCTTCAGGTAGAATATGGCATACTTATTACAGAAGAAAATTTAGGCTTGCACTGCGTTCAAAGGTTTATTGTGCCATCCCCTATTTCACACAAACCCGCAAAGGCCCAACACTCTGAAAAGTTACAAGAT
The DNA here is from genome assembly GCF_024586455.1 of Bactrocera neohumeralis. Classification (NCBI taxonomy): domain Eukaryota; kingdom Metazoa; phylum Arthropoda; class Insecta; order Diptera; family Tephritidae; genus Bactrocera; species Bactrocera neohumeralis. Next base: position 62,981,709 of record NC_065920.1, on the reverse strand, counting down.
CCTGCTGGGCGCTATTGGGGTGATATGATCTCTACTCGGATATGTAGGTTCAGGAGCCTTGAGTTTGCTTCTACATATTACTTTGCAGCCAAGAACTGCTTTATGTGGTCGGAAGTTTCCGGCTCCATGTCGCAAAACCAACAGTTTGCACAAGAATCTGTATTAATTTTGTTCAGGCGCTTTTTGAGTCCTAGTAAAAATGAAACTTTTAGCCTTACATTTTTTCTATGGAAGTTTATATTATTTGGGGGTATCAGTTTACGTTTCTGTAAAGACCTTTCTTCAAAAAGGTGAGACTAGTTTTCGCTCCAAAATCAGTTTTACTTTCTTTCGTTGAGGTTTGTAACTAAAATCTCCAATCAATGCTTTAACTTTAAAAAGTAATGAGGGTTAAATTTAGCAACCTTTCAGTTTTGCACCTCGGGCCATCCACACGCAACATAGCAAAGCTCTTTTACTACACCTCCTTGTGAGTTCACACAATAACCCCGCAAACTTCAACTTTGTCGAAATGGAGTCACTTCTTTGTGAAATTTTTAATAGACGATTTTCAAGTACATTAATCCAAACAAGTACATGTTTTGTACATTCAAAATGATTGTAAATCTTCATAATCTCTTGTTAAACAAAAGACATCGACTGCCGGGTTGCCGGGCGTTTTCCTCTGTGTCTTTTTCGGGCGTAAATCCGCTGGTTGAAGAACGCATTTGGTGTACAATAAATGCGGCAACTATCAGATTATGCTTCAGTTAATAATGTCAGCAAGTGGGCTGAAGGCTGTGTGACACATTAGCAACAATTCGCATGCACTTAAATTTGTATACAGTGATGGGCGCAGGTATAAGGAAGGTCAAGAAAATTTACTTTCAGTTACGTTTTTTTTTCATAGAAGAGAATAATGTACTAAGAGGCAGAAGGTTACCCTAGTGATGAAATTAGTTCTTTCCTTTTCGAGATTATTATTTTTATGGCACGGTGTTGCTTCTAAAACAACGGTGTGGTATAGATTTTCAGACCTGGCCGCATTATGAGATTTGAAAACTATTTATATTTATTATTAAATTTTCTACAATCTCTTTTCATATCGCTGCATTTTTCAATCTCTCTTTTTTGTTGTTGTTATATTTATTATTATTAGAAAAAGTTAGCGTTGACAATGTTTTGTTCTAAAAAATAATTTTTCTACGTGGCAAACATTTTCCACAAAGACTAAGTTATAAACGATATCTAAATAAAATTTTGTTTGTTAAATTTTTATAAAAAATGCTTCTAAAAATTCAGTGGCAAGTTTTTTCTTATAAAATTTTTTTTAAATTAAGTTTTTAGTTCTATAACATTTCCGTATTATAAACTGTTTTATAAAAATAATGTGAAAATTGTGTTTTAACTGTTTTTAATATTTTTTTATCATAAAAAGGGTAATTAAAAGTATTTTTTACTTAGGTGGCAACTGTGCCTTTTATGTCTTAATTTTAAACCTTTAGATTATACAATTTTTTGGTAAAAATATTAAAAAAAATTAATTAATAAATTTGGTGGCAGCGCTTTGTAATTATTGTTTAAGAAAACTTAAGAAACTTTATTTATAAAAAAATATTTAAAAAATGAGATATTAATATTTTTTAAAAATGTTTTTAAAAATTAGATGGCAACTCTGCTTTTATGTTTTCAAAATATTTGGTAAAAAATGTTTAAAAAAAATGTAAAAAAATTGGTGGCAACTCTTTACAAATATTTTTGAACTATGTTAAGTTTACGTTGTAAGAACTTGTTATTATTAATATTTAAAAAAAAAATGATGTTTTAAAAAATTTTCATTAAAAAAAATTTGTTGTAAATACTTTTTAACATTTGTTCAAATTTCGTTTTAAAAGCCTTTGATAAAAAAAATGTTTTTTTTTATTCGGTCGCAACTAGTTGTATTTTCTTTTTAACCACAAACAAAATTTGGGTTATAAAAACCTTCAATAAAAATCTTTTCAAAATTAGGTGGCAACTCTATTTCATTATTATTTAACTGCAGAAATGTCCACTGTAAAAGCACTTTAAAAAAATTATTTTTAAAAATCAGGTGGCAACTCTTTGCAATTATTTACTAATTCTAATAAATCTTATTCTATGCTTATATCGCTTTATCTGTGCTATTTGCAATATTATGAAAAGCAATAAGTTGCATACATGTTCGTCCAAGTTTCTAGACCGCCACTGTTTCAACTTCAAGTGCATTAGTAGTAAAACCCCAACTGTATACAGCTTCAAATGTGCTTGTGTTTGTATGCATGTAGCGCATGTAGCTAACTTGTCTAACGGTATTTACAACAGCATACAACTTTTTACCCGCCCCTTGATGCCTCATCATTTACTTGGCGGATGCATTACTGTACCTCTAACTTACACATGCATCCTTCCGCTGGCCTTTTTTATAACCAGTACCAATGCACTACCTTTGCAACATGCTTTGCTTTCTTCTTTTTTATGCACATTTACTGCGTTGTCTTGCTTGTTTTATTGTTATGTGTCCTATTGTTAAGGCTGTTGTTCAGTCTAAATTTGCGTTTTTATTTTTGCTTACACACGCTTGAATTTGAATATGTGTATATAAATTGGTCGTATGTTGTATATGTGTATATTTCTGTGCATGTGTGTATGTGTATGCCTATCAATGTATGGCTGTGCATGCTTCTCAGTGTATGCCTGTGTATGACTCTCTCAGTATGTCTATGTATGTATGCGTATAAGTGCCTCTGTGTGCACATGTCATTAGCTCTTGTCCCGCTGTGCCCAAAATGCTCGAAAATTTCTGCTTGCAACACACACATATATAGGCTTTTAGAAATCTTCACGCACACATACATGCACATATGCTGTCGAGTTAGAATGTTTAGAGCGTCAACTATAGTTGTGAGTCATTGTAGTAGTTGTATATGCCATTTACATACATGCAAACCGGCATATAGCGCTCGCTGCGCCTATATATAGGCTAAAGGGTTGCAATATTGCCGCAGTGTTCATGGCAAGGGTTGTATTCTCTGGTCATTGGACCCGCCTGCTCGCTGCAGCTGTTCTTTGTTGTGCAGCTGGCGTTCACTCTTCGTTGCTTCTGTTTTGTTGCCAAGCGGTTGAAGGGGGCACGAGTGTCCAGTATTATAGAAATGGTGAAAAAATTGCAAACTTTTGGCAGATTTGCTCAATTTGCAAAAAGCGCTTAATATTTTTAGAAATCATATTTGCTCTAAAAAAACTTCGTTTTTTTTATTGTTTTTGTCGCTTCGTGCCACATTCGCGCATATTGCTTTTGTGCTCAAATTGCTGTCATCTCGTATACGCGCCGCAGCCAACATTTATTTGTTGCTTTGTATTTTTGTTAACAAAACAATTTTTTTTACACAAAAACAATAAAAAACGTTAACTTCGTCCACAGCGTTGCTATTCTATGCTTCACAAGTGCATTTCTTATTGCATAGAAGGGTATTCATCGTGATTTTGATCAGTCAGTTTGTATGGCAGCTATATGCTATAGTGGTCTGATCGCAACGATTTCATCCGATATTATATTGTTTGCTTGGAGCATATCTCACACCAAATTTCGTGAAGATATCTTTTCAAACAAAAACGTTTGCCATACATGGACTTAATTTTGATTGGTCAGTTTGTATGGCAGCTATATGTTATAGTGATCCGATGTGAACAATTTCTTGGGATATTTTATTGTTGACTTGGAGTATATCTCATACCAAATTTCGTGAAGATATCTTTTCAAATAAAAAAGTTTTCCATACATGGACTTAATTTTGATTCGCCAGTTTGTATGGCAGCTATATGCTATAGTGGTCCGATCTGAACAGTTTCTTCAAAAGTAATAGCTTGGTCTAGGATAATGATTTGTGCCAAGTTTCGTGAATATATCTCGTCAAGTAAAAATGTTTTCCATACAAGCACTTAGTTTTGATGGGTTAGTCTGTATGGCAACTATATGCTATAGTGGCCCGATATTAGTGATTCTGACAAATAAGCAATTTATAGCGGTGGAAAGGAAATGTGCAAAATTTCGAAGCGATATCTCAAAAACTACGGGATGGAGAGCAGACAAACCAATTCAGTGCAGTTCGGGGTATAAAAAAAATAAAAACAACAAAAGCAACCAAAAAGTGCAACTGCTCGCGCGCATATGTATACAAATAAATCTAAATATATTTACAATTGTGTATATTACGCATATGTGTCTGCAAAAATGCTGGACGAAACATGGCAAGCATTTCACGCAAAACAAGCTTGCAACAGCAACAACAACAACGAATTGTAAAACAATGCACAATAAAATACACAAGCACAAGTGAGCAAGTCGCGAATTGGCAACTCACGCGCGCACACACACGCAGATTAACGCCATTGCACACGGACACTCTCACAACATACAAAGCAACAACAACAAACAACGTGATGCATATTTCAACTGCACACATCCGCAGCAAAAAGGGATTTAAAAGTTCTTTGCTGCTAACCCAGTTACGGCGAGTGCACGCACACACACACACGCGAGCTTGCTTGCATGCGGTGAGGCGTGTCGCTGCGGCACAGACGGACAATGCACGCACTCATCTATATACATATGTATATGTATATGTGTGCACTCGTATTTTCTGTCCGACTTTTTGTCGTTGTTGCTTCCGCAATTTCAATTGTTAGCTGTTTTTCTGCTTACGCTTTGTTTGCAACGGCCTTTGTGTTGTTGCTGTTATTTTTGTTGTTGCATTTAGAAGCGCTAGAAAAATTGTGTCCGTCATTTTTTTCCGCCACTCCGCGCAGTAACTTTTTGCTGGCGCTTTATGCCCCTTTTGCAATGCCATATTTTGTGCTAAACGCCATCGTTGTTGTTGTTTTTTGTTGTTGGGCAGCATCTTTTGCCACATGCGTTTGCCACGGCAACGCGATGCAAATGTTGGCACGATTTCATTGCAAATGCGTTCATGGACTCATGTGGCACAGTCTACTACGCTTGTGTGCGCGCACTTGCTCCTCTTCACTGGGGCGTGGCACTCACTCACTCGCTGGTGCCTTGCTGTCAGCCTCATTGTATGTAGACGCATAGGCATGCATGCCAGCACAGCGCTTTTCGTTCATGTTTCCATCAGAGCGCGTTTGAAGTTTTTCACTCAAATCCAAACTCATTGCAATGCGTTCTAAAACTTTTCAAAGGCCAGTTTTTTGCCTTTTCAAAGGCAAGTTTTTTGCGCGATGACGACGAATAACACGTTTCGTGTGCAAAGATTCATTCAAACGCGTGTTGGTTTGTGTGTCTGTGTGCTTGAAGTAAAATTTGTATTTTTACGTTGTGCTTCAGTGTGCCTTTGCACTGTGCTACGTTATTTAGCTCCTCAAAAGCGGCATACATTGCGGCTTGTGGCAAGTAGCGACTGGTTTATTGTGCGCAATTAAAGTCATATGATACTAGGTCATGTGATATTTATGCAATATGCTGAAATTAAAAATTGTATGTTTAGAAAAATTTTAAATATTTTGCATCGCATGATATAAAGTCACGTGATGTGAAGTCATCATGTTTTTCATCATGTGATGTAAAGTCATGATGTTTTTCATCTTGTGATGTAAAGTCATCATGCTTGTAATCATGTGATGTGACATCATATGATTGTAATCATGTAATGTATCGTCATATGATTGTCACGTGATGTAAAGTCATCATGTTATGTTAAGTCATCATGTTTTTCATTGTGGGATGTAAAGTCATCATGCTTGTCATCATGTGGTTGCATATGATTATTATTAAGTGCTGCTTATTGCGCATTTTCGCAGGGTCATGTGTTTTTTCATCATTTGATGTGAAATATAAGATTCATAAGATTTCAAATCATCGCATGTTCAGCAATGTTATTAGTCGGTATGATGCCTTTTTTTTATATCATTGGCAATTTTATTAAAAGTACACAATGTTGAATAATATTATATTAATGCAAGTTGTGGAATCTAAAATCTTTAAGTTTCGAAACATCAAGTAAAAATATTAAAAACATTTTGCAATCACGTTATAAGAAGTCATATGATTTTAAGTAAGTGATTATTTTTCAAATCAGCGCATGTTCAGCAATGTTCCTAGTTATTGGTCGCTTTGTTGACTATTATTAGATTATTTATTATGATAATTTGATTTCATAGACAATTTTATTGAAACTACAGAATATTAAATCATGCGATATTTAATCATGTGATCTATAAAATGTCTCATTGCAAATTTATGCTATTTTGTTAAGTCTATCCTCTCATTTGTATGAAAATAAAGAAAGAGGACGAGATGAAGAGCGAGCGAAGCTGGCCGTGATGACCGGATGGAAGAGAATACTCCAGCTTTGAAGGTTTCGATTCAGTGTTTGCTGATGGAAACAGCTCCACTTCGTTGGAAAGATCAGGTAGAGGTCTGCACTTGGTATCTCGAATTGGCGTCAAACAGCGAAAAGAAAACTGGCGCGCTATTGTTAACTCGGCTATAACCGCGTAAACAGTGACTACGCCAGTAAAGAAGAAGTAGAAAGTCACATGATCTTAAAATAAAACTTTAACATTTTTTATCAATTATAGCTGAGAAATTTCGATACTTATGAACCTTAATAACTAAATATAGTATTATTTGACAAAAATGTATAAGATTTATTCACACGTGATGCTAAGTCGCTTCATTTTCACTATGAGATTTTCATTTGAATTGATTTTATAATTTTTTTAGCAAATAATAATTCAAAGACATACTTGAAGCATAAATATTAAATATATTTTAACATTAAATTAAGATTTCTTTAAAATAATTCTACTAAACTTTGCATATATTTTTTCTCTTTACAGGTAAGCGCTCGACCCAAATCAAATGAAATTAAATATCACCTGTTGTATGCGTAAGTTGGTGACTAAAAACCGCATGTGAGTGATTTATATTTTTCAAAAAAATTCAATAAATATATGCACCAAAAACAAGCTAAAGTAAAGGCAGGCATCATGCTAATCTAATCAACTCTAATATTTACTGTTAAACTGGCAAAAAACAGTAAGAATTTACTCAACACCTATGTACTCTTCCGACTATTGTACAAATCGTTTATACTCATCTTATACTCAGCTTGTACTGACCTTATATGAACCTATAGAAATACGCTCTGCTTCCTATTTTAGTTATTTTGATAAGCCGTTATTTCTTAGATAACTTGATTAATACCGTTTAGACTCCGCAATATTTGTAAAGTTCATACCGCCCTCCTCTGTTAAAAGAAATGTTGTTTTCAATGACATGTGACCTGACACATTTTATGTTTTATGTCCTTTTGCAGGCGTCCTCCATTATTGTGTTTATTTAATGAATTTTAAAGAGATATCTGTGCGCCTCATTAAAAGATTTTTCTTAAAAGTTTTGTAAGAACCATGATTCTAAAGTAGATCTGACATTAAACTCAGTTCAACAGACATTTTTGACTGCATTTTGTAATAATAACCTTTATATCAAAATTAGTTCCATACACTTTGTTGTAAATAATCTTTCGAAAACACTAAAGAAGAAATCGTCCTACAGATGTCGCTGTTATTGGAAATTCTCTCTCCTCTATTTGGTATCGGCTCTCATAGGTTAGGTTAGGTTAGATTAGTCTGGTAGGCCAATGAGCCACGCATAGAACTGTTTTGGACCTTTGCGATATCAGATGTAGTTCAGTTACTAGGTCCAAGAGGATATCATATATTTGATTTAAGTAATAGTTTTCAATAGGGACGCTACAAAAGTAGACCAATAAGGACAGCAACCATGGCATATTTTTCCCGCTCTTCAGACATTTTTTTCATTGAAAATATACGATCCAAAACGAGTAGAAATTATTAAAACTTACTACCAAAATTCGCAGTCAGTGGCCTCAACTTTAGTGGGTTTTTTAACGAAAGCGCTACTTTAAAAAAAACGGTTTGGGATATCAATGAAATTCTTAGTTCCTGTGAAAGTACATTCGATGACATTATGTTTGGAACTCAATTTCTTTTGCATGGCCATCACGGAACGTAACGGCATTAATAACTTACAAAAAATTACCAAAAGATAGCTATCTATACACAAAAAATTATATTTTATAAATGGCAATAATTAGTTATTATAAATCTGAAAACTTTAAACAAATTTCATATCGGTAATCATTGCATAATTCTATTCAAGAGGCTTAACGCTATTGATAATTTTAAAAGCAAATTACTAGAGTGTGTATATTTATTATCTCTATTTTTTATTTAAGAAAGTATAATTCATTATTATAAACTCACTAAAAAGATTTTTTTAACTATACGATTGCCAATGTTGGTTTGAAACTCTGATGTCAAATTACTTAGCGGAGACACCTACTTTTTTTAAAATATTTTCTTATATGTATCTACTTGTATTTCTTTATCTTTAACGTTTTTATATATTATTTCACACACAAAACTTCTCACACTCTCGTTTACTTTAATCTTGATTATATACCATAAAATAGTGGCATTAGGGATTTCAACTGCGCATAAATGTATGCTATAAAAACTGTTCTTGTTTTTTTTTTAAGCATGCTGGTTTTAATTTATGCCCTTTAACAACCTTTGTAAATTTTTGACGCAAATCATCAAATCAAAACTATATTATGACGATCTGAAATTCTGGTTCCATTATTGAGTTTGTCACGAAGAAGTTTGTGATACCCCACTGGGTGTATAGTCCCTTACTTTTCAAGATAGCGGTCTGAAATTTTGCAAATGTCCTTTGCAGATATCGGTCCACTATAAAATATAGCTAACATACAAACTGATTGATACAAAAAATGTTTTATATGGAAAACTCTTTTATTTGACGAGATATTTTCACGAAATTTTGTACAGATTATTACTGAACTATCGGCTACAATCTCCAAGTTATTGTTCAGATCGGTCTACTATACCTTATAGCTGCCATATAAACTGACCGATCAAAATCAAGTTCTTGTATCGGAAACTTTTTTATTTGACGAGATATATTCACGAAATTTCACACGGCTTATTTTTTAAGGTAAGGCTACAATATCTAAAGAAATTTTCCAGATCGGATCACAATATCATATAGCTGCCATACCAACTGAAAGATCAATATCTAGTTAAAGATCGTTTTGTACCCTTTTATGCTGAAAGAAATGCTTCGCTGCAACAGAAGTTAACAATATCCCTTGTTTTTGTATTTATTTACCTACTTTCTATACACAAATTTGACTTTACACACCCTGTATATGCGATCTTGTAATATAAGCCCCTCGCAGCATGCAAACCGTGATTACAGCGTTCTCATCACATGCTTACATATACAAACGAATATCCGTTCTTGCGTATAGTATGGCATATGCATCCCACGCTTTGCGCTGAGCTGCGGCTTTTTGTGCTGTCAATCTTATGATATATTGTATATGTGGGTAAGTTGAAACCCGCTGTGCACTGAACTGCCTTGTAATGAATGCCGCAGGGCAAATAAGTCATATATAAATCTATAAAGCTGCATAGAACTGACACCTCACATACGCACACACACACTTGTGAAGACAGCTGCGAGGACATTGCGGTTAAATACACAAACACATGCAAATATACAGGGTGTTTGTGTGTGTATAGCACCGATGTGCTTGCCAACACCACAAACCGTTAGTGGGTCGCCAGTTGCGACGATTTCAATAAGGACACACGAAATATCTGCTTGCAGCGGCAGCGATGCCTTCAAGGTGTTCTCCGTTATTTATTTTGTCGCTGTGCCAGTTCCATATGTTTTTCGGCACAAATGCACACATGCAAATAGCGGTGGAGTTGGGCGTGTGGTGATGGGTGGCAGTGTATCTAAAATGCACATAAATTCACTAGTTGAGGTATGGCAAAGAATACAAGTGTGTAGCAAGTTGTGACATAATGGTTGGTAGCGCTGTGTGTGCGCTTTATTTGGCGTTCATTCGTGCAACGAATGGGTTTAATGGACACTTCTGTGAGGTGTTGCAATGCTCGAAGCACGCTGGTGAACTCGTATCGGTCGGAGTAATTGATCAAGTCACCTTCGATACACACACACACGCACACGACTTAGTATACACAAACAAAATCTCAAAAAGCACTTTGCGCTTTACGCTTTGCACTTTGGCTTTGACAACAGCGCTGTACAGACGTTGCTATATACAAGTATATATACATGTATGTATGTATATATGATTCTTGCAACCTTTGTTCAAACTTAATGATGCCAGCTAGGCAACGAGCGCGCCAGTCCTGACTGGTTGACCCAGTCAATCGTGGGCGTTTGTTGTTGCCATCAATGGCTTCTTTTTCTCTTACCATTTGTTTGTTGTTTACACTTTGCTGCTGTTATGATAGCGCACTGTTGTTGGCACAAATGTCGAGATCGCCAGCGCAATCACCATTGCTGCATATACTTGTGTATATTGCATATGTATAGTAGTCAATTGTTATGTTGCCATCCGCTGATCCAATGACCCATTAAGCATTGAAAGCAGACTTGTGGTGCTTGAAAGCAATGTTGCGTCTATTATGCGGCAGGTTTGTTACCTCTGCTCGTATTTTCACCCATTGCAGATTTGTGTGGGTGCAATTTGGTTGCATGCAACAGAAAAAAAGACTTTAAAAAGTGTTGTGAACCTATTATATTGTCAAAAATTTTCATAGATTGTAGTCCTTTGCTCTTCAGCAGGAAGCTCGATGTAAGCTGAAAAGTTGCTGGTTCACAGAAACTGTAAAAGTGCTTTACTTTTGAATATCATCAGGATTTTTTAAGGATCAAAAATTTCACATTCTTTCTATGCACTGAAGATCTATTGTGTCACATTTAATGTGTCTGTCTTCATTATCCATTGCGCCACATTTAGGGTGTGTGTCTTCGCTATGTTATGACACAGATAATTAAAACTCTCTCAAAGTATAAAGTGACTTAAAGCTGTAACAAAGTATAAGCAATTTCATTGGTTTGACAAAAAATCAAGGGCTTTTTAGATTTTGTACCCATTTTCGACGAAAAATATTTAAACTTTCCGACACAAAGTTTATTCAATCCTATGTAATAAAACGTCGCTCAGTATCCACTAATTGATCGCTCTTCAATTGTATCAAAATTACCTTTGCGAAAGTATGTCAACATAGAAAGAAAATGTCTCTGCATTCAAGGTTCTTAAGATTTAGGTTAATTGTTGCATCACTTTTAGGGGTACGTGTCTTCACTAAGCTAAGAAACATATAAAAAAATTTAATTAGGTACATACATATATACCTTCATTTTTAAATATATCGTATAATGGTTAATAATTAAGTTTTCGGGATCCCGAAATTTCGGAACTTCACCAAACTAGTTAAATATTCAGTTCTATTTTTAAACACGTATATCTCTTGTTAAATGGTTAATGATTAGGTTTTCGGGATCCCGAAATTCGTTATCTAATTTTTAAATTATTTAGCTATAAATTTTTGTTTTTAAATTTTCGGGATCCCGAAATTTCGGGATTTCACCAAACTAATTAAATATACAGTTCTATTTTTAAATATGTTATCTCTAGTTAAATGGTTAATAATTAAGTTTTCGGCATCCCGAAATTTCGGGATCTAATTTTTAAATTATTTAGCTATAAATTTTTGTTTTAAATATAACGTTTATTTGTTGGTTAATAATTAAGGGTTCGGGATCCCGAAAGTTCGGGTTTTCACCAAGTTAATTAGGTATAAAAACTCTTCAGATCCTAGCAGAAACAAAGAGCCTATCTAACTATTAATACAGAAAAAACTTTCGCTCGTAGAAGTGTTGATGATTGTAAGTAAATCCCGAAATTTGGGAACTAGAAAATTTTTGTATATTTACTTTGAAATTTTTACTATTTGTATTAAAATAAGGAGGAAATATACTTTTGTTTTTTTATTTAAAATAATCTAAGTCAAATTTTAAAGATCTCTGCAACCGGTTCATGGCCACACACAGTTTAGCTAAAGATAACGATATTTGTATGTTTTGTGTTCATTTTCGACCAAACATGATTCTAATTATGCACTTAGGATCGTGGGCGCCCTTCCACAGACCAAAAGCTACGCGATTCTATTGAATTTTCGAATTCGAAACAAAAGAGCAAAGACTTCTAAATGCAATTAGGTGAAAAGTTAGTTCCTTCAAGAAGGTGAAAAGTTAGTTCCTTTCATAGAAAACTCTACCCTCCATCACCAATAAAGGCACAAATTAGTACCTCTGCTTCGAGCAGAAGACTGAACTCCAATCGTTCCCCGATTTGACTTTACAATCGACTAAGCGTTCCAACTATCGGATCGTTACTTCACCAAACATTGCCCTAGCTATACTGTCAGATTAGCAATCCCAACTCTATGAAGCCGAACTAAGCAAATTAAACATTATTCTGTTCTCAGGGTCGTACCGTCTCTTTTTCTCAATAGAAATATATATCGCTGTAAGCTGAACTGTGAATTTTGTCCGACAACGGACCTAAAAATTTAGATGGTGTGTTCATTGAGTGTGCTTCATTTCCCAAACTGTTAGTCAATTTAGACCTCGTCGAGTTAACCGTCAAAAATTGAGAGTCGGAATTAAAAAAATTACTATAACTTGTCTCAAAGATTTTTCTTTTGAAAAACTGGCTCCTTATTACTACAGCGTCTTCCAAAAGGTAGCAGTAGATCTACTGCTCCAGAGCAGTAGTTTTAGAGTGGTGACTATTCATTCTGATAGTAGGGCGGCGATATTAACCTTGAGCATTGAGTTACTGTATGCTTAGACTGCTTTGGGTGTCTGGCCACAGAGAAATTGCGAAGATCCACAAGGCTGATGAGCTTGGTAGGTCAGGTAATTCAAGCTCACTAGCTCTTTAAAATGGGAACGGGCACGAGCTTCATTAGCTTCTTACGCTTCACTGCTGAATGGTTAATGCGGTCAGGCGAGCTCATAGTGACATACAAGGAACTCTACAATAGCTAGGTCCTTTAGCTCAAGGTAAATCGTAAGAGTTTAGCGGGATACTTTTCGATCGGAATTCAAGCGATAAGGTTGAAAACTTTACTGAATGCCGGTTGCATGAGCTACTCGAAAAGGAAGATATAGAATCATCTCTATACTGCTTTCTCAAATGTCACGCCTTTGCCAGATCAAGGCTAAAATTGCTTGGATCTTGTACTTTTAAGCATTAAGGTGAAACAGCGGATATTAAAATATAGTACCTAAACAGATTTTTGATAGATTCAAGACACTTTGTCAAGAGTTGATATCAAACTAAAGATGTTATTACCTGGCTTCAAACGGACTGTCTTAAGGAGTCTAACTAAGGGATCACACCATGACATTTGGGGGATCAGCCATCTAAAAATAGCCTAGCCTAACCTAAACCTATACATAACCCAATCTAAACCTAACCTAACCGAAGCCTATATATAACCCAATCTAAACCTAACCTAACCTTACCTCATCTTAACCTAAAGGTTTTACCAATGCTCTCAACTATCAGAAGAGTGCTATATACTCTCCCTAAATAGCTTTAAGCAGACCTAGCCTGAGTTCTTACACATTTTTTAAAGCACCACAAGCTGACCTTACCTCTAGCATTGAATAACCGAATGTATGACCAAATGCTCAAATTCTGCAACAAGTTCGTAGAACTCTTGATAAAAGTATTGCCGATTTAAGGAACTTCTTTAGTCATATTGCCACCTATAAACAATTTTTGCCCAAAACCTGAACCATTGGTCTTGACACTTTACAAAAATTGTTTTTCAACCTCTAAACTAATCATACCCTAACCTTACAAACACCGCGCTGTCAACCATTAACCTATCCGATGTATGTGTCCACAACTTAGTGGTCATGTACCTGAACAAACGGAGTGGTGCTCAGCCAATGATGGCAATAAAGTCACGGATATTTAACTTTTGCGCTGATGACGTTACGCCATACGTCGCTTACGTTAATATATTACTCTGTTAATGCTATAAAAGTGTTATTGTACTTTTTGCTAGTGTTGTTGTAATTGTTGCAATGGCTTTTGTTGTCGCCACTAGGTCTTGTGCGCTGCAAAGTGAATAGTCAAACAAAAGCGTATAAAGCTTTTTCATGACAACAACAAAAACAACAACAATTCGAACAAAAACAAACAACAACTATTCGAGCTAAAAGCACAACAACAATTTGAACAAAAGCAACAACAATTTGATGTACGCATCATCAACACAAGTTGGTCGTTTCAGCTTCATGCGACGGTAACTTAACACAGTCTCTCTCTCGCTACAACCGTTCGTTGCTCTTAAGTGTGTGTGCGACTGATGAGAAATTGACTTTTAGCTTGAAATAACAATCATCATAAAAAGTTTTCTTATGTTATTTGTCACTCAAGGATATGCTGATCTAAGGATATTCATTTACTCAATCGCTGGTAAGCAAGCAAGCAAGTTTGTATGTGTTTTTGTGAGGCAGCTCACCTCAGTGGGTGTTCCAACAAACAAGTTAAATACACATACCCTTACACATATGTAGTCGTGTGTGTTTCGGTTTTTAGTTACTGTTGATGTCAGCATGTTTAACGCTGTTGCTGTTGTTGTTGCTGTGACAAATTGTATTCGCCATTTGCTTGCGTCTCACATTACGACCTCAGTCCTTCACTCATATTGCAGTTGGCTGGCAATTATTTGTTAGCATTATTTGGTGCGTAATCGTTGAAGACATTCTTAAGAGAAGTGAAACTTCAAATTAATGCGAAATGTATCACCCTGTGTTAGAAAATTCCAATCAAGTGTTGTAGATGAAAAGTCATTGGCATTCAAGTGGTCAAAACTATTTGCTATTTAAAGTTGCCAGCACTCTAAGTAACTGTCAGAAAATAAAGTGAATGTGTGCAACTTTTAATTACAGTTATTTAGGTGATTTGAGAAATGATTGTAGAGAATTCACATGCAGTTGAAGCAAGTTACGAATTTTCGTTAAACATTTTGAAGAAGGAAAAGTTATTGCTTCGTCAAAATTTTTGTGGCAATCTAATCGTAAATCATTTACGATCTACTAAAATTAAACTTCTTTCCGTTTTGTGAAATAGTTCGTGGAATAAGTCTGATAATTGAGTTCAAATGTCATATAATAATAACATAATTTACTATGAAATTGCTTATTTAAGCTGGAAAAATAAATTAAATGCTTATAAAAGGTATGTGACTTGGGTGGAAAAATACATGGCGCCAAAATGTAGGCAACATTTTGCTTTAATTAAGATTTGAAATAAAATAATTGGCATTACAGTATCTCCCTTTCATTAGAGCTTACTCTTTATTTGCGCTTATTTAGACAACAAACTGTACCGCTAAGGAAATGAACTAAAGTGAGCCCGGACATTACCAAACTTCGCTCAGATAAAGTATCCTAGGCTGTACTCTTGGGTCTACAACTCAAGCCTAACATACATATACAGAATAGGCAGAGAATTGAATGAGAAACATGTATGGAAGTATATTAGTACTATGTTCTCGTTGGGACTGATTTGTGATTAACGTTCACTTCCAACATATTGGAACACTTCTCAAATCTCTTAAACATTTTATCGAAGACATCAAAATAATTTGTCGAAGAAAGTTTTCGGGATACCAAAATTTCGAGATTTTTACCAAATTAATGAAGTTTACATTTCTATTTTTAAATTTATGTTTTGGTTGAATGGTTAATAATTAGGTTTTCGGGATCCCGAAATTTCGGGATTTTATGAAACTAATTAAACACGCATATCTTTTAATATGTGATCCCGAAATTTCGAGACTTTTCTAAAATATTTAAGTATCAATTTTTATTTTTAAATATTTGGTTATTTGATGGTTAATAATTAAGTTTTCGTGATCCCGAAATTTCGGGTTTTAATCCCGATCAATTAAATGTGCATCATATATTACTTTTAAATATGTACATACATATGTATATCTCTTGTTAAATGGTTAATAACTAGATTTTCGGGATCCCGAAATTTGGGGATTATGACCAAGTTTACATTTTTATGTTTAAATACATTGTTTACTTGATGATTAGAAATTAGGGGTTCGGGATCCCGAAATTTCGATATTTTTTATAAAGTTAATGTGGTATAAAGACTCCACTGAATGTAATAGTTCCGTTTTTCTAACAGAAAAAATTACTGTTTAATATTATTTAAAATAATCTGATGCAAATTTTAAATGTGAAAGCTCTAACATCTACATATTTCAGTGTTTCCCAAAGTGGGCGATAACGGTAAGAGACCCAGAAAGAAAATGGAGGCGTTGTGTAGAGGCCTGGGGGTTATTTGTAATTTTATTTAGCTAGGAGGCCTCTTAGACAACGACTACATGAACTCTCGACTCTCAACAACAACTTGTGAACATCAACTAATATGAATTAAGAGATTGCTCAAACTCGGTTCTAGTATATTTCTCTCCGCGTAGTTCTTATATCTGTCCTATTTTATTGAATATAGAAAAAATGAAAATCATGTCAAATAACGGGGCACAGGATAGAATTTATAGAATACTAACTGTCAAACGTATTGCTATTGCCATTGCCAAATCTGTATGTGGGCAATTGCTATCATAATATAATCATTTGCGCAAAGGTGTAGGGTAGGTAGTTTCGAGCTGATGTAGCGAATGCCTTGAGCTCTTGAATAATTTATTTTATCACTTGCGAAATGACGTCGTTTAGGTAGCTAATGTAACGCACGTTTTGAGCTTTTGAACTCCTTAAATCTTTTATGTGGAAAATAAAAAAAGGATCTTTATCCTTTCTTGCAAATGTATTTCTGGCTAAAATAACAAAAGGATAAAGATCCGTTTTTTTCCTCTCGCAACAAAGTTGCTAAGGAGAGTATTATAGTTTTGTTCACATAACGGTTGTTTGTAAGTCCTAAAACTAAAAGAGTCACATATAGGGTTATATATACCAAAGTGATCAGGGTGACGAGTAGAGTTGAAATCCGGATGTCTGTCTGTCCGTCCGTCCGTCTGTCCGTCCGTCCGTCCGTGCAAGCTGTAACTTAAGTAAAAATTGAGATATCGTGATGAAACTCGGTACACGTATTCCTTGGCTCCATAAGAAGGTTAAGTTCGAAGATGGGCAAAATCGGCCAACTGCCACGCCCACAAAATGGCGAAAACCGAAAACCTATAAAGTGTCATTACTAAGCCATAAATAAAGATATTAAAGTGAAATTTGGCACAGAGGATCGCATTAGGGAGGGGCACATTTGGACGTAATTTTTTTGGAAAAGTGGGCGTGCCCCCGCCCCCTACTAAGTTTTTTGTACATATCTCGGAAACTACTATAGCTATGTCAACCAAACTCTATAGAGTCGTTTTCTTCGGCCCTTTCCATATACAGTTCGAAAATGGAAGAAATCGGATAATAACCACGCACCTCCCATACAATATGTTGAAAATCAATTGCGTTAACCGACTAACAAAAAACGTCAGAAACACTAAATTCTACGGAAGAAATGGCAGAAGGAAGCTGCACCCAGGCTTTTTATAAAAATTGAAAATGGGCGTGGCGTCGCCCACTTATGGACCAACAACCATATCTCAGGAACTACTAGACCGATTTCAATGAAATTCGGTATATAATATTTTCTGAACACATTGATGACATGTACGAAATATAGGTGAAATTGGTTCACAACCACGCCTTCTTCCAATATAACGCTATTTTGAATTCCATCTGATGCCTTCTCTGTATAATATACACATTAGGAACCAATGATGATAGCGGAATAAAACTTTACACAAATACGGTATTTGAAAAATATGTAAATGACTGATAATGAAATCTCGATTATCACTTTATCGTGCGAGAGTATAAAATGTTCGGCGACACCCGAACTTAGCCCTTCCTTACTTGTTTACAAATGTATTTCTGGAAAAAATAAGATAATACGAAAAGGAGAAAGATCCTTTTTTTACAAATGTATTTCTAGGAAAAATAAGAATTCATATATTTGGACTACTTTATAATAATTGTGCTTAAGCATTCCTATATAAACAATGTAATATTTATTTTATATTCATTTGTGGTTTTGTGCGCAATAGATGAGCATTACTTACGCCTCCTTTACACTGCTCGCGAAGTTAAACGTATTTCTCAAAGCAAAACAATGTGCGGAATACATTAAATTCGGATTCATTGAAAATCCCACAAACCCATCCTCGCCTTTGTGTCTTCTATGTCTAAAAACATTTTCGAATGAAGCAATGAAGCCTTCAAGACTGCAAGATCATTTGAATAAAATGCATCCAGATAAGAGAGACAAGAATGTAGCATATTTTCAAGAGAAGAAGCATAATACTCAGCCAAGTGTAGCAAAACTATTTTCGGCGGCTGCTAAGCAAGATGACGACGGACTTCGAGCTTCGTACAATATCTCTTTGTTAATTGCTCAAAAAGGCAAACCACATAACATCGCAGAAGAGTTAATATTGCCAGCAATAAATGAAGTTATAACTACCGTGCTTCATAAACCGGCCGCAGATATTATCCGAAAAATTCCTTTGAGTAATAATTCTGTGCAAAGACGAATTGATAAAATGGCTGAAAACATTGAAGAATCATTGTACGATCACCTGAGGTCAAGTCAATTTTCAATTCAGCTGGATGAGTCCACTTTACCAACTAATGAAGCATTGTTGTTGTCTTACGTGAGTTTTATTAAAGATGAGAAAATATGTGAAGAACTATTATTTGCTAGAAATTTAGAGACCGATACAAAAGGCGAAACCATATTCAATATATTGGAAAAGTTTTGCGATGAGAAAGAAATTCCTTTGAAAAATATTATTTCAGTTGCTACGGATGGCGCTCCGGCTATGAAAGGGTCCCATAAAGGCTTCATAACGTACTTAAAAAATAAAATTCCAGATGTCCTTGGTGTACATTGCGTTATTCATAGACAACATTTAGTTGCTAGAAACTTAAGTGAAAAACTATTTCAATCACTGCAATACGTCATCAAAGTAGTCAATAAAATCCGCAACAGCCGTTTGAATGATAGATTATTTCATCAGCTTTGTGTTACTAATGACGAGGATTTCAATCGTTTGTTGTTGCATACTGAAGTTCGTCACGACGAATTGTTTGCCTACTGCCAACATTTGGAAAACCTCCACATTGACTTCACCGAACCATACCAGGACATTTTGAACTTGGAAATACCAGATCCCTTTTCCAATGTCAACACAGCAAAGTCACCTCAGCTGGAAGAAGAACTTATAGAATTGACAACAAACGAGGAAATAAAAATCAAGTTTAAAAATGGTTACCAAGAACTTTGGCTACAAAAACCGATCTCGCAATTGTACCCTGGATTGTGGTCAATCGTTCAACGATTCTTGATAGCATTCCCATCGTTATATTTGTGTGAACGTGGATTTAGTGCTGTGACAACACTGCTTACTAAAAATAGAAATCGTTTGCTTGTTACCGAACGTGGCGACTTGCGACTGTTCTTGAGTAAATTGGAACCTGATATTAACAAACTCATTAAACAGCATCAGATTCATCCTTCACATTCGTTTTTATATATGGATCGATTATTTTAGTATTATTTTTAATAAAAGATTCTCTGTTTTAATACTATAAAGTTGTGTTTCAGTAATCATTCTTATTGGCAGGTGGAGCCCGTAAGAATTAACTTGAGACCTAAGCGCCGTTGTATGTTATAGTAAAAGTTTCGTTTAGAATTCTCCGTTGATATACATACTATATAGGTCACAATAATTAATTTGAAGTTATAGTGGTTTTTAAATTGGTGAAAAAATGGGGGCGCTAAAAAAATATTTATTCTCAAAGTGTATAATAGATTATATTTGAACCCAGTGCCAACGATAATAGAATGTACATACATACATATACATATGTGTATGCTGTAGTTCAGGAATTTTTTAAATATCTACTTAAGTCAGGTTACATTTCGTTATAAATTGTACCACCCTTCCTGTTTCATGTCTTCTAAAATTTAACAGAAATCGACTTCTATTTCTATTTATGTTTAAAAAGCAGTAAATCGAAGTATACTTTTAGGGTAAATTTATTTTAATTTAAAGCTCTCAGAAAAGAAAAGTTAACAAATAGTTTACTTTTTCTATAGATGCACTCTCACATATGCACATATGTATATACATTGTCCCCATATGTGCTCCAGTTAACTGAACCAAGCAATTGCATTGTGTTTGTTTGGTCGCAACGGTTTTAGCCGAATTTTTGTGTGGGTGGCCTGTTATTGCTTATTTTGTCCGGACAAAAACAGAAAAAAATCCAATTGTTGGCACATTTCTGCTGCTTTCGTTGCTATTATAGTTGAATAGAGCGGTTTGTCGTTGTTGCTGCTATGCTAGAGAAATGCGCAAAGTTTTGCGGTCGAAACTGGCAAAAATGGTTTTCCGAACTACAGTGCGCACTTATACCAGCGAGTGCTCGCTTTTAGGTATTTCGCTGGTGTCTGACCGAGTTTTAGTTTCATGCCCAGTTGTGCTGGTGCTTATTGCCGGTTTTATTGTTTTCTATTTCGTGGAAATTTTTCCGCAGCGAAAGCGCAGATTCGGAAATATTTGCGAATATAAATGCTAATAAATATCATGCTAGGGTGATCCCTACTATTTTTTAAAAATTTTTAAATACCGAATCCGTTGATTTGGAAGTAATTTGGAATAACAAAACCAAAAACAAATGTATATAAATAAAATGTGCTAATAAATAGCGTATTAAGGTGATCCTAAAATATATTTCTAAATTTTTAAATACCGAATCTACAAGTTTGGAAATATTTTGGAATCAGAAAAAAACAAAATTAGATGTAAACGAAAAAGCTAATAAGTATTGCATTAGGGTGCTCCCAAATTTTTTTCTATGCATTTAAATTTCGAATAAAATATAATAATAAATAGGCATATATTAATAAAGTTACCAATAAATATCATACTAGGGTGATCCTCAAATACTTTTTTGTCCACACTAGTATGTTTGAAAACAACTATATTGGCATAAAAATTTTCAAGTTAGCAGTAAAAATTAAAAAAAAAAAAAAATATTTTATTGCAGCCAAAGTTCAAATACTTTTTAGCTTACCCTAGTAAATTTAAAAAAAAATGCATTAGCATATAATTTTCTTTTATTAGCACAACAAATTTAAAACTTTAATATATGTCCCAGTTTTAATACTTTTTAACACACCCTAGTAATTAAAAAAATGCTGTTTTTTTAAATCTGCACATGCAATTCAGCGTATAAAATAAAATATTTGCATTCCGTATGCAAAAAGTAAATGGTTTTGTTTCGGTTATCATTTGGGGTTTAGCCTATGCGCCCGAATGTATGCTTCATCATTTACATATGCACACAAATGCATACGTTACACTGGACATTTCCACCGAGCTTGTTTAAAACCCATAAAATACACACCTTTCTGTGTGTATGTATGTATGTTGGTGTATAAAGATACAAACCTATTTTTAAATGTGTATAAAAAGTTTCGCCACGTAAGCACTATCGTAGTATTGTGAGCAGGGATGCGAAGTTGCGCTATATAAATCACTACTACAGCAATTAACGTTGAACTTAAAAAGTTAACGAACTATAAACAGAGTGTTTGCGGGGCTGTTTATGTAGTTGTGTATATATAAATACACATAAAAGTCACTGCATGCGCAGATAGTGCTGAATTTCACGAAGGTGATACAGAGGAAGATGGTCAGTTGTAGTTTTAAGGAACTTTCGCACGGAACGGAGTACTGATAGTTTGGTGAGGTTTTGCTAAAGTTGAAATTAGCACCCAACTACTGCAAGCTGTAGACAAAATTTAGACAATCTGAGTTAATTAGAGCTAAAAGCTGACATCAATTCGACATAGACTCTCAGATATTCACTCTAAGATATAGGAACCTATAGTCATTTTTCGAAAAAATACACACAATATAAATTAAAGAGAAAACTCAATCATTTACTTCTTAAAGACCAAAGAAACTCGGAGCTTGATGCAACTCTAAAGGAGCTGGTTCACTGCCGAGTTAGAAACAAGGCCAAGTGTCTCGTCATAATAAACCATAAAATATTTCAAAAACTTGGAAATATTCATTAAGAATTTTGTTGGTCGAATCTCTAGGAATTTTTGAGTTAAATTGCTTTTTTCTGTACCTATGTAAATGGTTTAAGAGCTCATTTAGAGTCTGAAAATCTGAAAAAACGATTTCTTTATTTTCATATCTCGATAGCTTATACCCTCAGAAACAAAAAATAAAAAAAAACACACAAAAATTATGAATCGAAATTTCAGAAATTTTTTCAATTACAGCCTTCTAAATTTTAACCTCACTTTCATTAGCTTAATTTGCTCATCCCTAAAGCCGTTTCTGTCAAAACAACAGTTTTCAAGTTTGCTGAGTAATTACTCGGAGAAAAATTATCGGATTACTAGCAAAGTTATATATATATATATATTATGATATAGAGTATTATTTTAGAGTTTCATTCAATAGATTTTAGTTTTCGAAAATTACAGTTTTCCCACAAATATCTATCGATTGCCATCCGAGTTTTATACAAAGTTATACTAACAATCATAAGGAGGCTCTCTCATCCGAGGCTGTTTTCTTCTAACAACCAGCAGCTATGGAACATTATGGAACCCTACAACAACTCTTCATATTTTTAATTGTTTCTTCGCTTTAACCAAGAGCTTTCACTGCCATAATTAATATGAGGTGATAAGCTACTCCCAAGACAAATTTTTATTCTACTGTTTAGAACACTGTGGAAAATTTTTGGGATTATTGTCTGGGGGGTGAGAAATTCCAAGTCAGGGTGATGGTACTAGGTCAGTATAGTAAAACCCTCAAAGGGTTTGGCGTTCGTATGTGTCAGTTTTTTTTTATGAACTTTTAAATTTTTTCCTTATCTTGATGTTTTTTCGCTTAGTTGTAACATTTTGGCAAAAACGTAGTTTAACATAACTCGCGAACCACTATTATCTATTTTTCCAATCCATTAGACGGTTGTAGCAGCTTTTACACACTATATTTGGTACCCAATTTTCGTTCACTATAACATAAGAAAAAATTTAAAAGGTCATAAAAAAAAACTGACACATACGAACGCCAAACCCTTTGAGGGTTTTACTATACTGACCTAGTACCATCACCCTGACTTGGAATTTCTCACCCCCCAGATTAGCTGTTGTACTGTATTATGGTCTATTATGGCTACTCGGCTTACTATTGTTAGTTTGTTTGAGGTTATTTCTGAAATTAGAAGCACGACTCAGGGAAAAGCGTTAGGAATTTGCCTCTCTTTGTTCATAACATTTTTCTTTTGTACTATGTTATCAATCGAATGGAATTTGAAAACTCAATAATTGGAAATGGATCAATAAAAACCATTTAAAAAGTAGGCTTTACTCCTAGGGCTTTATTGACCATAAAAATGGTAATTTCAATTTGTCGATTATTTTTAAACGCTGTGATTTCAATATGGTAAGGTAGCACCCGAACTACTCACTTGCGCTTGCTTTCACAAAAACTCAAAGACTGCAAAAGCGTCTTATAAACTCAAAGGAAGCAATTTATTCTTTTATTTGCGCCAAATAAGAAGATAGGAAGAAGCGTACAAAAATTAAAAAGAACTTACATTTCCTTTACATTGGACTGGAGCTTCTTAAAGATCATTGCAACTTGTACTTTACCTTTTTATGAAAATTATTTTATGTATTGGTCAACGTGTAATTAATACTCGTATCAATAACCGAATGCATAATGTTGCACAAGAGTATTATAACTTTCGTTATGAATTCGGGTATTTATTTGAGTCGTATAAGTTGTATTACCTAAGCATTGGTTACCGAAACATAATGGCCTCAGAGATATAAATAATATGGATTCGGATTCATTTCGTTCCACTAATTTACTGAAAAGACGAAAGTTGATAAATACTACAAAAAATGAATTTCCGATTATTAAAGTACTTTACATTCATTGCTTTATCTAAAACACATGCAATGATTTAGCCGGGATCCAAACCCTTACCCCTGTGATGGAGCATTCTGTTTATCGACCGCTAGTAGACTAGCTTGGAGAATACCTCCCCAATCTTGGCTAATACGGTACTTTATTGTTGGTCCGGTCTCTCGCCATTATATGCTATCATTTTGATCGGGCCTTTGGACCATCTGTACATGACGGTGGCTGACCCGAATTACTTAACTGTAGTTCTAGGCTCTGTGAATTTTTCCTTCGATTCGAGATCTCCCTCATCCAGCATTTTGGTTCATATTTTGGGTCCACGGGTGTGGGGAAAAGTAGGTCCGCTTGCACATAGCCTTCGCTACTCAAGTTTGGCTATCTTATTACGAAGGGCGTCAGTTATCCGTGAGCCCCGTTCGAGATTGCGCTATTTAAGGATCGTCGGCCAGGTTAATTAATGGCGACAGTCCTTGGCCGGATAAAAATCCGGGTCCGTTCCGGTTACTTAGACCCAACTGTCTTGAGAATGGTACCGTGGTATACTATATATTAACTGTCGGCTACTTCGGGGAAGGTTCAGCGGGAGATTTTTGCAAAGTAAGGAAAAAGTTTACAGTGTGTTTAAACTGTGAAATCCAGTCGGCAAAAGAAATACGGGTTCGTACAGTATAAACTGGAATAGGCTGGAATAACGGTATTTTGAATATATTTTATGCTTTATATATGAATAAAAAAGTAATAAAACTGTTCAGCAAGGAAGGCTTATGAGGTTTTGAAGAAATATATACCCGCTTCGGGTCCGCTTTCACGCCACCTTATTTGCTTTCATGGTCATTTGTCGCTTTGGCTGCAGATATTACAAGTAACTCGCACTCATTACATTGGCTCAAAGTGAAATTAATAGGCATCATTAAAAAAGGATTCAAGATGCGGCAGCTGATAAACGATGCCAATGCAACACTGCCTTTTGGAGCTTAAAAGCTGCGCAATAATGCCACACACACACAAGCGCATGCAGCTACAATGGCAGATGACTATTATTTACCGCTTCTTGAAGTACCTGTGTATGTGCTAGTGTGCGTGTCTTTAATTTATATGTGTGTGTTAATTTTTGGGTATGTGTGTATATCAATTTGTGTGTGTTTGTGCCGGTGTGCGTGTGCCAACTTTATGTTTCTTTCATTTATGAGCTACTTATGCCAGCGCCTCAAGCCAAACATATTCCCAAATAATCTTCGTATGTGCATTTGTACACATATTTGTTGTTGTTGGCTTTGTTTGTTGTTGTTTACTTAACATATCTGACTTTGCTCTTAATGTCAGTCATGCAATTAAGTCGACTACGCAAGCGACAATTTATTTAATAATTATTTAAGCTCATAATTACGCTGCTGCAAGCGCTAATATACATGTTGCAACATGCCACATATGCCACACACACATATGCGGTCTATGATGTCTGCTGGTTGCACTATTAACCGTTGTTCTTATACAATTTAATAGCACGTCGATGCATTAAAGACACGCCAAACGCCTGCGGCAGTCATTAAAGAAGTTGTTAAGCACTTTATATGTGTGTGTGTGCATTTCAGTGAGTGTGTGTGCATGTGCAGTATTGAGGCGGTTATAAATTTGGCAGATAAATTGTATGTCTACAACCATACACACACTTAAGCTAAATGCTGCAGCAAAATTAAGTTCTCAGCTGCTTGCTGAAGCCACTCCAACACAAGCACGAGCTCAAGCTATCTAAACTAAAACAACAACGCCTCTGTGTGCACAAACTTTTCCATTTTGTTTACCCAAATCTATTTTATTTTGTTTGCAACTGCTAATCCAAGTCATTCAATCCTTTGCTGTGCTTCGAAGAAATAGTCCGTTAAGAACCTGCCAGCCACCAGGTGGTTGCGCGGCCTAAACGTTGAAGCTAGCAGTTTTTGGAATTTTGTATGCCAACCACGTGCACCTAAAATTATTATTTATGGCCGGCAGCTTGTTGAGAAAGTGTGGGCTGTTTCGAAGAAAAAGTTTAGGCAAATTTATAAAAGCGACTAGCGGGATATAAAGAAAATATTTTGCGTAGGTCCGCACAACACGCCCACCACACACAGCCCACTACTACTCACCACGCATAGCCAAAGTGTTAAGTGACAATGCGCGTCTTAGTCTTAAGTTTGCAGCTGCTCTTCTGTGTATCTTCTGTGTGCGTGGACAGCGCATAGTGGATCGTTTTGTATAAAAAACATTTTAGAAAATTTTAAATTTTCAGGAGAGAAAATATAAACAAGAGAAATCGTTAGCCTTCCCAGCTACATTTCTTATAGCATAAAAGGATCTAAAAACGTCTATATCTTGATTTTGAAAGGCCAATTTGTTGTTATAGTGGTTCTATACAAACAATTTGTTCGAAGGTTATAGAGTTACCTTGGAAAATAATCAAATACAAAAAATTTATAAATAGACCTTGAAAATGAAAAAGTTTTCAATACAAAAATCGATACAATTAAGTTCTAAATATAATATCAGTCAAATGATCTCCTCGACTTCTTTTGCAGGAACGAATTCGGTGAACCCAATTTTCGAGTACATTTTTCACTGACTCAAGTCCTTTGTCAAGGGTAGCACGTTCAATATTGACTTCTAAAGCTTGCAAAGTCTGATTTATTGCCTGAGACCAATGACTTCAAATAACCCTACAAGAAGTAGTCTAATGGTGCTAAATCACATCCCTTTCCCATTCAATGTCACAATTCCTTGAAATCAACGAATCTCCTAACTTTTTTCGCAATAACTCGGTTGTGGCACCGGCTTTGGGCACCTAGCCCCGTCTTGTTGAAACCAGATGTTTTCAAGATCAACATCTGCAGCCATAAAAGGTTGGTTATCATCGGTCTATGTATACCGCACTCCATTGACAGTAACGGTCGACGTCACCAGCTTTATTTCGCACTTATGATTCCACCAGACCAAAAACCAAAACAAAAACTGTCAATTTAGTTGAATGTAATGGTTGCTCATGAATAATTCGTGGATTTTCTTCCCACCAGAGCAGAAAGCTTTGTTTATTTACCGCACTACTCAGATGAAAGTGAGCCTCATCGGAGCCTCTTAAAAAATCGTTATGGTTTTCAAGTTGTTCCAAGGCAAAATCAGCAAATTCACGACATTTACGGTGGACCAAACGCTTCGGTTCTTGAGTGAAAATAATTTTATATGGATGCAAGATCAAATCTTTTCCTCAAAATCCGCCAGTTTTTGGTTTGAGACAGTCCCAATTCTTGTGAGCGTGTTGGAATCGAAGAATCGCGGTCCTCAGGTCTTAAGAATGTCGAATGATTGCTCTCACCTCTCTTTTTAAAATCACAGAACGATGAAAAATTTCCTTTGTCTAGATCGATTACATTTCTGGCAACCCTTTTGCGTACAAAAATCATAATTATGCAAATCGTTAGCATTTAATTTCGACTCAGCGCCAGACAATGCTGTCTTTGGAAGACTTGCCATTTGTTTGAAGAGAATATAAGCGTCAATGGGTTCTAACACAAATTCCTTAAGTAAGGCCAAGAATATGAGAGGAAGATACCATATTTACCTTAAAAGACCATACGGATTTATCGTACAGACATTCTTTTTTCCAATATTAGTGTAAAGCCCTGGAAGTCGCTTCGATCCTTGAAGTATCTTTTGATGACACCAACTACCCATGTTAGCTTTTTCTAAAAATCTTTGGGGTTAAAATTGATGCTGGAGATTACAGTTTCCTTTATTAAATACAAACAAACGGATATATGTGACTGGCCCAAACGGTTGGGCCTGATACCTACTGTGGAAATTGTCTAGAAGGTGGTATTGTAGTAGTATCTCAGCATTTACTTTTCGACTTTCCAACTGTCGTGAGACTAAAGTTAAAGACCCTTGAGACTTATTTTTTTAACTGTCTAGAAGATCAGTTTTTCAGCATTTTTTTCTCGAAGGGACCGCTTTCGGAAACAGAAGTTAAAGCTCCTTGACCTTCACAATTTTAGTATCGATTTTCACTAAGGCAAGATTTGGAAGATATTTTTTCAATAAAGAAAGGTTAATCTTTACGGCATTGTCTGCTAAATGTTTTCGCTTCCATCAAGTATCGATTTTGACTAAGCCAGGGTTTGTAAAGATATTACGTCAATAAGTGAAGATCTATTTTTTAACATTAAATTCCTGACTGTCTTGCTTTGAAACCCATTGTATTCATCCGTGTAACCATATAGATGAACTATCTGGTGCCGATTTTTTCTGAGACAAGTTGTGAAAACAAGCTTGTAACAAGTCAGTAAGATAAGGTTGAATAAGACATCACAAAGAGCATTTCCGGAGAAACTGGAAACTCTCTGTTAACATTTTGCCTCCAAAAGCTAACATAACCTAATTTCTATGACAGATGTTCCGAATAAATTCGTTGTGCTTAAAGCAATTTTTAGCTCCACGGTTTGGAATATACAGAAACAGAGAATAAAAACTTGACTACTGAAGGATACTATTGCCTATTAAACAATAGAGACAAGTTTTCGGTATAAGAAGCCTCTGGATGAAGTAAGCCTCTAGACAAAGTATGAAGTGTAAGAGAGCTCCAAATTAATATACTGCAAAAAGGCTTAACTGATAGAATAATGAAGCATAGTTTCTACCTACCAAAACTGATTCCATATTTATGGACTTGTATATCCACGCAAATGTCCTTAATGAATAATCTGAGAATCATATAGAGTATATATTGTACGAGGGCAACCGATGCTTAAGTACACAATTTCCTCTTCCACTGTACACTGTACGTCATCCCACGCTTTAATTTCGCCCAGAAGGTCAAAAGCGTTCTCGAACTTACATAAGAGTCCCACTAAAGTACGCGAAGGCAAGCAAAATGACAGCTACACGAACGAAAAGCTGGAGCACACAAAGGAGAAAAGCCATTGCCAAAAGGAATTAAAAACTGCAAAAGTGGCATAAAAGCCATACCAAACAACAAGAACGCATGCACACACACACACATTCAAGCAACAATGCACGAAAGGACATTAGAAGCTGATGGCCAAGCCATTCGAGTGGACAAACGCGCTGTACAAAAAACAAAAACCATACAAAAACAAACAGATAAACAAACGAACAATAAAAGGCAATCACAAAAATTGCTCGCAACAACCCGGCAACAAAATAAATTGAAAAGGCGAAACTTTTTTGCCTCAAATAAATGCTTGTAAGTTAAAGAAAACACAAGAAATTGCCAAAAAATAACTGAAAGTGTGACCTTTTCTGCACGACAAGCGCCGAACAGCTGCTCCTACTTGATGGGGGTCAAGGCGTGTGGGGTTTTAGAGCACTGTGCCTTGTTTGCTGTACACTTTTCTTTTGTTTTTATTGTTTTTTTTTATTTATTTTTTGTGGCTTAGATTTTTATTTCTTTTCTTTGCGTTGCTTTTGAGACACATCTCTTATGCAAGTTTGGACGGACACTCTCAAAATATACTTCTAAGGACGCTCCACACACCACGCTTTGCTTTTATTTTATTTTTTTCTTCACTTTTTATGTCTTTCCTTTATTGTTGTTTGTCTCAATTAAATGCAAATCCGCCATTCTAGCTTTCTTTGCATGCCTTTCGACGCATCTTCTACTTGTGTAACTTTTCGCCTTTTGCCTTCTCCCACTTCAAATAAAGGCAGGCAACTCCTTCGTGTACTGTCCTTCATTATTTTCATTAATTCTCGAGTTGTTGTATTTTGTACTTATGTATTTAACTGTATATGTGTGCGGTAATTTCCTTCTCCCCAAGTTTTGGTATAGCAGCTTCCTTCAGCTGCATGTTGCCCCACCAAACACAGCAGGCGGCTGTCCAAAGCACCTGCCAAGCGTTCTCCGTTTTTAACTGCGCTTTGTTGGCGGGCGCTGGTCACGTGATTGCCAATACTACTGTATATATTTGTTATACGCGTGTACCCGCATTGTTTGCCTGCCTGCTACTGAACGGTCGATGGGTCGGCCGCTCGGTCACATGCACATTGCTGGCACATTCAATTCCCGTTCGCAATATTACGCTCGGTTGGTTTTCATTTTCCGCCAAGTAGCAGTTTTTTTCACGCACTCATGCTGTGCAGGGTCCTACAGTTAGCCTGAATATTTGCTGGGTGATATAGTGGGTGAAAAGTGAATCGGTTGTGGTAAACGGGGAATCATAACTAGTTCGCTGTGAGGGGTTTTTTGAGAGAAGAAATTCAGATTTCAATTTTGATACTCTTTCACGAGCTCAGTACAAGTACGCGAATAAAAAATTTCAACAAACGGTGAAATGTAACGGAGTTTATGATGTCTTCGATTCGTCAAATGTTGGAGAGTAGCCAATCGAATAGTCTAAACGAGCTTTTCAAGTAGCCTGGAAATACTTGCGCTGAAATCTAGTTCCCACAAGTTTTCTTAAGCATGACATAACGGTGGTTCTTCTTTATTTGTGAAAGAATTCTTCTCTCCGAACAAAGCAAAGCAAGGATATTGCTATTTTCAATTCGTTAAATGTTGGAGAGTAGCGAATCGAACAGATTAAACGAGCTTTTCAAGTAGCCTAGCACTACTTGGATGAAGTCTAGTTACAAATAGCATTTACAAAGCGACGGTTCTTCTTTATTTGCGAAGGCATTTTTCTCTCAGAAGCAAGCAATATGTTTGTAATGTTTTCTAAAAAATTTATTTCTAAAAATCTTTGAAAAAAAGTATACTCACAAAACAAAGTTCTCATAACATTTCAGAGAGATAGCCTCTTGCTCTCTGGCTTCGTATTCAACTCGCGAACTTTGTTGTTGCTTTCTGCTAACAAATTGCTTGACAAGAGGGACGGTCTGCAAAGCAAGCGAGCAGTGAAATGGCGAATAGAACACGGTTACTACGAGTTCATACGACTGTTAATAAAAGGTGAATAAGTAAGATCCTTGGATTGAGGTGGAGTTGATATGAGATTTTGGTATAAATTGTGGAAAAAAATTTTATTTTTTTATATTTAGAGCAACATAATAATTATGAAAATTCAAAATTTATTGAATAAACAAAATCTCAAAGACATCTCGGAATACCTTCCTCTATTTTCTGAGTAACCAAAAAAAATTTTAAAATTCAGTAAAATTGCTTTGGTTTCTTATTGTTGCGCAATTTCCTGCGGGGTAGCTGAGTCAATGCTTATATTTAATTTGTATGTTTTAAGATGATTTCCTTTTTGCCATGTAATAGATGCTCCTTTGTGCGCGCTCAGGTCTTTTATTGTCTTTTACGCTTCACCTACAGCAGTGCGCCTTTAAGTGAGAGCGGCTCTTAAATTTTTAATTTCACTCAACGCGTACAAGACGGCAGCAAAAATCCAGCCTTTCGGTCAGTTTTTTTATTTTTATATATTTTTTTATACCCTAAACAGGCTACGAATTTTGTAACACCATAAGGGAACGTAGGAGACACTGTAAAGTACACATACACTTACATAAATGATCAGCGGTAACGAGCTGAGTCGATTTCGTCATGTTCATATGCACATACGCGAACTCGCTTATGAGGCATCGTTCTGAAATTTTGCACACGTCCTTTTTCTTTAAAAGCTGCTATTTGTCGGAATCGATATAATATCGCCATACCACATTCAAAATATATTCCTTATACTATCTTCACGACATTTGGGACGGATTATAGTCAAGAAGAATTGATCGAGCATATTAAAAACTATTATATGAAAAGCTATGAAATTTTTTATTTGACTAGATATCAAAATATTTTTTAATTATTATTAAGTTGGTCTTTAATCTTCGAACATATTGCTCGAATCGGACCACTATAGCGTATAGCTACCATACACACTGAACGATCAAAATCAAGTTCTTATATGAAAAGCAGTTTTATTTGACGAGTTATCTTCACGAAATTTGGCAGCAATCATTATTCTAAGCATCACCATAATCTCCAAAGAAATTGTTCAGATCGGTCAAATATAGCATATAGCTGTCATGCAAACTGACCGATAAAACTCAAGTCCGTATAAGAAAAACATTTTTATTTAACAAGATTCCGTTACGATATTTAGTATGGATTATTATAAAAAACACTGCTTTAATCTCCGAAAATATTGTTCAGATCGAACCAACATATCATATGGCTGC
Organism: Bactrocera neohumeralis; assembly: GCF_024586455.1. Classification (NCBI taxonomy): domain Eukaryota; kingdom Metazoa; phylum Arthropoda; class Insecta; order Diptera; family Tephritidae; genus Bactrocera; species Bactrocera neohumeralis. The sequence goes on along the minus strand of NC_065920.1, from coordinate 62,949,531 downwards.
CATATAAACTGATCGACTTAAATCAAGAAAAAGGGTATTTTTGCTTTTGCACCCCTTTATGCGCCAAGAAATGCACTTATACAGGGTATTATTATTGTGTAGCCGAATTTAACGTTTTTCTTCTCTTTGCATTTTTTTTGTAATTCTTTTTTTATTGATATTTTGTTTCGTTTTTGTTTTTGTTTTTGTTTTTATTTTTGTTTTTTTTTTTTATTTACTTATTTTTATTTTATTTTTTTAAATTTTTTTTTTTGTGCCTTCGTTTTATTTCCAGCCATTTATTTGCACACTCCTTTCCGCCCTTCCACTTTGTGTTAGCTATATGACCGCTATCTCAGCTCGTGAGGTCTACAAATTGTGGCCGTTCACTCGTTAAGTCGCAGCGCTCGCATTCTCTTTTGGCGTAAATTTGTTGCCACTTTTCTGGTTGACTGAATAAATAAAGCATTTCTTATCAAATATTTACCAAGTACCTGTTATTTGGTGCTGCGTCCATTTCGTGCTTGCTTCTTCTTATACAACCGCTACTGTCAGTATAGCCCATTTATACACAAATTCACTTATATAAACGCGTATTTACAGATGTATTATGTACATACCAATGTGCGTTTGCGTCAGCGTAATATTGAAATGAATTTCTCACGTTTGTATTCCCTTTGCGGCGCACGCAAATCCGCTCCGAAATCGCGGGCGCATGCACACACACACACATGCATATTTTCATTTGTGGAGCTACTCATATCGAAGCGCAATCCGCAGACACGCATGTAAACATTCACATAATTTAGGATATTTCACACTTGAGGTGTACCGTTAAGCCACGAGTGTGTCATCATGGCACGAACAAGCATCGTTTTTGGTACTAGCGTATGTACATATGTATGTATGTAGTAGTGTGTGCAGACACCAATCAACAAGACACATTTGCTTGCTGTTCAGCTTATTCGTATAACTGTTAAATGGATTAGCGGCAGTCGGGGTCTGTAAATGTGGTTAGACTGATGGCGGTTGTTCACACGAAATGGATGCAAATGTGGCGAGCTGTTATTCTTGAAAAGATACCGTTCGCAATTTTCAAAAAGAATGGGTAGAACGTATAGTAGAACCTTAAATGAACAAAATGTGTATAATTTGGCGGTTTTTAGTACCTCATTCATATTTAGGTACTTGTATTAAAGAATCGTGGGATCCTCACTTGGTCTGAGTCCCTTTACCGTTGCTTAAAATCGCTTTTAAACTCTTTTTTCTCAAAAGTGGACATTAAATGGAACTTTCTCGAGAGAAAAACCTTTCTTAATATCGTACCGAAAGCACTTAGTAATCAGTAGAAAACTCAACCATCTTTATCTATTCTTTTTTCCATCTCTTTTAATTTATCTACCTTTTGTCTACTTTAATGTCAATCTGAATATCAACCTCAATCTCAAACTAAGTCTCAATTCAGTTTCCATAACAATCTCAATCACAGTCGCAATTTCAATCTCAGTCTCTGTCTGAATCTAAAACGCAATCTCAATCTCAATCAGAATCTTAATCTCAACCTTAATCTCAATCTCAATTTCAAGCAGAATCTCAGTCTTAATCTTAATCTCAATATCGACCTTAATCTCAATCTCAATTTCAATATCATTCTCAATCTGAATCTCAATCTCATTCTCATTACTAATCTCAATTTAAATCACAGTCTCAATCTCTAATTCAATCAGTATCTCATTTTCAATCTCAATCGTAATCTTAATATCAATCTCAATTTCCATCTCAACCTCAATCTCAATTTAATCTGAATCTCATTTCAATTAAATATCAATCTCAATCACAATCTCAATTTCAATCTCAGTCTCTGTGTAATTCTCAAATTTATTCTTAATCGCAATGTTAATCTGAATCTCAATCTCAACCTCATTCGCAATATTCTCAAACTGAATCTCAACCTCATTCTCATTATTAATTTCGATTTAAATCACAGTCTCAATATTAAGTTCAATCTGAATCTTATTCTCATTCTCAACCTCAATCTAATCTGAGTATCGAACTTATTCTCATTATCAATCTCAATTTAAACCACGAGTGCAATCTAAATCTCAATAGTAGTCTCAATATCAATCGCAATGTCAATCTCAATATCAATCTCAGTTCAATCTCAATATGAATATCAAACACAGTTTCAACTTCAATCTCAGTCTCTGTCTGAATCCCAATCTCAATCTGAATCGCAATCTCAATCTCAACCTTAATCTCAATTTCAATTTCAAACTCAATCTCAGTCACATTATTAATTTCAATCTTGACCTCAAACACAATCGTAATCTCAATATCAATATCAATCTCAATATGAATCTCACCTTCAACATTGAACTTAATCTCAACCTCAATCTTTTATAGTCAGTAGCGAAACTACAAGTATTATGCCTTCTTGTACAGTGGATACGTTGTCGAATTCGAATTTTGTAGGCCGATTAATTGAAACTGTGACGATTGGTTCATTTCTTCTAACAAAACCATCTTATGCTGTCGCAATTTGACTAGATGTGTGGGCTTTAATCAACATGTAAGACACCATTTAGAATCATGTTTATTATACATTTTTTAAAAAGAAACTTTAGTGTAGAAGAAACAGCTCGCCAATTATAGCTCTAGAAAAAAATCAGTATTTTTCCGGCAAATTGAAGATTTTATATAAGTATGTAGAACAGAATGATTCGATTGTAGTTAAATATTCAGCATTAGTTCGACAACTTGTTACTACTTGGAAAATAATTTCATAATGCCATTCTTTTAGAAATCCTCGCAATATTAGCAATAAACTGGAAGAATCGATTTTCACAAGCTTCTGATGTAGCAAATTTCTCGCCACCATAATATAATATATTAACTCAGCATAAACGTGAACAATTAATAATAACTTCTAGGTCTGAAATATCATATAGTAAGCTGGATGCCTAAGAACCGCCTAACCAAGCTCCTAGAACTTCTGGCGTGTCACTTTTGATGTCTATGGCCTAGCGTTGTTTTGATGAAACACAATTTCTTTCCAAAACTGGTCGCTTCTGGGCGATTGCTTCCTTCAGACAGTCTAATTGTTGACCCTGCTACTCCCACCAAATACAGCAATACCTTTCTGGGCATCAATACGGATTCGGCCACCATTTCCTTCAGCTCACTGTGCTTTAACCATTATCGTTTTCGCTTGACATGGTTGTAGGTGACTTAATTTCTATCACGTTCCAGAAATGTAATGATATTGTTGCGATTTAGCGGCGATTCGCAGACTCAAATACGGTCCGAGAGGTTTTTTGCTGCCATGTACAAGATAAGACATGTATTTTTGGGTTGGTATTACATACATACATACATACATACAGTGACCAATAAATTCGTTTGGTTTCAGCATTTCATACATGATTGTTTATATAAATCAAAAGCTATTATAGTTGTACATACATACATACATACATACATATTTTGTGAAATTCGATGTTTTCCAGCAGATATTTTGAATAGGATTAATGTCTAGTGACCTATGGAGTTATTTTATTTCCATAACAAGCATTCATGTACAAGATCTTTAAATGGCTCCAAATAATTTTTTGTGCAATTTTTAGCTCGAGGGCAATTGAAACAGTCCTTACACGACGATCGAACTCAACGGAGAGAACACTTTTAGTACGAAAACTTCCTCGATCTATGTGAATAGTTTTAGGAAAAGAAGGGTTACGGTTAGAGAGATACTTGTATATTCCATTATTATACAAAACTGTTTTGTAGTGAGAACGATTACGGCACAATTTCCTTAAAGTAGGAATGATTTTTCATGGAAAGATGCGTGATCACAGATATCAAGACCGTTCGATGAGTACGAAAACTTCCTCGATCTATGTGAATAGTTTTAGGAGAAGAAGGGTTACGGATAGAGAGATACTTGTGTATTCCATTATTATACAAAACTGTTTTGCAGTGAGAATGATTACAGCACAATTTCCTTAAAGTAGGAATGATTTTTCATGGAAAGATGCGTGATCACAGATATCAAGACCGTTCGATGATCCAGTGCTGGCATTAAATACTCACTCAAACTAAGCGGCCACAGACAGAAACCACGCGCTTATGATACATTAACCACTAGGGGAACAAATTTATACACACACTTACATACATATACAAACTGATATATGTAGATACATATTACGAGAGAATCACAGTTTCCTGATTTTATTGGTTTCATTAATTTTATTTCTTATATTTTACTGCCAAATCGGCGACATGAAATCGCTTGCATGATTCAGCGCTGTGCCGTTAATTTCCGTTACGGAATTTTATAACCGCATATTTCATATTACCACAATACCACACACCTATTTACCGTTTAATATACTCGCGCGCGCACTAACACTAATACACTTCCAGTGAAATGACTTACGATAACGCGATGCTTGACTTTTAAGAAAGTTGGGTGGAAGCAAAAGGCGGAGATACCAACAAATTGATGATATGCGATTGTTTTTGTTATACACTGAAAGGAGTACGTTAAGTTTGCACGAAGTGTGTGTAACATATAGGAAGAAACGTAGGACACCCTATAAATTATATGCAACATAAATGATCCGTGTTATGAGTTGAGTTGATTATGGTAAATATCCTTCTGCTTATCACTAAATATGCGAATTAGTCTCTCAGATGATGAGATATCATTCTTAAAATTTGCACACATTCTTGTCTATTCAAGAAGCTGCTCCTTTCTAAGAAACGCCGATACCGGACTACTATAGCATATAGCTGCCATACAAACTGAAGGATCAAAATTAAGTTTTTATGTGAACAACTTTTTCATTTGACAAGATATCTTCATTAAATTTGGCATGGGTTATTGCCAAATGCAGCGCTAAAATTTCCAAAGAAATTTCCAACATCGGACAACTATAGCATATAGCTGCCATACAAACTGAACGTTAAAAATCAAATTCTGTATGGAAAACTTTTTTATTTGACGAGGTATCGTCACGAAATTCGGTAAAAATAATTTTTCTGAACGTTGCTACAATATCCAAAGAAATTTTCCACATCGGACTACTATAACATATAGCTGCCATACAAACTGAACGATCACTCCGAAGTCCTTGTGAGAAAAACTTTTCTAGTTGGCGAGTTATCGTCAAGAAATTCGGGATAGGTTATCGCCCAAGGCAACGCTATAATCTCCGAACATATTGTACAGATCGGACCACTATATCATATAGCTGCCATACAAACTGAACTGTCAAAATCAGTATAAAGATCTTTTTATAGCCTTTTAAGCTATAAAAAATGCTACTGTGCAGTGTATATTAGCTTCAGTGCTACCGAAGTTGTCTTTTTATTTTTGTTTTTGCTTTTTAACTGCTAAATTTTATGATAAATGTTGTCACATGCAATACTACACACCTACACCGTCTTATAGATATCGATACATAGATGTGTGTGTGTGCCTTGAGTGCCGCGTCCAATCGCCTGACACGTAGAACTTGCCAAACTGAATTGTAACGCGCCACACTCACATATACACATATAATCTACCACATATATACATATATTGCCATATATCATCACCTTCCGCCGTTTTTGCGCTTATTTAAGTGTCGCACATAAAAATGGCGGCAACAGCAAAGACAATAGCGCCAATAGTTTTTGTAGTTGTAGTTGTAACAGTAAGCACACACTGAATCATAACACCAGTCACACCAGTCAAGGTCCATAGGGAAGCAAACTCGCTGCTGTACTGACTATAATATGGGCAGCGCACTACCTCACGGGTTGCGTAACGCAAACATACAAGCGCCAATGCAAACACGCATGAGAAAAGGAAGCTGAGTACACAGCAACCGCACCCACTCATGCATACACACATACTTACACCCACATATACAAAGATGGCTCGGCGTTGCTGCCGACCCGCCATAACGCAGTCACATTAAGGAAATGACAAAAGGAACCGCCAACGTGATCAGCACAGCAAAATCCAAAGCAATGCCGTTAAAACGGTAAATCTTACACATACACATACATCTATATATATGTGCAGCAATGTTTGCTTTGCTAGCAAAATAAAAATCGTAGAATATTCTAACGCAAAAATTCCGCACATAAATGTGAACATGTCCTCCTACAGCTCGTAAGTCTCCTACGCGTTTATTTGTTGTTGCTGCTGCTGCAAACTGCTTATGTAGTGAGGTCGCTTTTAGTGCTGCGTAGCGTCGCCGCTGCTGCCGTTATTGTAGACGTGCCACACATTTCAAGGACCATTGCGTGCACTTAACGATGTTGCCATCGATGAGTGATGATGCCAAAAAGTAATGACAAAGTTCCTCAATCAGCCATTTGTTTCACCGCATACATTTATGCAGCAGCCACATGTCATCGCATATCCGTGTTGTGTAGCATAAAAAATCAACTGAAATTGTTTAGAGCTATTAAATATATACGTTTTTATATCGATAACTAATTTTTTAAGACTAACTTTCATATAATCGGCTATATAGCCTTTTTTTTAGACTGAAAGGGATTTATTTAGTATTCCATGAAGCTTGTAGCAACGCGAAGTAAATGTCGGAGACTCTTTAACGCTAAATAAAGAAGATGTGTCAAAGATATCTTGCTGGCGTTAAAGTCGCCAAGCTTTATTTTGACATCTTAGCGGGTGCAGCTTTCATAGGTGCGCTCCAAGCACTCATAGAAGGCATCTTTGGTCACATCGTCCTTCTCTTTCGTCGGGGCGTGGGCACAAGTCAGCGATATGTTGAAGAACTTTGCTCTGATGCAGATTGTGGCTAGATGTTCATCCACCGGCGTGAATGCCAGGACTCGGCGATGGAGTCTCTCCCACCACGATTCCCACACCGAACTTGAGCTCCTTTTATCCACTGTAGTAGATGCCACAAGGACCTATTCATCTCAGTCATTATCCCGTCCATTGCCATTCTTGGAGGGCAGTGATGACAACCTATACTCTTACGAGGACTGGGCTGGGCAGCGGTACCTTCCCAATTAAAGGACCCGGCATTCCAGGTGCTTGCCCTCAAATCGTAATCTTTAATGCATTTGCATTGGTCGACATCAAACGGCGGTTTCTTATACGAGGCTTTTGGTAATTTGTCATTTGGGACGTTTTTTACGTGGCGGGTCCCAAACCCAGTACACAACCCTGAGTAGGAATGGTTCGTTTTCTCACTTTGGCTCACCTTTAAACGAATGTTTTTAGGCTACCAGAGGTTACTTGGTCTAAGACCGGAAGTCGTGAGCTGCTTGAGCCATATGTAAAAGAAACGGTTCTGGCCACTCCCAAGTGAATGACGATCAGAGAACTTTCCTCACTTGCGTGAACTTCTACACATGACTCCATCCTCCTGTACCCGTTACCCATCCAAAATGGGAGCTTGATAACATTGTAAGAATCATCACAGGGTACCTACACTTAAGATCCCAACTTCAGAAAATGAATTCGGCAGAGCTTTGCGCGGAGGATGATGAGAAACATTATACTTGCATATGTGAATGCCCAGCCTTCAGCAGGAAGAGAAGGAACATACTCCATGGCTTTCAATACTTCAACTTAAGAGACATTGGGCTACTGCGTTAGAAAAAGAATAAGGTTTTTGCTTTAGAAATTGAGATCGGTAACTATCCCTTTTGAACACATTCACCGAACGTGCGACGCGCTTGATGGACAATCGGTTTTATTTCTTGCATAGTTTGGATTTTGTAAGTCTGCAAAGCAACACCCTTCCGAAAAATCTGCCCAAAAGTGCATGGGCACAGCTCCATCGCGATGTACTCATTCGGGTTTTCTTTAGAGGTAGTCCTGCTTGACCCCAATACACTTGTGCCAACGTTGCAATCCTCGGAACAGTTGTTAAAATCAGTTTCCGGAGTAGCCTTCAATGCAAGAAGCGATTCACGTTTAACGCCTTCAATTGACTCAAAACGGTTTCCACGGAGTTTTTTTCGAAAAAATTGGATGGTTTTGTAACCAATCGTGCTTTCACTTTTCTTGGGCCCAAATGATCTTTCAAAATGGTTTTCACCGATCCTTTCGATAGTCCAACGAAACCAGTAAGATATTTGACTGCTAGTTGTCGATTCTCAAGCACCAATTTTTTATTTTCTGGTCGTGTTCATCATCAGTTGATGTTGATTGCCGTGCTGGTTGTGGTTCGTCGTCAACGCATTCTCGACCCTCTTCGAATAATTTTTATCAATTAAGAACACTTGCTCGCCATAAACAATTATCACAGAAGACCTTTTTCATTAATCTTATTGTTTATTCTGAATTTTATTAGTTATTCTGAACGTTCCGGCACCAGAAATTTGATTCCACACTCAGTATTAAATGGAACTTCTTTGTTGAATTATTTCACTTAACGTAGAAATCGCGCCTTATGTAGTTTAGAAAGACAAGCACATAATAATTATTTCGATGTGACATTTGGCACAGATATCACTGACAGTCATACCAAGCTAAAAAAAAAAAGATTTCGACGAATGGGTTTTCGCGCGAAATTTAAATTAAAAAATCTTACTGTTTTTTGGCCATATTTTTCTTAAATATCATTTACCCGAGAAATTTAATTATAATTTTCAGGTACTTTTTTGTCAAAATCTATACATATAAACTAGTGTATAATTACATTTACTTCAGAAAGCTTTAATGTAGTTCAATAAAGTTGAACGTATTCACAACACATACTTAGTGAAGTTCTTCAGTCATGTCGTGAATATATACAATTTTTTATAAACCAGTTGAGAATTGCAGTTGATCGTATTGAGATGAACGAAAAATTTTAAAAATCAACAATTAGTGTGCATCATTGAAATTTGGCGTGACTTCACACCACATTTTTACTTTTCACCATTCTGTCACCAGCTCACCATAACAATTTGTCGGATTGTAACATGCCACCCCACCACATGCTGTTGTCCAACAATATTTAATGAGCTGCTGCGGCAACAATACGTTCAAAAATACAAAAATAGCGAGTTATCTCTCTGCTTCCGACACATTCAGCGTCACAAGTGCACCTTCCTACACCTGCAGCGGGGGCTTCATTATTATACCTACAAACCTTGTGACTTTTCAGCCATTAAATTGCGCCCCATTGTCAGGCAATTCATGCGGCAGCTGCCGCTCCGCATCTTGCCTTACCTACGCCCTTTTATTCGTGCGTATTGTGTCAACTATTACTTTCCCTACATCAAAGAGATGCTTCAGCTGCGACCACTGCTGTAAAATGTCCGATATTTGTAGCATGTGCCACCCTGTGCACCATGCGCCGAGTGGTGGGCGAAAGTATAGTGCGCCTTCCGGTGGCCTGTGGCGTCGCCATTGTGCCCCTTTGCGTCGGGCGTTGGGCGTTGCAGTGCAGTGCTGTGCCGCTCATGGCTTTTGTTAAATTTAAATTGCCTAATTAAGCAGTGGCGCTCACTCTCTATCGCTCTCCATTTCACTCGTTGTCTATCTCCTTTTCTTTCCCTATCTCAGTATTTTTATATACACACTTCATTATGTAAATACTATATTATCTTTGCACTGTACTAATTTGCTATGCTGTTTTTGCTAATTTTTTCACTTTCTCCTTTTTATCTGCAGGTCCTGAAGATGTGCTAAAATTTCTCGGAAACGAAAGTGTCGTGGATCATTTTAAGCTTGTCACAAAGGATGGCAACAGCCTGCTCGTCGGTGCCAGGTGAGTGCCATCAGCTAACATTTTCATTATATATGTAGTATATATAAGAATACCGTTATGTACATACATACATACATACCAGCGCTGTGTGTGTCAAGTGTGGCAAGTGCTGTATGGCGCTCGAGTGTGCCAAGTGCCGCAGCGCCACAGCAAAAATGGGTTAACAAAGGCGTCCGCATGGAAGACACAGTCCAAAACGTAAATATATAAAATATAGTGTGTGTGCGCAAAACTGTAATATAAAGTACATAAAACAGGAAGACACTTGAAAGTAGCAGCAGCATAGCGCAACCGGGTCCGGCTGCTGCTGCCCTGTCCTGCCAGCAGTCTCACAGGTCGCTGCAAGTCCGGAACTTGCGACTGTTGCTTGTCAAAGCAGTTGCTGGCGCACACGCATACACGTAAATAAACACGCACACATACATATACACAGGCATATCAGCCAGCGTCAACAACCAGCAGTCACCTGCAACTCTAGTAAACTCCTTACCGCCTTCTCCTGCTTCGTTCCTGCCTGCGCTGCATGCTGCGTCCGTTCGTTAAAGTTTCGCAAGCAGTATTGTATTGTAGTTGTTTTTGTACTTGTTACGGGTAGCATGAATTTCCATTTTATATGCTGCTTCTTGCCATTTTTTTTATGTTGCCCGCTCTACACTTTGGTGTTGACAGTAGCAGTTACCGTCGTAGACCGGTGTCCTGGCTGGCTTTGTGTTAGTTAGCCGCCCGAGTGAATTGCCAAGAGTTGTGCCCATTACTTGTCCCTTTATACCCTGAACAGGGTTTATGAAGTTTAACACGAAGTTGAGAACATCAAAAAGGAAAGGTTGGAGACCCTATATGTATGTATCTTAAACGACTTGACGAGCTTAGTCGATTTTGGCATGCCCGCCTGTTCGCTTTTCTGTCTGTTTTTGAGATATCGCTTTGAAATTTTGCACACCCTTTTTTCTTTGAAATCAGTGGCTCATTTGACGAAACTGTCGATATCGGGCCATTATATCATATAGCTGCCATACAAACTGAACGATCAAATTCAAGTTCCTGTATGGCAAACTTTTTTATTTCAGAAGATATCTTCACGAAATTCAACATAAATTATTTCCAAAAGTAAGGCTATAATTTCCGAAGAAATTTTTGAGATCGAGCCACTATAGCATACAGCTGCCATACAAACTGACCAACCAAAAACAAGCCTTTGTATGGAAAACTTTTTTATTTAACAAGATATCTTCACGAAATTCAACATGAAATATTTCCCAAAGAAAGGCTACAATCTCCGAACAAACTGTTCAGATCAGACCACCATAGCATATAGCTGCCATACAAACTGACCGTTCAAAATCAATTTCGTGCTTTGGAAACTAGCTTAATAGTAAGGGTATTCGTTGCAATAAAAGTTAACGGTATTTTTTTTTTTTTTGTTTTTATTCTTTTTCTTTCGTTCGCTGTCATTTTTGTTACCGTTGGAGAAATGTCAACGCAACGGGTTGGCAGTTGCTCTGTGTTGTCACAATTTTTCTTTGCTTACTTCGTTGTTGAAGCGTTCCTTTACGTTGTTATTATTGTTGTTGTTCTATTTACTGTTTGCTTTTGCATTTTCGGCCTGTCCAAGCGTTGTTATGAAAGTTTTAAAGTGAAAATTATGCAGCTTCTCAAGTGTCGCTATACTTGCAACATATACACACTCATACCTATGTGTGTATATACACGCATACATATCTACATATAGCTATAAACATAGTATGCATATAAAAATAGAACTCTCAAAAGTTGCCAGCGCCTGCTTGACACAGCTACCGGCAACACAGTGACCGTTTGTGCACCTCAGTTATGTCTATATACATATAGTACATACATATACATATATTATATATAGTATAAATATACAAATAATAGCTTTTATACATATATGCCATATATACACAAATTTACATATATATGGTAAATATATGGATGTATATGCTCGCACCCTTTCACCCCGCCCACCACTGTTTACCATAACCTCAAAACGCCACACAGTTGCACTTGCCAGTTGGCATGTCCGCATTGCATAACATTGCACAGCATAGCATAGATTTTATAATATTTAATTGCATTCAGAGAACTGAAAACAGAAAATTGAAATTTGAAAAGTTAGCAATGCTAACGCAAAAAGTTGCACATTATTTCAATTCTTCGGCCCTTTTTCATTTCTCCATTCTCCAAATGTTTCTGCGTTTTGCAGTTATTTCTTTTATGTCTGTGCAAACAAGCTGTGCTTTCACATTGTCTATACAAATGTGTGTGTGTGTGTGAGCGTTTATGGTTTTGAGGTAATTTCCTGGAAGCAAGAAAGTTCATTTCCAATGGGCAAAGTGCTTATTTGTGCGCAGGCGGCGGCAGCGGGCACAACAAGGAGTTTTATTAAATAAATAGTATTGGGCAATAATATTGACTAGTATACTTTTATGTTCGGCAAATATTACATATTGAACATTAGATAGACGTGTATATACGAATGTAAGTATATATTTTCATACTTGAGAGTTGAAAAGAAATCAGGATCTCGAAAAATAATTTTCAAAAACCCCAAAATTTGTTATAATGGTAACATAATACGCCAAACTTGACGAGTTGAAAAAAAAAATTTCGGGATCCCGAAAAATAATTTTCAAAAATCCTAAAATTTCTAATAAAGCCAAAATAATACGTTTATTTTCAAACTTGACAAACTAGTAGAAAAAAAGATCGGGATCCCGAAAAATATACTTCAAAAACCCTAAAATTTGTTATAAGGCTAACATTATAAGTATAATATCATTTGCAACCAAAAATTTGCAGTCGGGATCCCGTTTATCGGTTTGCCCAATTCGGGATTTTGTGTAAATAATGTTCATAAATAGTTTTTACAACGCTAACATAATAACATTTAGTTATGTAACAAAAAAGTTACATCTATGATCCTGTTTTTTAATTCTTTTCGCGATTCGGGATCATGTTAAATGGCAATATTTCCAAAAATAAATTTGAGCGTCATAAAAATTGGTTTATTTAATAAAATTACTTGCAACAAAAACAATTTTTTCTCCCGATCCTGTTTTATCGGTGTGTCCGATTCGGGATTTTATGTGAAAAAATCGGAATCCCGAAAAAAAAGTTTTAAGGATCCCATAAACATATTTTTACAAAATTAACATAATATTTATTTATATAACAATAAAGTTTACATTCGGGGTCCCGTTTCATTCGGGATTTTTTAACATTTTTATCATCCTTAAATTTTTTCGAGCAATAAATTTCTTCGAAAAAAAAATTTAAGGATCATAAAGTTTATTATATCGCCAAAACAATAAAATTATTTAAAAACAAGTAAGGAAGTGCTAAGTTCGGCTGTCACCGAACATTTTATACTCTTGCATGATAAAGTGATAATCGAATTTCATTATACGTCATTTACATATTTTTCAAATACCGTATTTGTGTAAAGTTTTATTCCGCTATCATCATTGGTTCCTAATGTGTATATTATACAGAGAAGGCATCAGATGGAATTCAAAATAGCGTTATATTGGAAGAAGGCGTGGTTGTGAACCGATTTCACCTATATTTCGTACATGTCATCAGGGTGTTAAGAAAATATTATATACCGAATTTCATTCAAATCGGTTAAGTAGTTCCTGAGATATGGTTTTTGGTCCTTAAGTGGGCGAGGCCACGCCCATTTTCAACTTTTAAAAAAAGCCTGGGTGTAGCTTCCTTCTGCCACTTCTTCCGTAAATTTTAGTGTTTCTGACGTTTTTTGTTAGTCCGTTAACGCACTTTTAGTGATTTTCAACATAACCTTTGTATGGGAAGTGGGCGTGGTTATTATCCGATTTCTTCCATTTTTGAACTGTATATGGAAATGCCTGAAGAAAACGACTCCGTAGACTTTGGTTGACATAGCTATAGTAGTTTCCGAGATATGTACAAAAAACTTAGTGGGGGCGGGGCCACGCCCACTTTTCCAAAACAATTGCGTCCAAATATGCCCCTCCCTAATGCGATCCTTTGTGCCAAATTTCACTTTAATATCTTTATTTATGGCTTAGTTATGACACTTTATAGGTTTTCGTTTTCCGCCATTTTGTGGGCGTGGCAGTTGGCCGATTTTGCCCATCTTCGAACTTAACCTTCTTATGGAGCCAAGGAATACGTGTACCAAGTTTCATCATGATATCTCAATTTTTACTCAAGTTACAGCTTGCACGGACGGACGGACAGACGGACGGACAGACGGACGGACGGACAGACAGACATCCGGATTTTTTTCGTCACCCTGATCACTTTGGTATATATAACCTTATATCTGACTCTTTTAGTTTTAGGACTTACAAACAACCGTTATGTGAACAAAACTATAATACTCTCCTTAGCAACATTGTTGCGAGAGTATAAAAATTGCCTTTCGGGATTCCTTTTTATCGGTGGTTTTCGGAATTCGGGGTCTTGATAGATGGCGATGTTTTGAAAAACAGTTCTAAATAGCATAAAGTTTGTTTTCTAGATAATAATATTACTTGCAATCGAAAAATTTTTTTTCGGAATCCCGTTTTATCAATGTGTACATTTCGGGTATTAGGTATATGAAGTCTACAGATAAATAGCCAATTTTGTCCATTTTTGACATCAGCGGTCATTAATATCAGGATAAAGGCGCGGTCTGAATTTCATTAAGTGTTTAACAAATGACCGATATTTTGGCTATAAAGTCAGGCATTGGCACTGAGGTCTACAATTCGGCATCTGTGGCTTGTAAATGTATGGTCGGATTTCAAAATTGCTAGTGAATTACCAAAAATATGAAAATATATACGTACATCAACAGTCTTACAGTGGTTTTTGGTATGCTTACGATTTTTTTAACTCGGAAGATTTATTTTATTCCACATTTCGAGTTCACGATTTTTATAATTGATCTGTGCTTTTTATTTCTTTTATAAGGCATCTCAAGTTTTATAAGATATATTATTAATGTCTTCTTACATTAGTTTTGGATTTTTAAGGATTTCTCAATTCGGGATCCCGAAAAATCAATTTCGGGATTGATTTACTTATATTCGGGATCCCGAAAATAAGTTTTGAGGGAAAAAGTGCCGATATGCGTGTTTTAAAAATATCTGATCCCCTATTCTTAACTTCGGGATCCCGAAAAAATTTCGGTATTGTTTCATTTTCTTAGAATATTGTTTCTAATTATAAAAAAAAAGTACTGTCGTGCGTGCATTTTTTAGAATATTGTTTCTAAAATATCGTGCGTGTTTTTATTCTCAACTTCTTCTTTCGGGATACTGAAAAAAAATTTCGGGATAAATATACTTTTTTCAGATATTGTTTTCGAATTATAAAAGAGTGCTGATTTGCTTGGTTTTAAAAATTTGCACACTTATTTTTAAATCGGGATCCCGAAAAAAAATATTTCGGGACTGATTTACTTCTTTTGATTATTGTTTTCGAATTATAAAAAAAGTGATGATATGTGTGTTTTAAAAATATGCGCAGATTTTTTTAACTGCCATCATACATATCTACATATGTACATACATATTTACATTTAGATGTAAATATATTATTATTGTTGCTATTTTTATGCACTACAGCATTGTGTGCGCTTTCTTCAAATCTATGGTTTTGATTATTTAACTTAAAGACAGCAAGCAATCTAATATTTTTGCAAAATAAACACAAATATGTGTTTCCATAGTCGAAGTGGCATGCAACTGCTACGCAGCAACCGATGTCTATAGCGCTAAATGTGCAATAATACACTTACACGCACATATAGCCTTGTATTTGCTCTTATTTGCTACCGCACAGACATTTTGTACCTCAATGCGCAACAGTAAATACTCACAATATTTTTTTGTTGGTTTTTAAAAACGAAAATAGCAACATTTTGAAGGAATGTTGCACATGTGGCGCATGCGGCCAGCATAACAGCACATAAAGTGTATTAGTTTGTTTGTATACTTGTATGTGTGTGTGTAAAAATCACTTGGCGCCCCGAGGCTGCATCGACACATCGACCAAATAGTTCACTTCACACATATATTCACACATGCATAGTAGGCGTGCCTAAAAGTATGCTTCTTCGCTTGTCTGTGTGTTCAAAGCGCTGCGCTAAGATAAGGTTGACACGAAACGAATTGAAATGCAATAATAATGGTGTTGCACAAATGAAATTGCTTGACATGAACAAGCGCAGCTTTTTTACACACACACACAACCGCACAAATGCAAACGCTTGCAGGCAATCGGTGCCAAGCAAGCGACCGCATACGCTCACAAGGCAGTAGGACACGGCAACAACGTGGTGGCATGCCATGTGCACACATTTTGTTGCACCGTTAGAGCCACCTGCGACATGAGACAAGAACAACAACACCAACATTTCTGAAAGCGCTTGTTGATGCTGTGGCGGCAGCGGTTTGCGGTACAGCGAGTTCGCGTTGTGTTTTGTGTGCGCTTTCTATGAGCGGAAGTGTAAGCAATGCACGAACATGCACATATATATGTATGTGTGTGTGTATGTTTTTACTCGCTGAAGCGCAAAAACTGGAAAGGGTGGCATTTTTTCTAACATCATGCGCACACAAAAAAAAGACCGCGGAATACATGAAATCTTTTGAAAAGATTTTCGTTTTGGCAACGTGACATTAATGAATGTTGACCTGATTTCAGTCGAGTGACGCTGCTTATGCGCTCGTCGCACTCGCTCAAAAAAGTTCCGAGTTGGCAAACAGCGAAAAAAATCGCATTTTAAGTGGAACTGGCAACTTGGTTATTAGATGCAAAGACGTTGAAATGTCGCCGCGCGCTGCTGATATGTATCTTTTTAGCAAATAAGCCAACTGTGCACGATTCCCATTTGGCCCGAAGTTTGTCTAAATAGTGGTTATCATCTCTAGTGCAAGTGTACTTGAGACCACACTTACCTGCTGCTGATGGGCCTTTTGCTCGTTCGCCCCACAAAATATGAGCGCTAGCTTGCATTGCATGGAAGTAATGAGTTGCGCACTTTTGGGGTTCCTTGCTCCCCTTCGCAGAAAATTTTGTTTGTGGTTGTGGCTGGAGCTTTGGGCATTGAAAGTTTTTGAAGAAAATTGGTAGTTACACGAAATTTATAGAGAAAATTTCTGTATATTGTATAGAGGAAAGTTCTCATCGGATAGAAAAGAGAATCTTATTAGACAAAAATGAGCTTCTATCTTAGATGTTACGCTTTTGATGATCTCTTATTGGATAAAAAAGAAAATCGAGTTAGACAAAAATGAGCTTCTATGTTCGAGATTTCACTATTTATGGTCGCAACGAACTCTGCTTCACATATCTCTTCGTCTATTTTTTTCCAATCTATAAGTTTCGGCTCTTATTTTGATTAGTTGCGACTTCCCTAAGCTTAAAAAGAAATCGATTTTAAAAATAAATCTTATCTTGTCGTGGCTTGAGGATTAAACTAAAATCTTAGCTGATTTCGTTTTTTAAATTTTTTCCACAAGAAACTACTCCGTCCGACCCATAGTACTGATAGTCTACCACTCTGCAACATTTCTGATATTTCTCTAAAAATAATTTGGCTATTTTCACCGTAATCTTTCGCGTTTAGAAGCACTTGTACTCCAAAAGTAGCGAAAGCTTTTATAAAGCCCCTTGCATATGAATTCCACAATCTGCTCTAACCCAATTTAAAACCACTAAAAGTTAAAAGCTGTTTAGAATTGCGAAAACTCAACTTTGAACACATGGACTTGCCGTAGTGTTTTCAAGCTTTGATATCTAAAACATATCTAATGAGGATTATGAGATTTGCTTCACTATTTTTGCAGTTCAATTTTCTTAAAATTTCGAAATTGTTGTGAATTCCGACTCAAAAGCGAAAACGATTTACGAAAATCCCGGAATTTGAAATCCCGCTTAAATATAAGTTTTTTATTCCTGACAAAAAAAAATATTTCGGGATCCCGAATAAAATAATACAATTCAAAAGTGAAAACGATTTATGAAAATCTCGGAAATCGAAATCCTGCCTAAATATAACTTTTTTATTCTTGATAAAAAGAAATTTCGGGACCCGAATAAAATAATACGGAACTCACGATTACAAAGTGAAAACGATTTATGAAAATCCTGCAAATCGAAATCCCGCTTAAATAAAATTTTTATTCTTATTATAAAAGAAATTTCTGGATCCCGAAAAAATACTTCCGGATTCGCGATTCCAAAGTGAAAAATTCATGGAAATCTCGGAAATTACAGAAAATCAGAAAAATTAAAAAAAAAATTAATTCGGGATCCCGAACAAAATAATCCCGGATTTGAAATTTTAAAGTATAAACTATTTTTTGCCAAATTTCTAAAACACTGATGTAATCCCGACCCAACGCATGTACATATGTATGTATGTAAATAAACAATAATTTTTCTCCAAATTTACAGTGTATCTTGAATGAGTCGGATTTACATTGTAAATAGTTAATCTATCTTGAATGAGTCTGCCTATGTATCTTTCATAATTTATTTATTCTACAACAAATACATATGTATATGTAAACTGCGTACGAAAATGCCGAAATTTTAATTCCGGGATCCCGAATAAAACAATTCGAGTATGAAAATTCCAAAATGAAAACGCTTTATGAAAATCCCGGAAATCGAAATCTTAAAAAAATCAGAAAAATGGCGTAAATTTTATTTCGGGATCCCGAAAAAAATAATTCGGGATTTACGATTTCAAAATGTAAACGAGTTTTTGCAAAAGTTTTTAACATTACATTGTTTTTTGAAAATTCCGAAACCGATCTACAAATGTCTGACACATGAATATCTGTTCAATGTCCGATCAGTCTCAACTATATACATATGTATGTATGTACATATGTATGTATGTACATATGTACATATATAATGCCTTTACACTACGATTATCAGTAATATGTTTTGGTATTGCAAAAATTTCGGAAATGCAGTAAATTTAAGAACGGGATCCCAACAAAATAATTCAGGATTGAAAATTTCAAATTAAAAACGAATTTTCGTGAAATGTTCAAGTGTAAAGTGTTTTTTATAAGTCCCGAAAACCAAATTTGGAATTTCCGATCAAAACTTCGCTTGCTTGAAGTGTAAAATAGATTATAATTTAAATATTATTTTCTAAGCTTTTTGGAAATTATTAGGGCACCAATAATATTTCAACATACATATACATTGATGTATACAACAACACAATCTCCAACTTAGCATTATCTGAATAACAACAAAAAAGTTTAAATAGATTTAGCTATGGCTCACCCCATTCGAGACATCAACCCTCTTTGAATTCGTAACCTAATTTCATCAATTTGTTGTGCTGCCGCCTAAAGATATGCTTATCTAAAGATTTCACGCAACACAAACACACTACTGGTGGCAATTTCCCTTCGAAAGTATAATTTGTTGCCACAACTGTCACCTTATGTGCCGTCCACCTGTCCCCACACACACACACACACACACACACAAACGAGACCTTTTAAGCAAAGTCTGCGTCTGTCACTTTGTGCGCCGTAGAGTGGCACTTGAAACGCCCTTAGTGTGGCATACTTTTCGGCTCGCCAACATGGGTGACAATATCGAACGCAACAACAAACAAAAACAGCGAAAAGCAAACACTAAAACAGTAAATGGTACTTTCGAAGGATGCCAACTTAGAAAGAAAGTATTTGTGAAAACCATGCAATCTAAAACTGGGAGCAAAGCCAAAAAGTGTTGGCCCAAAAAGCTGAAGGAGAAAAGTTTTGTACGCAAGTACGAGATTGGCCATAGCGAAAGAAGATTTGCAATGTTTTCTTTAGCGGCTATTTTGTTTGTTGGAATTATTTTTATATCCTTTAAAGGTAGTATTAAACTTGCTACAAAGTCAAAGCTCCTAAAACTATACTTATATGTTTAGCCAACACCGTCTCTCTGTCGGTCCGTTTTTATGATATTGGTCTGAAAATTGCCACACGTTCTTTTCTTCTCAAGAAGCTGCTCATTTGTGGGAAACACCGATATCGGATCGCTTTAGCATATAGCTGCCATACAAACTGATCGATCAATATTAAGAAGTTGTATGGAAGACTTTTTTATTTGAGGACATATTTTTATGAAATTTGACATAGAATATTTTCTTAAGCAACACTACAATATGCGAACATATTGTTCAGATCGGATCACTATAGCATATAGCTGCCATACAAACTGATCGATCAATATTAAGAAGTTGTATGGAAGACTTTTTTATTTGAGGACATATTTTTATGAAATTTGACATAGAATATTTTCTCAAGCAACACTACAACATGCGAACATATTGTTCAGATCGGATCACTATAGCATATAGCTGCCATACAAACTGATCGATCAAAATTAAGTTCTTCTATAGAAAACTTTTTCATTTGAACAGATACCTTCACAAAATTTTACACAGATTATTGTCTGAGATAAATCTATAATGTCTAAAGAAATTGTTCAGATCAGACAACTATAACATATATCTGCCATACAAATTGATAGATCAAAATTAAGTACTTGTATAGAAATCCTATTTATTTTACGAACTATCATCGCGAAATTCGACACGGATTATTGTTCAAGGAATCTCCAAACATATTGTTCAAATCGGATCACTATAGCATATAGGTGCCATACAAATTGCTCGGACCAAACCAATTTTTGGTATGAAAAACTTTTTATTTTGCAAGATATCTTCACGAAATTTGGCATATAATATTGTCCAATATAATACTACAATCTGCGGATATATTGTACAGATCGGAACACTATAGCATATAGCTGTTATATAAATTTACCGAAAAAATTTAAAACAAATATATTTTTGAACCATTTCCAGTTTCCTTACAGTAATTGCCTCTATTTAAATATAAACCAGTGACGTTAGTGTCTCAAAACTGTTTTAATTTCCGCAATTATTTCTGGCTTTCACACACAAATCATTATTTTTTATACTCCAATTTCTTTCCACTTAATCTTCTCGCATTTAAAATAACCCTAAACTTGCTTTTAAATCTATTTTTATGCATCCAATTAAATAAAAACCAGTTCCACTACTAACAAGCTTTTAGCAGTTTAAATTCGACTTTTCACACACACAGCTAAAAGCAGCAGTAAAATGTGCTGCACACGATATCCATTTCATTCTATGGTTAATTCAACGCATTTCACCCAGTGCGCATTAACCCTACATTCATCATTGCCTTTCAGGCGCACCCCGGATTTGCTGCGCGTAAGTTTTTGAAAGCGACCCTTCAAGTGTAGAGCGAAAATCCGCACTATTGTAATTTTTTGAGCTCTAATTAAACGCTAAATCACGTCTCTCCCCTTCAGCATTCTTCCACTGATACTCATTAATTCTGGCAACCCCCCCCACCCCCTCCACCATCACCACCATCGCGCATTCGACTGTGTTAAGTGAAATGCGCGTAATGCACACACAGCCAAAAAGTATGCAACATCGCTGCTCGCCTTCCTTTTTTTTTTGGTTGCGCTTGAATCGCTCTATGTTTTCGCTTTTGGTGAATGGTGTATGGAGGGAGTGCGGTGCTGGAATCAGCGCACGATTTGAAGTTTGGTTTACACTTCAGCGCGTTTACTAGCTCGTTGTTGTTGTTGTTGTTAGTGTACTCTGCGCTCGTGCTAGCAGTCGTTGTTCGCCGTTATTGCTTTCGTTGCATTAGAAGCGGCGTTGTTTTCGTCGTTTTCATTGCCTACCTTGAATTCATTGCTGCCACATTAACGGCACATAGCGGTATTGTACGTGCTTGGTTGTTAGTTTTGTTGCGATTTACTGTCTGCGGTTTTTGCAGGCAAGAAATTTGCGGTTGCCATGATTATTCCGCGACTTCCTATAATTATGGAGGGATAACTTTGACTTTTGATATTAGTGGCTAATTGATAAAGTGTAGCACCATTACTGTTATCTCACTAGCTATTCAAGCCTTGTAGTAGTTTTGTTGAGGCCGCACACTGCTTCGTGTTAAGTGAGGTTCGAAAGTTTCGAAATTTTACAACATTGAAATTTGCAGATTTATTGATATCTGGGTCGATTATCTTCTTCTTTGGCACTCAAGCACTGAAATCTTTGCCTCTGTTCTTTGCGAGTACGCGAGGTCACGCCAATTTTCATCCAAAGTACAGACATTTTCCTAAGCACCTGGTCCTGCCATTAAATGCGTGTGCGTCCTTGCTTCTGTTGTCCACTCATTTCTAAGCGTTTGATAATTTCTATGATGTCTTAGAGCTTATTCAGTTCGTGCTTCCATGTTCTTCGATACACATCGCTCATGTTTCCAATGAACTTTCAGAGAATAGTTCTCTCGAGAGCCTCTTTCAAAAAAATAGCTTTTCTGTTGATTATTTTTCTTATATGATGAGGTTTCTCAACACTGGACAAAATGGCTCAAATTTCCTCCCAATTTTCTTCACTGTACTATATTGTAAGCTGGGTTCTACTCTAATCACAGGAGCTTCTTTTATTATTAAGCGTCTCTTATTTCCTGATGGAAAACTGTTGAAAAAATGTCTCAAAGTTTTTACTCTTTTTACTTAGCTTTCACAAAACCGTTCACTTCTTTTAATTTTTCTTAAAATTTTTTTTCAATAAAGCTTTCACTTTTAACTTTTTTTTGTACATTTTTCAAATCGAAGCTTTCATTATATTTTCCAATCATTTTTTTTCAATCATAAGCTGATGGCTTAACCGCTAGTGCTATATATATAAATTGTAATTATAGTATTCTTTGTAGGTATAAATTAATAATAATAATAATAATTTTCCAATCATTCTTTTATTTACTTAACTCGTTAAAGTTGACGCTCTCATCAGGTTTTCTCACGAAATATTTTGTCTCCACGCTGTTCACTAAAGCTAACACTTTTTACATTTTTTTTGTACATTCTTCAAAAGAAAGCTTTCAACTCGTTAAAGTAGAAGCTTTCATGAAGTTTTCTCATGAAATATTTTGCCTTCAGTTACGCTGTTTTAGGATATTAATACAGCTAGCAGAATTTTTACATTTTACATTTTTTTGCAGAGCTTGTTTGTTGCCAAGCTTTCAATTTTTAATTTTTTTCTTTTATAATAGCTTTGTTATGAGTTAGTAATAAAGTCAAAGCTTTCATAATTTTTCCTCATAAAAAATATAATGTCTCCAGTTACGCTGTCATTAAAAATTTCACTTCTTGCTTTAGATTGTTTCAAAGTCGAAGCTTTCATCGTATTTTCCATATGAAATATAGTGTTTCTATCTGAATTTTTAGCGAAGCTTTCACTTGCCAAAGTTGTTTAACATGCCGCGTTGAAATCAAAGCTTTCATCAACTTTCAACTTAGAATAGCTTGGTCCTCAATATGAGTTTAATTAAACTTTCACATTTTTCATTAAATGACTTCCAATTAGAAGCTTTCATCATAGTTTCGAAATGAATTATTATACTTCTATCAAAATTTCGGTCAAAATTGCACTTACTTAAGTTATATTATTTAATGCCAATATGAAGTCACGGTTAATATCATGCTTTCCATTTAGAATATATTGGTTATCAATATTCTTTAACAAAAAATATCTAGTCTCTCACTACGCTATCGAAGCTTTCATTACTTTATCATACGAAATATAACTTTATTTACTTAAACTTTAATCGAAGCTACCACTTATCATTGTTCTGATATTACCTGAAAGTCAAAGCTTTCAAATACTTTGATAGAATAAATATATCTGGAAGTCAAAGTTTTATACTTTCATATAGAATAGAACTCAATATTTCAACCCAAATTTCATGTTTTTCTTTCAATTATTTAAAAAATCGAAGGTTTCATGATATAAATATATCTTGTTTATATCTAAGCTTTAACCGTAGCAGTTTCTTTTAATACATTGTGAAAGTCAATGCTGTTATCATACTGGTTTCCTTGAATATGTATCTCAAAACAACCTTCACCTTCCTGGAAGTCAAAGCATTCAACATACTTTATAAATAGAATATCTGGTATCCCAATACGTAGGTTGCTATATATATTTCTGGCCTAATAATGTAAATAGGCATATTTAACAACGAAAATGTGTTTTTTTTTTGTCGATTGCTCTTTTGTTTCGGACTCACACGCATAGATCCATGATTCGTCACCTGTGACGATCTTATAAACGTCTTTTGAAGCACCGCGATCGTATTTTTTCAGCATTTCTTTACACCAATCCACACGAGCCTTTTTTTGAGCGATTGTCAAATTGTACGGGATCCAACGAGAACAAACCTTTTTTACGGCCAGGTGTTCATGCAATATCGAATGTATGCTGGTGGGAGAAATGCATAGGCATGCCTCTATCTGAAGGTATGTTACATGACGGTCTTGCATTATCAGTTCACGTGCGGCATCGATGTTTTCTGGCACAACGGCTGTTTTTAGACGACCTTCACGAAATTTGTCTTTGAGCGAGCGTCGGCCACGATTGAAATCGTTGTACCAGTTTTTCACAGTGCTATAGGATGGTGCTTCATAGCTATACAAAGATTTTAGTTCATCGATGCACTCTTGTCGTGATAATCCACGTCGAAAGTTGTGAAAAATGATCGCACGAAAATGTTCACGAGTTAATTCCATTTTTTGGCCGAGATGAATTTTTTAATTCCCTGTAAATAAAACAATTCACGATTAAATGACAAAACGTTCTGAGTGATGTTATGCTAAAAAATGTCAAACTTTCCAATGGAAATGTCAGATTGCACCTGGCAATACTTAGTGTTGCCCTAGGCCAGAATATATATAGCAGCCCTCGTATAGCTTCACCGAAAATTTCAGGTTTTTCTTTCAATTAGTTAAAAATTCGAAGCTTTCATGCTATAAATACAACATATTTATACCTAAGCTTTAACCGATGTTTTCATTTATCGCAGTTCTTTTAATATATAATGTGTAAGTCAGAACTTTTAACATACTGGTGTCGTTGAATATGTTATCCCTAGACTAAAGGTTCTACTTTTCGCTTAAGATTATTACAACTGTTTGTTTGCTAGCGAAGCTTTCACCGGAGTTTTCACCGAAGTTTTCACTTAATTGAGCTTTTTTCTTCAGCTATTTCCAAAAGTTTGTTTTTAACAGCGAAGTTTTCACCGAATTGTTTGGTCCTGCAGCTATTTTTCAATTACCACACTAAAGTCAATGCTTTCATCAGAGCTTTCGTTTTTAGTTTAGTGCTCTTGCATATAAATTTTCATATTAAAGGCAAATAACCATTCATATGGTACCAAATTTGGAATATGGTAAGATAATCTTCTTCATTCCACTTTAATTATGTATATGTCTCAGTCTTTATATGTTTTTGAGGAGGCAAATATTCTCTGTAATTTCTTGCTCTGTACCAAAAATATTTGCGCCAGTCTTTATAAATTTTCGTAGCTGAAAATTCCTTCCTCTACATTCCAAAAATATTTGCCATTTTCTGCTATGAAAGCTCTCTACCTCCTGGTGATTTTTGATGCTTAATGAAAATCATTGAACCTTTAGCTTAACCCAACCGTTCAAAGCCGGCTGCTTGATTGAATGATTTGTGCTATTCCTCCAAGTCGTGCATAATTTGGGTTACCAAACTTTTTCCTATAAAATACTATAATATGGAGTTTGTGTGTATAAGTGTAAGCTTTGCGGTTACTTTGCAACAAAATTCACAATTCAATGACTTTTAACTCTTTAATTAATTATTATTTTTTTGTCTTTTTTGTAAAGGCATACATATTTCGTAAGGGTTCAGCATATAATTAATTATGTATGTAGAATGCATATAGGGTTTTATTAAATTTTTAATTATGAACAAAGTATGCAAGAATAAACCACACACAGCTATCTGCGCAAACTTCTAAGCAATCGATAAAGGCGAAAAGTATACTACTTCCGAGTTTTAGAGAGCCTTTTCTGCACTAGAGTCGTTTGCTTGCCTATTTTGCTGCGATAATTCAGTGTTATCATGATTACAGTGAGGTCTGTGTGTATATACTATATACACATATTTACAGTTACATATACTATATACAGTTATACTCAGCAAGACCGCCGAGTGCCGCCTAAAAGACCACAAGCATACTGCGGTTGCCTGCGTTGTCGCTAGCGTCGACTTAATTGGAAGATCTTAACTATGGTAAGAGTGAGCGCAAGAAATTATGGGACTAAATATACATACATACACACGAACATACATTTAAATTTTACATATTTTATAAAGAAATGCCTATGCTAGTTTCACTTTAATAAATTTTTGCACTTTGAAAGTCAAAGTTTGTATAACTGTGTAAGTCAGAGCCGCCAAGTCACACACATACAAATACAAATTTTTGTTGAAATTTATGTGTTGACCGCAGGCTATGCGCTCCACAAAGGCATGCACAAACAACGCCAGCGCTGCAGACATAAATTTACACATACACACGCACCCACTGTCACATACATATATACTCACAAAGCAAATGCGCAATCGTCTTCGCCGCTTTTTGTTGCTTTTGTTTTTGCTTAAACACTTTGCAGTGCTATATGTTAACCTAATTTTTAAACGTCGCCTGCATTTCCATTTCCGTCTGAGCGAAACGCTTAAGAAATGCAGACACATACACACACATGCACATATAAACATATGGCTACATACAATGGCGTCGCATGAGTGTAACGACTTGACTCGACTCAACAACATGTGTAGACTCTTAAGTCTGTGTGGTAAAGCATACATTAAGGCGTTGCCTACGCGGCAAATGTACAAAGACGTTGCAAAAGCGATAAGTGTAATACAAAATATCAAAGACAGCTATGTTTCAACGTATGTGTGTGTGTACCTGCGTGTGACAGCGTTGAAATTTGCTGCATGTTAGGGGAGGGGTTGCGTGGAAAACACTGTGTAGTGTAATATATTTTGTTTAGCCCAAAAGCAATTGCTGGCAAATTACAGCTGTAGACAGTAGTTGAAATATGATGATAAATGTGTAAAAATCATAAAAGAAGAAATTTTTCAAAGAAACTTAGCATTTTTGGAGAATTTCGGGTGATTTCTTGTCGTGAAAAGCTTTAAGCTTTTAAGCTCACTTTGAAAATAAAAAAAAGGAATTGTTTGACTTTTTTCAGCTAAATATGTTATATTTCAAGGCATGAAACATAAAAAAATATATATTAAATAAAGCTTTTAAGCTCACTTTGAAATTAAAAAAACGAACTATTTGACTTTTTTCGGCTAAATATGTTACATTTCAAGGCTTACAACATAAAAAACCGATATTTTAAACAAAAATAACTTGAAACTTTTAAGCTCGCTTTGAAAAAAAATAACAATTCGACATTTTTCAGCTAATTATCCTATGTTTCAAGACTTGCAATAGAAAACAATTATTTTCAAAATAATAAATAAATAATAGCTTTAAGCTTTTAAGCTCACTTTGAAAAAAACCCTGTTTGGCATTTTTCAGCTAAATATGTGATATTTCAAGGCTTACAACAGAAAAAAATATTTTTAATACATAAATATAATTCTCATTTAGCTTTTCTAACATTATATTAATAAAGCTTTCTTTGAAAAAGGTAACTAGAAGACTTAGTTTCAGTCCATTAAGTTCTCTTTCAAGACTCACAATTGAAAACCTCAATTTTCAATGCAAAAAATATTTGCCATTTTGCTTTTCCTACACTATATAAATAAAGCCTTCCTCAGTATAGAAAAGCTTTCTCTATACACAACATATCTCTAAACAATCCTTAACTTAATTTTAGCCACAATCGAAAAGCACTAATAGGTCTCAAATGCCATCTTTTCTTTTTTCAATATGGTGTGAGCTTTGAAACATTACAAAAAAATTCCATATTTGCTTATTAAAAAGCACAGGAAAAATGTGAGTTATAAATTTTCTTGAAAAAAGTATTATAATAATTAATGTATGTATATACCTATATAAACACTCAAAGTAATACTCTCTGAATCTTAAATCTATATTAGAACGTATTTTGTAAACTTAAAACTCTTATTTTAAGTGCTTTTTGCGTAAACTTGAAGCTTTTGACGATTTATTGTCCATGTCTGGATTACTTTAAAAAATTATATCTATTCGCGAGGCTTGTTTGTAAATCTGAAAGCTCTTCTTATGAGCTTTTTGTGGAAGTTTTATGTTTTTTACGCTTTTTGTTCATATCTAGATGATTTTCGAAAAATAGCATTTCTCTCCGAAGTAATATTTCTCTCAAAGCTCTTTTATAGACTCTGAAGGTGTATTTACCTTCCTTTGCAAACTTTAAGCTTTTGACCCTTTGTGGTTTTTGCCTATGTAATTGTGGAAACATTCTGCGATCCTCGAAGCTTTTTAACAAAATATACCTTAAAAGCTCTTTTAAAAGCTTTTTGCGTAGAATTTAACTTTCTTAGAGTTTCTTTTTAAGTTTTGAAGAAAACTGGTTTTAAAATGCAAGCTAATAATATATTTGATTGTTAAAGACCCTTTCGTAATGTAAAAACCAAACGTTGCTTCGAGAAAGTCTCAATCATTTTTGTTTTCGAAATATTTCACGCAAAAGATACAAGAAGCTTATATGCGTTATTTACAATAAAGTCTACCGATAAGAAATAGCAATGCTGTAAACAAAGTTTTGGAGCTTTTTGCCAAAGAAAGCTTGTAAGTTCCCATTCAAAAGTTTATTTCAATATTTTTTTTCGAAACAAGTCGCTTACATTCGTCATTTACTTTAAGATCTTCCTACGACAAATTGGAATTCTGTAAACAAAGCTTTAGAGCTTTTTTGAGAAAATTATTTGGCTGCGAGCTAAATATTGCTTTGCGACAACTTTTGTGGTTGCACTGATATACTGGTAAGAGTTGCCTACTATATTCTGGTGGACCTGGGTTTATTGACTACACGGAATAACTGATAAAGCTTTCGAGCTCATGAAGCTTTTTTATCCATAGTTGGGACAGCCTAAAATTCATGTCGATTGCAGTGTTATAATAGATGGAGTTGTTTACTATCTAACACGGTGAACATGAGTTCAATTCTAAAACCCGTTATATATCATTAAACATTTGAAGATGTTTCCTTATCAACGAGACAATTAGTCATAAACAAGCCAATTGTTGAATCGATTTCGTTTGGCAATTTTGATGGAAAGTTCCTGTTATCCATTTTACTGACAACTTTACAGACTTCCTTGAAAATTTGTTTCTGTTTCAATTTCATTTTTAAATTTGTTCTATTTTCAAATAAATTCTTTTGCTACCAGAAGTTAGTTTGGGAAATTATCTGGATCTCGAACTGAGCTGAAGATACTGGAAAGACTTAGAACTAAATTTCCTCGAAATTTTGTTTGAATTTTGAATTCATTCTATTTTAAAATCAATTCTTTGCTCCCAAAGGCTAGTATAGAGTGAGATATTCTTCTAGGTCTCGAACTGAGCCGTAACTACCGGAAAGAGCTAAATTTTCATCATTCAAGCCACCCTAGTGCAAAACACTATACCGAGTATAAGAAGATATAACAAAGTTAAGTGAGATTTCCCAACCGTTCAACTGTCCTAGTCGCAAAACTCTCGTCCTTTCGTACCTTAAGAACAATCATTCTTGGTAATTATGGTTTTACTTACTTCGGCTCACACCAAAGCAATTTCGTCTAATATGGCGGTTGGTGGTCTCGTCTTGCGCCACATTAAAACGAACAGGCGAAACAACAACAACATTGTGCAACAACATTATCGTTGCAGCAATACGCGCATTTGCCAAAGGATTCTACTTGAAAGTCATTACTTCAACGGCAATGTTCCAGCACAACAGTTAGGTTAGAGGCTAAATCGCGAACGAGACAGCACGGATGGATATCTGTGGCACATCGGTCAAAGGTTGGCAAATGCGCAACGGAATCTCCTGCTGTTTGCGTGTAGCGCACTTGTATAAACGTACAACAACAACAACATAAACAACGAAGGACGAACACTAAAAGAGTTGAATTAAGTACATTTTGCAAAAAGCTTTTGTATTGGGGTTGGCTTGTGATTTGCATAAGTGACAGCTTGAAGGGTTTTAAATGGCTGGCAGATGGGCGAAACGCGGCGTATACGACGAATGGCAAATGGCGGATGGCGAATAGCTGGCGAGTGGCGGTTGTTAAGTGAGCTCGGGTTGAATGTTGCATTAAAATTTCCAAACGAGGTGTAAAAGGCTTTGCCGCGCGCATATAACGGTACACTGTTAGTGTGGCGTAGCGAAAATACGCAGCTCAGCGGAGTGTGGCGTGTGGTTTGGTATGCGAAGGCAATAAAATGGCAACAAGCATTATTGGGAGAGGATTCCGTTGTTTCGCGCCGGCATCGAGAAAGACAACACTTTATACAAATTCGCTATTTTGCTGGCTGACAGCGTAGCAATGCTGAAGAGACTCGTATAACAAACAAATGTTTCATAGGGCTTAACTCAAATGTGGCAGCGAGTGAAAATGGAGCTTTTGTAGATGATGCAATCATATGGTACTCAATTTTGAGGGGTTCTGTGCGTTGAGCTTATCTTCTTCTACTTTTTATTTCTTATTTTTCCTTACTTGTTCGATTGACTTTTTATGTTGAATGAGAAGTTTCGATTGAAGGCTGGTTCCTTCCTTCTCCAGGCCGTTTTGTAACACGTTTTTAGAGGCTGAGTATACTCTCTTCACTAGGCTCTCTCATTTTGTGCTCTATTTTTTACAACTGGGAGAAGGTTGCATGAAAAAGCGTTCTTTCTGCATTATCAGGATCTACTTCTTACTATTCCTGGAACATTTTCGAGCTTGTTACAAGCTTTGACCATGATGGCCTTCAGCTCGTCCTGCTAATGACTTTTAATCACTTCAACGGACTCGTAATGCTTCGATGCGGATTTTTCAGCTTCGAAACCAGAAAAAAGCCACACGCTGCCAAGTCTAGCGAATACTGTAGCTGAGCGAAGACTCTTGTTTCGTGTGTTGCCAGAAAGTCAGTCACGGTCATACTAGAATCTGACAGCGCATTAATGTGGTGGAAAATCTATGAATTTCATGAATTCAAATCTGGTCTTTTACGACGAATTGCTACACGTAGACGCCTCAAAGTGGCCAAGTGATGTTCCTCATTGATCGCTTGATCGATTTCAAAGTGAACCCCACCACCATAATCAAAGAAAAGTATGTACATCGTCTTAATTTTTGATCGATTTTGAAGTGTTTTTTCCGTTTCGGCTCATTTTGGGAGCGTCAATCTCTAAGTTTTTGGACATCATAGTAATAAACCCAAGCCTCGTTATCAGTTATGCTGCGTTTGATAGATGTAACGTTCTCAGCTATGTTGTCAAGCATCTCGTTTGCCACCTCTACTCGAGTTTTTGCAAACGTTTCAGGTCTTTTGGTAAGAGTCTAGTATTTACAAGTTCATACCCAAAACTTTAACTAAAATGTGTTGGGTCCATCCGTAAGAGATCTTGGGATTCTGTACTATCTCTCTCCTACCAACACGATGATTTTCAAGCACTGTTTCTATGGGTAGGTAAGGACAATTCAGGTTTTTTGGCAACAGCCTAGCATTGACACAAGTCATATCTAAAACTTTAACTAAAATGTGTTAAGTCAATCCGTAAGAGATCTTTAGATCCTCTGTTACCTCTCTCATGCCTATATGAAGGTTTTCAAGCACTATCTCTTTAGACAGGTAAGACTACTCTCCTCTTCGTTCAAATCATTTGGTTCTCTCAATGAAACTACTTATCTCCGATATGCTTTTTGTAGATAGACATTCAAGATGGTTTCCAAAAATACGATGTCTGAGTTTTGAAAGAGCTGGGCACTTACAAAGGAAGAGAAGAATCGTTTGCGTGTTCTCTTTGCAGATACGGAAAATGCTATTATAGGGAAAACCCATTTTTAACGCGTCTTTTCCTATGTTATCGTCATTAACGGAGATGGATGAACGACTCGCATGAGGCACGTCCTTCACTGGATATTTTGTGATACTCAACTGCTTCTGCTCTTGATAAAGTAGACTTCCCAAAACACTTCTGCAATGTTATCAACGATTCCGTAGCCGTGAGTCAATTCTATGCCAAAATTTCAAGCAACCTCGTTGCCACTTCTTATTTATTTCTCCCATTGTGTAGCTAATTTGTTCAGTTCTCACTACTAACTATGATCTTGCATTTAATAAACACCAAAGTTTTCACCAAAAACTAACAATTATGACTCATTCTGTGTACATCAGTCACTAATGAGTTAATGAAATGACTGGCGACAAAGTTTTAGAATCTAACATGAAACTCATATCTACATCGTCATATGCAAAATGAGATTAGGACAGTGTACAAAAATAATTTGATACTAAAAATTTACACACATTGTTTTACAAAAAGGTGGGTATTTAGGGCGTACCGAACCGCTGCTCAAGGTCTGCACGCAGTCTTACCTAACTTAAGTTCATTGCTTTGGCAATTCAACTATTTGCCATTGACCTTTCGGCGGTCGGGTAAAAACACACAAATAACGAACAAATGATCTGGTCACCAGAAAAGGCTGTCAATGGAATGCTTAAATAGATACTAAATAAACTCATATTAGTAAACTAGGGTGTAGCGAAAACCTTTTTTGAAGTGTTATAAAGATATAAAATTAACTCATATTGGTAAATGAATGGACCACAAACTTTTCTGAGGTCGTATCCTAGGCTATGGGTCGTAGATTGATAAACATTTAGTCGAAGTTATTACTGAGTCTCTTTTACTTTGGACTTGACGGAAGAAAGTTAAGTTGTAACGCTTAGAGGAGAAGATTATGATATCTCTACAAAGGCTCAATCGGTTTTCTCTACCTTCATTCTATCGCTTGAACATTTATCGGTTTTCTCCATCTTCATATTATCGTTTATAGATCGATATCTTTAACTGTATTCGTCCTATTTGCCAAGAGATGGTGATTTAAAAGTAGTGATTTTTGCTTGGAAGACGAAGAACGTACTGAGCGGCCAAAAAAGTTTGAAGAGGAAGTTGATTGAGGACTCGAGGCAATAATAATGTAAGATCGGTTAAAACCTTATTTGGAAACAGCGGCTGAGAAGTATTGCCTTAACTGACTTATAGCCCAGCGCTTACCCCTTCGGCTTATCATTTGTTCTTGACGATGTGGAACGTCCTCACTGGAATATGATTTACCTCGAAGAAGGGTATCCGAAACTGATTTGACTCATTTTTGATCTCTAAGATGGCGCGATTCTTTTGGGATGGCATC
Source organism: Bactrocera neohumeralis (assembly GCF_024586455.1). Classification (NCBI taxonomy): domain Eukaryota; kingdom Metazoa; phylum Arthropoda; class Insecta; order Diptera; family Tephritidae; genus Bactrocera; species Bactrocera neohumeralis. The sequence goes on along the minus strand of NC_065920.1, from coordinate 62,916,537 downwards.
CATAAATTGACAGGAAGTTGAAAAAATGTTATAGTTTCCGACAGGCAATAATTTTAATAATACCATTTTATTTGTTTTCTTGAAAAAAAAAAAACATTAAAATTTTGAAAAGAAATGAAACTGCATGAATATAGTTATGGACTCAATGCCATATAATGGCGCTTCAGTGTATGAAAATATATTTCTCAAAGTATTTTGTAAATTTCAATTGCTGTTCGATAATTTATTTTGTCAAAGTTATCACATCCCAAAGGAAGACTACGCCTAGCGGATTTCGAAACGGTACTTCATCTGGTGCATGAAGATATCTTTCTCAAAGGAAATTCTAAATTTCAACTCTTTCCTCGATAATATTTTAGTCAAAGTTATTACATTCCAAAGTATGACTACTCCTCAAGGACTTCGAAACGAAATTCGAATTGGTATCGCAAAGGCCACAGTCGGTCCATGCGTGGATTATTTTACCAGACTAACCTATCAAACCTATCACTTACTCAGTTTCTCTAGCCTCACGTTGGACTGTATATAGTAGTCAGATTTCGAACCCTATCTTTGAAGATCAACCATTGAAACTAACCAAACCTAACCTATCACATACTCAGCTTTACTAGCTTCACTAAGGGCTATATATAGTAGTCCAAGTGCGAACACAATTTTGAGGGTTAACCTAACCTAACACACATTCACATGTGTATATTGTACTTATCCTTTTTTTGAAAGATGGTTCCAAATTCGTCTTTTATCAAGAAAGCAACAACTTAACCTTGATCCAAAATCCTTCCATTCACAAAATTAAGATTTTTCTTCGGAACGTTCACCAAAGTTAAAGTGGATATGCATTTATAGATTCGAATTTACAACTTATCTATATTAATTTCTGGTTTAACTGTATGAATATATATGGCAGAAGAACCTTAACTTTTTTCTTCGAAGTTGTAATGGAACTCATCTTCTATAAGAGCTTACAGCTGCTGGCGTATGCCGATGACTTTGATATCATTGGCTTTAACAACCTCTCCGTTAGTTCTGCTTTCTCCAGAATGGATAAGGCAGCGAAACAAATGGGTCTGGTGGTGAACGAGGGCAAGATGAAATATCTTCTGTCATCAAACTGTTGACAGTAATAACTTCGAAGTTGTAGTTAATTTCGTCTATCTTGGAACCAGAGAAAAGTTCGGCGAAAGATTTATGGTCCTTTGCACGTCGGCCACGGTGAATATCGCATTCGATGGAACGATGAGCTGTATGAGATATACGATGACATTGACATAGTTCAGCGAATTAAAAGACAGCGGCTAGGCTGACTAGGTCATGTCGTCCGAATGGACGAAAACACTCCAGCTCTGAAAGTATTCGACGCAGTACCCGCCGGGGTAAGCAGAGGAAGAAGAAGATCTCTACTCTGTTGGAGAGACCAGATGGAAAAGGACCTGGCTTCACTTGGAATCTCCAATTGATGCCACCTTGCGAAAAGAAGAAACGACTGGCGCGCTGTTGTTAACTCGGCTATAAAGGAAAGGAACCCATACGTTTTTTTCGACTAAAATTTTAATGTTCGAGTTAATACTATAATATATTTTTTGTTTTCACTAAGTATACTCAGCTCTGACCACTAAGGAACAAGTCTTACTTACAAGGTTTTAAAATTTGTAAAACACAACGGTGGAAAAGCTAATACCCACAAAATTCGTAGTTTTCATATGTTAAGGAACACCCTAGTGTGTTCTATGCACGTATATTTCGACAAATTTGCATATGTATACGTATTATAACGGTAAAACTTATATAAATATTCACAAACGCATCTAAAATTACGCACAAGCTACTGAAAATTTATTTGCCACTACAAATTGGCAGGATACAAGCGCCGCTACTCCCATATGTATATGCCTGAGCCTAGACACACACACACACATACATATAATAACAACAACTTAGTTATTGCCTGAACCATTTGAAAAGTTTTATAAACTCATCTAAATTACTTAAGCGCGCTTAACTTTTTGGGGCCACCTTTCGGGCACTTTCATAAAGAAGGCAAGGAAAACGAAGAGCAGACAGGGAAAGGAGGAGGAGAAAGCGTCATGTGTGCGTAGCATAGTCAAATAAAGCATAACAGACACGTCCACGTACTTCTGAGCTTATCCACACATCTAGCTGACCCCCGAACTGCCGTGACATACCCCTGCGCTGCGACGACGGCGTCGAACCACAAAACTTGCCCAAGTATCCCAAATAAGCAATGTGTTCTTTGCATGCTGCTTGAAAGTCTCATATTTTGTTTGAAGGCTCGCCAATGACGGCTTGCCAAATGCTTTGTGGGCGTTCTTAATAAATGAGTTGTTGGGGTGATTTGTAGTTGTAAGCAATTTAGTGCCATTATCACGTAAATTATTATTAGACAGAGACCATAAAATAGGCGCACACACGCAAACCCATGCAGGCGTTGCGGAACTGAAACACGGACCAAGCAACGCACGCAATTTTCGAATTGAACATATGTATATACCTACAGATATACAACTCATATGGTGTATTAAGTATATATATATAGACATGTGTTTAGTATTTTTGAGAGTTTATGCAAAAATACTCCATCGAGCATGTGACCGTTAACTTGGCTGTTACTGTGTGCATGTGAAAGTTATAAATGGCTAAAAGTGAAAAATGATGGAGGTGGAGTTTCGGGCGTACGCAATGGTGCCGTTAATAATGTTGTTGCTGTATTTTTGATGATGATGTTGTTTCTATTTCTGCCATTTCGGGGCAAAAGTAAATTTAGTTCGAGAAAAATACACATGCAGTGGTTTCAAAGCAAATAGAAATACAACCTTGTAGGAAATTGATGAACTGAGTGAAAGACATATGTGGTTTTGGTACCGTAGATGGAAAAAGTTCTCCAGTATATTGTTTACACAAGGATTTTGCAACACCAGTGAACAACAACAGTACTTTTTATGTCGTATTATTTGCAAAATCATTGATTCTATTATATCTTCTTCTATATTATATACTATATCTTTTAGTTGCCTAACCAGTTGTGTATTTAGGCTTTCATCTATCAGTTGTCTATACAGTTCTCTGAAAAGTTGTTTAACTGGTTTCCTCTGGAGGCCAAACGAATCACTCGCATCTATCAGTTGTCTAAACACATGTCACTGGAGGCACATCTATCAGTTGACTGACCAGTTGTCTAACTAATATCTAACTTGTAGACTCTGGAGACCGAACGGATGACTTACATTTATCAGTTGACTATCCAGTTGTCTTAACAGCTCTGGAGGCCAAATGAATGACTCACATCTATCAATTGTCTAAATAGTTGTCTCTGGAGGCCAAACAAATGCTTTACATCTATCAGTTGACTAACCAGTTAATCAGTTATCTCCGAAGGCCAGAAGAATGCCATACATCTATCAGTTGACTAACCAATTGTTTAAACAACTCTCTGAAGGCTTAACAAATGACTTGCGTCTACCAATTGTCTACCCAGTTGTTTATGGAGGCCAAACGAAGAACTTACAACTTCCTTAATACAACTTTAATAAAAATTAGTACGTTCAAAGATCGGATCGAGTTTATGTATTAATAGTGCGTTTACTACAGAAAGCTTAGTAAGAATATTCTCTCATGTTCACGAACTACAGCAATCAACTAAGGAAATTTTTGAAGATTAAGCATCGATATTTCGGGATCTATTCAATTTTTGTTGAATTCCAAAAAAAAAAGAAATTTTCATAGTGACTTTTTCTATTAGTACTACTGTATTTATCGCAGAAAACAACAAAATATAGTCCCGCAATTTCGGGATCCATGTCGGGATCGATTTCGGCTTTATCATTAATAAATTTTAATAGTTCTTATTTAATTTGTTGACTCATTGCGAAAGCAATAGAAATCGAAAAGGTCTAAGAAAGCTTTACTACCATTAAAAAATCCCAAAATTCAACAGTTATGAAATATTAAGTTATTATGATACATACATACATACATACATATATTTAGGCGATCCCACTTACTTATGTTATTACGTTAAGGTTATATCATACATTATTTTAATCGATCCCGAAATTTCGGGATTTATGTCGGGTTTTACACAAATCAATTAAAATAATTTTACTCTTTAAGTGATTTAATGAGAGCTACAATACGATAGGTACAGAATTGAAAGCAATTTCCTGGCACTAAATAATCCCGAAATTCTTTACATAAAATATATGGTTATTTTATTTTTAGAATGTTGAATTTCAAAAGAAAAGGTTTTTATAGTGACCTTTTCTATTATTACTACTCTATTTATTGCGGAATATGGGCAAAAATAGTGTCGGAATTTCGGGATTAATATCGGGATCTATTTCGGGATTATCATTAATAAATTTTAATAATACTTATTTCATTTTTGACTCATTTTAAAAGATGTAGAATTTGAAGTGGCCTCAGAAAGCTTTACTACGATTAAATAATCCCGAAATTCAATAGATTTGAAATATTCAGTTACATTGGTTGTATATTTAAGCGATTTAACATTTTATATTTGTTTTCAATATAGGGTGTTTTAGTCAGTCCCGAAATTTCGGGATTCATTTCGGGATTGTCATCTATCAATTGAAATAATTTTAGCTTATATGTAAAAATCGAGCAAAAAGCGAGGTGGTCATAGTAAACTACAATTTCAAAAACGCCACTTATTTGAATCCTAATTATTATATATTTCCATTAATTTTTTTCTATTTGTTTACTGATTACTATGTAATCTGGAAACGGAAGTAATCGTAGAAAATTTTAATATCCTTCAATAATCTCGAAATGTTATGCCATGAATAAGCTATTACTTTAATGTTAAATGAACAGAAACATCATTTACTTGATTTATGGATATCATATTCATTTTAATCAATTATATGTATTTTTTGTTAAATTTCGAAAATTTTAATCGATCCCGAAATTTCGGGATTTACCACGGCAATACTTTTTATCAATTATTAATTGTCATTTATTAATTATATTTCTCATTTCGTTTTATGAGATCTAAAATCTGATGCAGAAAGTTACCATACATCTAAATACAAAAATCGCAGCAGTAAAAAATCCCGAAATTTATTACATTCAAATAAAATATGTGGTTATGTTAACCTTTAAGGAATAGATACATTACTTATTTAAGTCAAGACAATTTAATATATTTAGTTTTCATTAAATTTAGAAAACTTTAATCAGTCCCGAAATTTCGGGATTCACTTCGGGATTACAATTTATCAATTTCAAAAATTTTAACTTTTATGTTGATTTATTTTATGAGACCTAGAATCCGATACAGATGAAAAAAGTTCTCTGCAGTAAATAGTCCCGAAATTCATTGCATGAGATACATATGTACATATGTATATATGTACATGTACATACATATATGTACATATGTATGTGGTTAAGTTGATGTTTAAGAAACAGAAACACTACTTATTTTAGTAAAGATTATTATAAAAGTTTTTTTTTACATTTAGAAAAAACTGATCATTCCCGAAATTTCGGGATTATGATCTATCAATTTCATTAATTTTCATTTTAACGTATTTTATGGGACCTAGAATCCAATTCAGACAAAAAAATTTGCTCAACACTAATTAATCCCGAAATCCAAGATATGAAATAGCAAATTATGTTAATAAATATGGTGTCTTGAAGAGGCATTTGGGTGCTTTGAGTCAACAATATCTTCATTGCTACACCAATTTCTCGCAAGGGCTACTTTCTATACTACAAAGCGTTCCTTCGACGCCATATCACCTACTAAACACACATGCAATGAGTATAATTTTATTGTACGCATAAAACATGTGAAGCATTTTTCCGCTGCCTTACACCAACGCCATCAACTTGCCGGCAACGAATGGTCGCGCATGTTGACGTTGAAGTTGACGACGCTAAATTCACTTTATAAGCGCATTTGTATGCGAGTGAACGCGTCAATAGTCCTCAAACGTACTTACAAGCGCAGAATATTGCACGACCAGCACTTACGTGATTAATGGATTTTTAACAAGTTCCATACACGCAGAAAGTCAAGCGAAAATGTGAACCGAAGAATATGCGACATGATGCAGCAAGTGCGTCGACAAAGGCAAAAGCAATAGCTGTGGCATATGTATACTAGGCTAGCGCCAGGTGGTTGGAACTCGAGCGCAAAAAGTCGAAAAGTTGATGTGACATAGGCAATGGCTAAACTTTTCTGACAGGCGAAATAGGCACAGACGAAACACAGGCAAATTATGACAGCTGTTAACCCGCAATGTGCGCGTCGGTCCCACTGTGTGTATGCCTCTATGTGTCGCTGTATGCCGGCGGCTAGTCGACGATATGGACGCGCCACAACAATAATGGTATTTTAAGACTTTGACTGCATGAAAGCACTCAAACGAAAATATATACAAACACACTGGTGTGTACATATGTGTGCAAGGAGTGGGAGAGTGATGGGGGCTACAAAAAATTATGGCTTCGACACGCATTTCGCTTGTAGCCTGTAGCATGGACCGACAGCCTGATGATGACGTTGAGCCTAAACCAGCGCTGAAGCGTGTGCCACGCGCCTGTAAGTGGCAGGAAGCGGAAGGAAAGCCAAGAATGGTCTGGGGTATGAACTTGTTAAATTTAATTATGCCAAGGTTGAGCATAGGCGACGAATGGCATACACTCTCTGACACAACTGCAAAACGCCAGATGGGTTGTGGCAAGTTGGCCGAGGAAGGCAGAAGTGAGACAAAAATACACGAAAATTAAATTAGGCAAGGAAAGTGTGTGTGAGAGACCCAAGAGTAATATGTGCTAAAATTAACAGGCTGCAAAAAATCAATCAATTAATATACCAGCAAAGGCGCCGAAAAAAAGTTGTGAGACCCTATAGACTCCACACTTTTACTTAACTCTTGCTGTGCAAAAAAAACAAAAAATAAATGTGTCATGCGCTTGTGTTCGCCGTCGACCAATTAGCTTGCTATGCCGAATCTTCTCTACCTCTACACACTCTGCATACGAGTATAGGCACGCATGTTGCCACCTTTCTCCAACATCAACCGAAAATTCCATTGAAACGCACTGCATACAAATTGCTTGCTTCTTGCTTGTGTTTTTATTTTTTTTTTTTTGCCCGAGAGTCGATATGACAACTGCAGCAAAGTGAAGCCATTGGGGCGTAGTACGTGCCAAAGCTGTCAGTAAGCGACAAATGTCAGCCGACAACACCTGACCGGCTAACGGTATGTCAGTACCTGTGACTAGCTGCCTGACTGTTGAGCAGCTTCACGCTTTTTCTTCCTCTGCTACGCACGCTTGATGGAAAGTTTGATGGAATTTTACAGTTTGCAATTAAAATTTTTGACAGTTGGCAAGCGTCAGGCAGGCAGTTGACAGTTAGCAGTTTTGACATTTCGCTTACCAAAATTCTGCTCAGGTGACAATGTAACGCGTGTGTGTTTAACGTGTGCTGGAGTTGCCAGATTTTTCATTTTGTTTTTGGATAACTATGTGGAAGATGTAGCTGTGTCTAGAATAATATTTCCTAAACCAATAGGTCGCTCGGCTGACTATTTTCTAAGGCCTTTCGGTTGTGCTTAGATTTCGAGATTATTGCTTTTATGATTATAATACTTCTGATTCAATAGGAAATTTTCTTCACAGAAAACTCTAAATTGCTTTCGTAGGTCTTGTTCTGCTTTTATGAGAGTATACTTGGTCAATAGTTTCCTATCATAATTCATATTCAACGTAGAGCTTCAAGAATGACGCAGAGTTTTCGTATTAATTTTAAAAGCTTCCTTTTGCTTCTTCAAGAGACTGCTAAGTTAGTGATTCACTTGGTCAGTAGTTCTTATCCTATTTCTAATTCAATGTAGAACTCCGAGAATGATGTAGAGTTTTCGTATGATTTTTATGAGCCTCCTTTTGCTACTCTGAGAGGCAGCTAAGTAAGGACCTGCCTGCCTGGACAAGCAGTCTTCGAAGTATTCAACAAAAGTCAGGAAATTTTAATTCCGAAAGTTTCGTAGATAGTGAAAGAAGCAAATATATTAGTGCGTCATCAACAATCGTGACAATTTTTCATAGCTTCGAACATCGATTTCTTTGTTCCTTGTTTCTTTGATTATTGCAAAAAATCTTTTTAGAAGAAAAAGGACTTCTGTTGAGTTTTATCGATAGGTTCTTATTATTATCATATTTGAATTAATGAGATTGGAAATTTATAGAGGTTACTTGAAGTAAAAGTTTACCACCTATTTTTGACCACTAGTTTCTCTAGCATTTTGCTAAGAACCCCACACTTTAGAAATTTTCCCATAAACTGCTTACGAATCCGCTAAGTTCAACTCTTAAAACCCTAGAGAGCCTTTTGACATTTCCTTGCTATCACTAAACTTTATCACTACGCTATTCTCCATTAGTCTATCTCTCTCTCTATCTCTCTATTCAGAAAATATCACCGTGACATACCAATCAGCCGTGACACGAACATATAGTGACTTTTACGTGAGTGTGACAAGTTGAAATGACAATCGAGCGCAATGACAGCCACTATAGCGTCTGTGTAGGCAAAATAGTTTAGAATGCCACACAAGTAGACACAGCCGCATGTACACAAAACAAGTAGAGGCAAAACTTTGACAGTCAGTTGGAAAAGCGCAAGCCAAAAAAAATGCGAATAGGCTTGGGGATGCAGCGAATTTGAGTGCCGATGCAGCTCAATCGAAGTGGACGCAAATTGGCTTATTGCAAAAGTCAAAAACCTAAATCCACGCGCATCGAAAGCATCGAAAAATTTGCAAAGGCAGCCGACAATACAAACGATTGCATGACAATGCGCAGCCTCGGAACAGTGGACTAGGACTCAGATAAATTTAGTGAGAAATCGGAAATTTTTTGTTATAAAACGATAGTTAGCATTGTTAGGAATCAGAACTCAGAAGTTCGAATGATTAATTTCGATTAATCAAACTAGATAAAATTTAATTTGATTAAATGAAATTATTTTGTATGAGATAAAATCAAATTAGAAATCTTGTCCAAATAAGTTTAAATTAGCCTGGAGTACATTAAAATTAATCATTATGATAAGATTTAATTGAATAGATTAAAGATTTATTTGGTTTTGATTTCTATTATTTGAATGAAGATAGTTTATGCAGTCTGCATTAAGTTAATCGTGATTAATTGAGATTCGTTTGTTGAGATAAAGTCAGAATATTAGTCTCGACTAAGAAATACATAACAGATTAAGTTAATTTGGATTAGTCTAGTTTATTTTGTGTGAGATAAACTCAGAATATTAACCTCGACTGAGCAATACAGACTAGATTAAATTCATATTGATTAATCGGAATTAATTTATGTGAGAAAAAGTCTCATTAGTTATTAATGACTGAAAAATTCAGACTAGATTATTTTAATCTTGATTAGTTGCAGCTATTTTGTGATAAATAAACTCAGATTATTAATTTCAACTGAACAAAACCAACTAGATTAAGTATATTTTGATCAAGTCAGATTAATTTGTGTTTGATAAAGTCAGATTAATAGCCTCGACTAAACAATAAGGGCCAAAGCTAGTTAGTTTTGAGTAGTTGCGACTAATTTGTGTTTGATAAAGTCATGTTTTTACACACACTACTGTATAATATGGACTAGATTAAGTTTATTTTGACTAATTCAGAGCAGTTTGAGTCAAATAAATGCCGATTAATAATCTTGACTGAAAAATAAATGACAAGGCTAGTTAGTCCTGTTTAGTTAAGATTAATTTGTGTGTAAGAAAGTCAGCTTACTAATCTTGACTAAATAAGATTGTTTGATTTTTGTTAGACACAACCAATTTTCAATTGAGATTATTTGAATGTTATGAAAACCAGGATACCTCCTAGCAGCTTAATTAAAGATTAGACAACAGTAGCTTAGGATTGATAAGGTTATATTTGATTTGATTGCAAGAGATTATTGAGATTGGTTACAGTAATTACTATTACTTTGAAGTCGTTTAGATAGATTAGACTTGATAAACCTAGTTGGCGTGATACTTAGGTAAAATGATTGGGCATTAGTAGATTTAGTTTATTCTGTTTGAATAAAAATCCAGATTAATTAGAGAATTATTCTTATCCCGAAGTACATTGTGAAAGATAAAAAATTAAATTAGATTAAATGTAGTTAATCAGATTCGACAAGTTGAGTTTCAATTAATTAATAAATATTAAAATAAGATTAGATAAACTTAAGTTGACATTACTAATTAGATTGCAATGCAAATTTGTGGATTAGATTACATTGTATGGAGCAATAAAGCACTCATTTCAATCATTATAGAGAGAGAAATGAATAATTTGATTAGAATTTTGATTCGGTCAGATTTAGTTTGACTACATTTGATTAAGTTAGAACGATTAAATTTAGTTGGGTTAAATTTGATTAACTTAGACTAGAGTATAATACATTAAATGGAATTCAATGAAGATTCAGAAAACTAGTTAAGATTATTCTATATAAACTTATACTCTGCTGTAGTCTATATGTATATTTTCAGTTTCAGTTCAATAAGTTATACAGGTCTAAAAAAGATTGGGTTAAATTAGAGGGTGTCAGTAGATTTTTAGTTCAGATTAGTAAGTTTGAGATTAAAATCAAAGAAATAGATGATGAGAGTTATTATAGTATGAATTAAAAATACTGGATTTTTTCTGATTTTGAGGTGAAATGGGGCTATGTAGCATTAGTTATGATTTATCTCTACAGAAAATATTAAATTGAATAAGACTTAAGTTACAACTAATCAAAGTGTAGACAACAACCAATTTTAAAACAGATTAGGTACTTTTACTTAAGATTAATCTTTATAAACTTAGACACTGCTGTAGTCTTTGGATGTATTTAAAAGAAGATTAAGCTTTATGAGTAAAAGAGAAAAGTAGTCGATTAAGATTAAATGAAACTTAACAGAATCTGCTCTTACTCACGTTAAGATTAATGAGATTGAAGGTTAAAATATACGAAAATTCCTGGGATTGATAAAAATTTCAATTATAAATGATGTAGGTACATTATTTATGACTAAAATCTGTAAACTTAGACTTCAGCATACAAAACTAAATAACGAATTGGACAAGAGTGAGATTAATGTTAGTTGAGATTAATTAAAGTGTAGACTAGAACCCAGCCCAGTTTAGTCTAAATAAATGAGTTGAAATCTTATGAGTTTAGTGGTTTGGTAACATTAGTCAAGAAATATTTATATAAAATTAGACTACACCATATAAAATTATATGAAAAAAGATTAATTTGATCAAAACTGAATTAAATTTTAGTTAGGATCAGTTGAACGACTACACTAGACTACAATTTTTTTAATTATTAATGATGTAGATAACTTAGTTACGATTAGTCTCTATAAACTTAGACTATAGCATACAAAATTATGCTAAAAAATATTAACAAATTGTATGAGACTGAGACTAATGTTAGTTAAGATTAATTAAGGCGTAGACTAGAACCAGTCTACCAAGTTCAGTTTAAATAAATGAGTTGAAATGTTATGTGGGTAATAGCTTGGTAACATTAGTTAAGAATATTTTATGTAAAATTGGACTATACTGTCGAAGATTATATGAAAAAAGATAAATTTGAATGAAACTGAATTTATTATTAATTAGGATTAGTTGAAGGACTACACTAGAAGTTATTGACTTGAGTTGAATTAAACTTAATTATACGGATTAATTTGCACCTTAGTTAAGATTAATCGGATTAAAATAAAGTAGAACAAAATTTATAGGATTTGATTGAAAATAATATAAGTTAAGATTAGTTGCAGGGCAGACTAGCAGCAATTGTATTAAGGAAAATTGGACGGAACCATTGGCAACCTAGTTAAGATTAGGTAGATTAAGATAAAATGGAACAAATGGAATGAACTTGACTGAAGATTATGTTAGTTAGGATTAAGTAGTTAAGGTTAGGTATTTAAGATCAGTGAGGCTCAGATTAAAACAAAATATAAGAAATTGCATGAAAATTGATTGAAAATAATAAAAACTACATTTGCAAAATGGATTAGCTCTGGTACACAATTTAATTAGTTAAGATTTCTCTGATTAGTTAAGATTAGTAGATTAAATTTAGTTTGAGACAAGCTTGCTTACTAGATGATAGGTGTTAAAAATTGTTGATTCTTTCAAAAAATGTTTAAAATTTAAAAATATGCAGATCTCGGATTCCATCTATCCACTGCACTCCAACTGTCACAAGCACAAGCGTGTCACGTTACGCTTTGCCACACTTCGTTACGCTGAGCGCACCGTCAGTGCCTGCGCCTGCCGCACTGAAATTCCCATATAGTATAGTCGTACATAGGCTGACAGCCAGAACGCCGTTGGATTGCAATATTGCCTCGGATTGAATGGAAATGGCAAATTGTGAATGGCAGCGGTGAAATGGCCGATAAAAAGCAAATCCTCAGCAACGTTGCACCAAACCGAACGAACGAAAATTCACAACTTTGCTCCGATCATGTCCTGAGGTACGACATTGCCGGGTGCAAGGACAAACTAACGGCAAAGCGTTGCTGATTTAAATTCAAGCAGATTGATAGTAGAGACCGATGTGATACTCAACGGAGTGTAGAGAGAGAGAGAGAGAGAGAGAGAGGGAGAGAGAGGGAGGGAGATGGGGACGTTGGGACGCACAGAAGAGCGACCGTTAAACGAAAACTGAATGCAGAATGAATGCAAAATACAAACTGGCAAAAAGGATTCCTTGCATTTTTTACCGTCATTTGTTGCCATACAGCAAAGCCATTTACCGTTACAGGCTAACGTGCCACAAAAGCGGCAAGTGTGTACTCATATATGTATGTGTGTGTATGTGTATGTAAATGCCTGCTACACGCCGTCAAACAAAGAAATCAGCAAACACAAACAAATTGCGGTGGCAATAGAGAGCTTTTAGCCGAGCCGTGTGACCGGCTAGTAGTGCTTTCCGCTGTCCGTCGATATGTCGGATCATGCAAGTGATTGCCTGCAGGCAAGCATATAAAGCAGTTAGTATGTGCGTTGGTATATGTGTGTGTGTGCATAAAGCATGCCTCGTATATGTTTACCTCAATTGCTCGTTCGATTTCTGCTCTCCACACAGCCAAACACACATCACACTCATACACGTGCACACAAGAAAACCCTGTTACATGCGTCCCCTAAATGCCGCAGGGCTTTCAGCCACTCGCACACCCTCCAATTCCACTCAACTCCACACTTTACGACGACGACGCATTGGCAACGCTGTTCGATTGAATTGACGTGTGACATTGAAATGTTGCCCCGTCACCCAGTGTTGCCCGTTGCGCATTGCCTTTGCCAGCGCAAACGCTACGCGGCGGCGGCGGTGATAGATGCCTGCGGGTGAAAAGCAATTGCACAATGGCAAATTGCCAACCGCTTGTTGGCTGCATTGGAAAAAAGCAGAAGCAGACAAAAAAAGACACGAACAAAAAAAACAACAAGAAATTGTGAACATGAAATCAAAAGCGTTTGGAAATTCCGCACAGCACAAAAGGAGAATCATTACACATTTGTGAGATAGCAAAGACAAGGCAAATAATCGCGTGCGACTTGCCTATCAATGACATTGTGTGCCTGGCAGCATGTGTGTGCGGTTGTGGGGCGTGGGTGATAAAAATCAGGATATGCGTTTTTCTCGTAGGTTGTTCAGCAATGCGGCATATGAAGTGTTTGTGTTGTTGTTTTTGTTTTTTCAAAATTGCTTGGCATCTAAAGTACCTTAATTTCGTCGAACATATCATGTTTGCGCATAATAAACTATGCACGGTGTATAAACCGAATTTAAATTAAGCAACTGAAAATATATTGGAAAAATGCTTGCATTTGAGAAAAAATAACAACAAGGAAATGCGATAACTTTGGTTGCAAGTGGCTGGCTGAAGTTTTCCATACAAGAAATTGATCTTCATCGGTCAGTTTGTATGGCAGCTTTATGTTATAGTAGTACGATCTGAACAATATATTCGCAGATTGTAACGGTGCCTTAGAAAATAATTAGTGCTAAATTTCATGAAGATATCTCGTTAAACAAAAAAGTTTCGATACAAAGACTTCATTTTGATTGGTCAGTTTGTATGGCAGCTATATGCTATAGTCGTCTGATCTTGATAAATTGTTCAGAGATTATATCGCTGCTTTGAAAAATAATCCATTCGAAATTTCGTGAAGATATATCATCAAATAAAAAAGTTTTTCTTATGAGGACTTGATTTTGATTAGTAAGTTTGTATGGCAGCTATATGCTATAGTCGTCTGATCTTGATAAATTGTTCAGAGATTATATCGCTGCTTTGAAAAATAATCCATGCAAAATTTCGTGAAGATATCTTGTCAAATAAAAAAGTTTTTCTTATGAGGACTTGATTTTGATTGGTCAGTTTGTATGGCAGCTATATGCTATAGTAGTCCGATATCGTTGGTTTCGACAAATGAGCAGCTTTTTGAGAAAAGAGGAACGTTTGAAAAATTTCAGTTTGATATCTCACAACCTTGTAATATATTAGTTACATCGTATCCCTATATATTTATACTAGTATAAAGGGTCTCTGACGTTTCCTTCTGAATGTTACAAATTTCGTGGAAAACTTAAATACACTCTGCAGATCATAGAAAATAATAATAATTGGGTACGACAATTTTGATTTAAAATTGAATATTTAAGTTTTTACGCCACTTCCTCAACCCAAGCGAAATATATGAATCATATAAATCATACATTTTCCTACAGCCATTCTCAAACCTTTAGAAAGTTTTTGATTTTACTGAATTTTCAAATATATTACTTTCTACATACATATATATGTATATGTTACTAACCATGTAAAAATTATAACCAAATGAGATTCTTATTATAATATCCGGTACGGTAAACTCTATAAGCCATAACCAACATAATTTTCTAGTTAAATTTTAACATTGGAGAGTTTTCAAATATACAGCTTTCATCAAATGTTTATAGCAGTTGAAAACAGTTGAAGTTCTTAAAATGTTATCCAACATTTTCGCCGATAAAGCTCAAACCATAATCTCAGCAAACGATAATAAACATATTTTCCCAATTACACTCTAACATTGGAGAGTTTTCTAAAAAATAATATGCCCAAACGCAATACTTCTCGAATAGTTTTTAGTATTATTTTTCTGAAAGCTTTTATGACTCAATTTGGTAATAATATTTCTTAGTTTGTAGAATTTAAAATTAATACTTATCAAGAATATTTTTTAAACTATTTTTTAGTTTTGGCCATGAGTTAGGATGTGATTTAGCTAGCGGTAGCTCATTTCTTCTTAGCGAGCTGGAGGTTGTGTGAGCCGAGCCATGCTTGCGTCCATGTCATGACCTGATTAAGCTTTTTTCGCGCTTCTTCTGTGTCTGTTGCCGTAATTACTGCTGCAATGTCATCGCGAAGCCAATTAAGTACGATTCGAGAGCATCGTACCTGATGTTCTAGAATGGATGCCAACTATCGTGATTCCTCTTTAGTTTGGTACAGCAGTTTTCTGTTACTAAGGTAGCTCCGCACCACAGCATTGAGATAGTCGGGGATTTAAAAGCTTTCTTCGAGAGCATCGATCATAGCCAACGGTTTTTGTTAATACCATCGCTTAGTTCCTCCCACCTTTTCGTTTTGCTATCATCGATGGCGTGCCTCAGCTCCTTTTTTGTTGCTTTATGCTGATCGGCTTCTCCGGATGCGGCTCCTCTACGCCTGGATCGTGTGTAGGATCTGCGAAAGCGGAAGCATATACGTCTGAGTTGGGCAATATTTTCTGTCCACCAATAAACTGCTGTTTTATGTTTGCTGTGGGCAGCCCTGTGTATTGATTTTTGACAGGCTCTTCTTATATTAAGCATTGTGTTCTCAAATTTTCTTGAAATTATGGGGGAGCTGCTAGATGGGTATTGATTGACTATTGGGTTTAATAATTTCGAAGTGTTTAGCTTCGAAAAGTTTCATTTTTGTCTTCCAGTATTTTTCTTGTGCTGATTAGCGTTTGTTTCGGTGTCCATCTTGAAAGAAATGTACTAATGATCGCTGCCAGTGTAATCTTCTTGGACTTTCCGTTTCTTTGTTTAGCCTGCCATGTGTTCTGGTGATAGAGTAATGTCTGCTAAGGTTTCCTTGCATCCTGCTCTTCTAAACGTGGTTGTATTTCCTATGTTGAGCACTATTAGACCAAGCCCCACAACCATTTCTAGAAGTCTTTCCTCTCGAGTCCGTGTTTGGCATACCGCTCTACGACTTTCGAATTTAGGTCTCCGGCGATAATTAGTTGACCTTCTATAAACCTGACTGTGTCCTCAATATTGTCGAGCTGGGATGATACCTATTTACAAGGTGAGCCATTTCGAGGTTCTGTAATTAAAAACAAAAAATACAGAGAAACTTAAAATTTAACGGGGAGTGTTTGTTATTATTCGAAAGAACATTTTTTGGTATTTATTTTTTGAATATTATCTCTGTCAAATGTTGGCCGTGGCTACGTCTCAGATGGTCCAATTTTCGATGACACGTTCGAGCATTTCGACTGGTAACTGGCAAATGACAAGCGTGATGATTTGTTCCAAGGCCTGAATCGAAGCAGGATTGTCCGCATTGACTTATATATGCCCACACCGAAGTGTTCTGTACATAAATGATAGTGGCTATGGAAGAAGCAGAGCTGCTATTCTTATAAAATCTGGTATCTCTTGCACGAAGCTTGAACTTTCACAATATTAATTGGAAATTTAACGATAGCTCCTTATAGTTTCCCCCGTCACACAATCTATCGCCGGAGATATATGAAACTATCATAATTTTTTAAGAAATACGGACCGATGATTCCACCGAACAAAACAAACCACACCAAACCATTGTTTTTTCTGGATAAAATAGTAGCTCTTGAATCTATTCAGGTTGCTTTTTGTCCTAAATGCGCCAATTGTGCTAGTTCATATACCCACAGAGCCAGAAATGGGGCTCATCGCTCAACAAAATTTTGCTCGAGTGGACCTGGTCGACTCGGTCGAATATTATCCAATAATGAATGCTGGGTCTCAAGATGGGTGATTATGTTGCGAACAGTACACGATTTCCACGATAAAATGCCGAACAATACTGAACACTGAACAAAAATAACATAACAACTTGACATGACTCACGCGTGATCTGTCAAAAAAAGAACATTGAAAAAAGTACCTCCACTTGCATCAACCGTTACTTAATTCTACATAAACTTGTACTTCTATAGCTCAAAAATACATAATATAATACTTTTATAAACACTATTTTAATTAAACTAAGAAAGTAAAAAAAGTAAAAGCATTTTCTTAACTTCCAAAGAACTCTATTAAAACACAACCGCGACTGCAATTGCCATACAAATCATATAATCCACCGCACAATTTTTTCACACACTTTGACTTTATCGTTATATTTTCCTGCAAGATTTTTGAGCTTTTTAATTTACAGTTAACTTTGCCACGTACAAAAAATTTTAAATTTTATACAATTCGAAAGAAAAAGACCAGGTGAAGGGGCATACGAAAACGGTAATAGCATTGGCTTAGAGCCGCATATAGCGCGGTGCCATGCAATGTGGCAGGTAGAGAGTCAGAGTATGGAGGGCAACGCAATGTGCAATTGTGGCATGGTCTGTTGCGATAACAAAAGAAGCCACAGCGGCGTGGCAGTCTCGCCTGAGTAGACGCGGCGCGCACATTACTGCAATGCAGTCAACCGAACATACCAACGCTATGCACACACAGACGCACCTCAACTCGCAAACAAACTTTGCATATGAGCGCACACTTGCCACAGTTGCCAAGTGTTGCCGTGCAGAGTAGCTATGCAGTGTGGTTGTGTGTGTGGCGCGTTGAAAAAGTAAAGAAGCATAATTGTGCACCTACCAGATGAGAGAGGAGGGGCAGCGCCAAAAGTGCAGTGGTGTGGCTTAAACATGCAAAGCCGCAATAACGAGCCAAATAGCAAAAACAACAGCAACAAAAACAGAACAAAATTTCAACGCAAAAGCACAAAAGAAAAAGTCTGCACGCTGGAGTGGCACAAACGCGCGCGCGCACATACATATATGATGAGTGCCGTGGCACTCGCGTCCGTACGCTAATAAGAACATGCACACGGCACCAGCCACGCATTGGTAAATATTTATGAGTCTGTATGGTCGGCGGTTTACGCGCCAAATGCGAATTAATAACGTGCGAACCCTGCTCGCCGCTTCGCAATGCGCGCTTTTGTTGTCTGCCTGCCGTGTTTGCTTGCTCTGCCTTAGCGTTGTGAGATAGCGGCGCTCAATGCGTACATCTGCCAGTATGCGCGCGGCATGCGTCAGTGGCAAGTACATATGCATGGCGGTGCGTAATTTTTCTTTCACATAACATTGGCGCCACATTAGTGCGCGATCGTGTGCGTCTAGGCGCGCATATGAAAATATGGCGCGGCCTGTGTCCGTCTATGCGCGCATATGAAAATATAGCGCGACGTGCAGGTGTACGCTATGCTACACTTAAAAGCATAATTTTCGGGCGCCAACGCATCTCAACCCCACCCTGCGCGTCACCTTTTTCCGCGCTAATCATCGGCGCTTTGTATGTGACCAAAGCTATAGTGCAAGCGCAGAAACTATGCTGCGGCAAGTTTGCTCCGCCAGTCCTTCGGTTTGTTGCTGGCAACGTATGTACGCTATATGATGACGCGTCAACGTACAATGGTGAGCGCGCGCGCTGTCCATCAACGATTTTGCTGCATTGATAGTTTCGCGTTTTTCGCATTTTTGCGCACAAGCGCCGCGTCTGTAAAGGTGAAGCGTACGTGTGCGCGCCAATACTGCCCAAGCACTGCGCGCTTTGCTAACGGCTACGTTGCTGGTTATTGCAGCCACGGCGCCCATAACCGACTAGCCCCGACGCCAGACGCACCACCGCAGGCACAAATTGGTGCCGTCAAGTAGCGAGACATGGCAGAATGTTGACATTGATGGCGCAGGCTTTTGTACGTATTAAAGGGTTGCCGCCTGCATTGCCGCTTCAATTGCAAATGAGTCGGCATTGTGTGGCGCTTTGTGTGTTGGCGTTGATTGCGCGGTCGCAAGCGCGTGTCTGTCGCATGTGTTGTGCGTGCTGTTATACAACTAGTATATACTCGTATGTATGCGTACCTGCAATTGGTATCGACTGCTTTTGTTGTTGCAGCGATTATTATTGTTATTGTTGTGGTAATTCAAAGGTATCATAAGCGCCAACAACAACACGTATATACAAAAACAACAACAGCTATATACACACAGTAATCCACAATGCTGTATGCTGTCATAATAACAAAAACAACGCCAACAACAACATCTACGCACAATTGCTTAGCCTTACTGGCGCTTTGTGTCACTCATACGCCGTGTTGCCCGCACTTGGCTGGCAAACTCAACGCATCATTTGTGCTCTTATCAATCGTGTAGTTGCCAGTTGCATTATATTATATAATGTTGATTATGTTAGTGTCGATTGTGCTAGTAGTAGTTGTTGTATTTAAATGCAGCGGTAAATAATGGAAAATTGTATGAGTTGATGCGATTAAGCCGTGTATAGTCGCGTACATCAGTGCTTAATCAAAATTATTGCTTACAAAAGCGGAAGACCATGCTGGTGGTTTATGTGCAGGCAAAGTTTGAAAATTTATAATTTTAGTAGTTATAAAAATTATTTCTGTGCTAAATTTCAGAGGGACTTAATTAACATAATTTCCTCTTTACCTGCATGGTAAATTCGTCAATCTTAAAAACTCCAAATATACTTCTCTTGCATGAGTTAGTCTTAATTTTTTGCAAAATTTTCGAAACAGAAATACATTGTGACAAAGAAGTACTCGGAATTTTTAAATTAAACGCATAATATTAAATTATTCATTAAGATTTATCTTGTCGCCACCCAAATGTAATACACTTATGCAAACGATTTTTCCATTCCTCGAAATCCTTTTCATAAGCATTTTTTTTATCTCTTCGATCGACTGAAAACGGATTAAAAGGGAGCCAATTTCAGTTTTGGGATTAGCGGAAATGACGCGGAGCCAAATCTGGTGAATACGGTGGTTGACCAATGGTATTCATTGTATTTTTGGCTTTAAATTGGGCCACAATCGTGGCTCGATACAATCGTGCATAATAATCGTATAAAATCCATTAATTGTTCTTCCACAATTCCGGCCGTTTTCGAACTCTTTATTGATCTCTGTCCCTCTAGACAGGTTTTGGCTCGTTTTTTCCCTCCATTTAGATGATTGTTGGCTTGTTTGCATGTCAAACTCATTTATCCATATCTCATCGGCAGTTATAATGCTCTCCAAGAATCGGACCAGATCAAGCGTGCCCAAAGACTCCTGATTGCGGTACTCTTTTTGAAAAAAATCAGCTTTATCGGGACGAGTCAAGCAAGAACGTGTTTTATGCCCAAAATATTGACAAAAATCATTCGAACGGATTAGCGACAGATGTCGAGCTCCTTTGTCATCTCTCTAACACTTACCTGACGATTTTCAGACACCATATGAGGTCGAAGATCGTCCAGAACTAGGCATGTCTCAATGATCTCTCGGAAGTGTTTTTGATAAAACTGAAGCCCTTTCCAATATTCATAACGATTCCGCACCCGAAATTTAGTTAGAAATACAAAATTTGAGACAAATTCTTTGTTCGATATTTTTATCCATTGCAAAATTCACAACACACTACTGAAGTGGACCGACTTAAACAGCTGCTTTAAACAAACTGGTTGACAAATATTCTCAAATATATATTCGATACACATATGTATATTTAACAAATGATTTTTTTGAAATTCGCAATTGGATATATTCCTTTAATTAAAATCCAGTTTGCTACAAAAATTCAGAAGGAGACTAAGTGGTCAATAAGATGACGGACCACTCGCATCAGGCATGTTTTCAATGACCTCACAACCTTCACTGAATACCATGTGGCGCTCTACTCGTGAAAACATAAGCACCCCGAAACACCTCCATACCATGTTTATCGATTCCGTAGTCGCTATTTCACTAGAAATACAAAATTTTTAGTAAACCACTACTGTGATCATATTGAAGGGTGAATTTTTCGAATCGTTAAAAATCGGCTCTAAAAGTGAATTCTTCGATTTTAACTAGGTCTGAATTTATTATCTCATACTGCATTGGTGATCAAATTCGTTGGCATAAATGTATTGCAGCGGGAGGGGATTACTTTGAAGGAGATAAAATGGACAAATATCACCTTTCTAATCGACTTACGGAGATCAGACTTCACATGAACTTAGATTGTATATATAAATTCAATTAGATTGTATATGTCAATTCAAAATATATAATGACTTTAAGTTCGAACACATTTTTATCTCGGATGATAACAAAAACTATTTATTTTATTAAAACTACTCTAATATTCATTATTTATACCTTCTTTCATTCCAAAACTGTTAGGTAATTGTTTGATAATATTGTAGTCATAGCTACAGGTCTCAAGGATTGTGTATGGATGTATGATGTATGTTTCAGTGCGCTCCGTAAATATTTTCTCTATATTTGTTTACCGAGTAGCATTTTGGAGAAAGGATGAACATTGATAGCATTCATGCGGATGACAACTTTACACGCATTAGGCCTTTCTTTTGAGCAAAAATGTCAATTTTATCTCGGAACTGATGAGCCATTAATCCATTTTGAGTAAATGCCCAAAAATAGTTCTATAAACATATCATATTTTGAACACCCAGCTATATAATTTTTGAGTTATAGATCTAAAATTTCGCACAGGTTTTTTCCATACCAAAAAACTGCTCCTTTTTGTCAGAAGTGCAGATATCGGAACTTTTTTTAGGATATAAATGTCATACAAATTAACGAATCAAAAACAAGCTATTGTATTGAAAGCTTTTATTTTATAAAATATCTTTACAAAATTCAACATATATTATTATCCTAAATATTCCTACACTCTTGGAAAATAAAATTAAATTGCTATAGAATATAGCAGCTATACAAACTGACCGATCAAAATCATCGGATCACTGTAGCGTATAGTTGCCACACAAACTGATGAAAGTGAAAGTGATACACCCGACTCTCCGTTCGTAAATCATATATTTTATTGTAGTTTTCTGTCATGCCGTTAGTCTTTTTACGCTTTAACAAACACTTTGTTGCAATAGTCTTGTTTTTGTTTCATTTGCTCATCCACACATACTTATACAACCGACACATACACAAATTCACTGATATTCCTTAATAGCAAGCCATACATAGTTTCGGAAAAGTAAGTAAACAAGCATTATCTCTTCATAAGCAACAAAGTATCGTCATAAATAATTCATTGAGTAAATACTTATGCGCACTTCTGCTTACTTATGCTTGCTTATACGGTGTACAGTTATATTTTTAGTAGTTGTACTCAAAACTTTTGCGCATAAGCTTACTTTTGCATAAATTTGTATGCAAAGATATCGGCACAATATCGAAAGCGCTCGCATACATGCACAAACACAAATATACATATAAAGCAATAGTTATTTTTGTTTGTGTGTGCGACTGTGCAAATACCGGAAGTTGATCTATATGCTGCCAAAATTTGTTGAGCTGTGGCATCCGGCTTCAGGCAGCTGTCGTTGCGGCATAAACAAACTCAACGCGGCGCTAATACATTCATCAATGAAAGCGTATGCAAGAATTTCACTTGCTCTGCGCTCTCAGTCAAGCACCTGCCATGCTGCCACACCCTTTTCGTTGCAGTGTTGGTTTGTAGTTGGTAGTCACGCTGATGCAGTTGTTGGTGCTACATTTTGAAATGTTGCTGTAATGTACATATGTTGTTGTTGTGGTTGTAAAATTTGTGGTTGTAGTTGTAAATTTTTTTGTTGTTGTTGTAACTTTTGTTCTTATTCTTGATATATAATTTTAAACCTTCTTGTTGTTGTTATTAATGTTGTTGTTGTAATGTATTTGTTGCTGCATCATACATTGTTGTTATTGATTTTTTTGTTGTTCTGTTGGCATTTTTCTTTATTATTATTTTTGATTGGTTAAACTTGTTTGTTGTTGTTATAGTATACATATTTTGTTGTTGTCATATCTATTGTTGTTGTAATATCTACTGTTGTTGTAATTTTATTGTAATGTCGCCTGTCATCTTCACTATTTTTGTTGTTGGTTTTACAACTTTTTTATTACTGTTGTTGTTGTTGTTGTTGCAATGTTGCACCAACTTATCCGCTATCCGCTGCATATTTTTCGCATATGTGCGCCAACAAATTTTCCACTCGCAATCGCATTCGCATTCATTCGCTGATTTCCTCGTCGCATACGTTCACTATGCGCCTAAAAGCAAGCAGCGGCGCCCAATCGCACACGAATACTAGCTCAACTCATTGCATGAATTTGGCGCATATGTGCATATAAGAGACTATGTATGTATGTGTAAATCCTTTTGCGTTATTGAAATACTTTTTTCGTTTTCCTCACATATTTTGGCGTATTTTCGAGCTTTACTTTTGCTTCGTTTTTTTGCTGTTGCTTTCTTTTTCGAAATAGCTGTAGTGCTTGCGCGCTTGTTGCAGTGTAACGCTGATGACGGAAGTTTTGATAAGCTCAGTTCATTGGTTTTTCGACATGGCGGATTTTTACTTTCGCCATTTCCTCTGCTCCTCCTACCGCGCCTCTACGTTGCTTTGCGAAATACTCGCGCTCGATCGACTGCTGCCTCAATTGAGTGCGCGTCTATAAAGCACAGTTGTATGTGTTTGTGGGGTTTTCATTTCACACATACATGCTGTTGTTGTTGTTGTTTTACGCAGTTTTTGTTTCGTTTTTATTTGGTTTTCGTTCACTTGCGCGCCAACGTTCTTGCGCTGAATATGACGCTTGCTGCGAAAGTTTTAATGCATCCGTATAGATATGAGCATTTGAGCCGTTCAATTTGCATACTTCAGAAAAGTTATTTGCACTTCAGCTTATTCGTCGATAACTTCTAAATCAGTAAGATGGAGTGGCTGTTGGTGAATGTGTTCGGTGTATGCGCATAATTGGAAACTTATGAAAGTTGCAGCAAAAATATAAAAATACTTCTTAGTTATTCCCTGGCAAAATGTGTATAATTACGGTAGTATTGAGGTATTACAAGGTAATAACTATAGGAAAGCAGTGAATTTATGGAAGACATCATTAAAAAGTAAACTTGAAATAAATAAAAACTTCTAAAATCAACAATTCAATCGATATTTCTTATAGACTTAAATTTCTGGGCAGCTACGACGAATCTTTTCTTTCATATACTACTGTGGGCAAAAAATAGTAAGACTTTAACTTTTTTAAATTTCATTGATTCTTCTTGAATTTTTGTTTCATACCGTATTGGCCATAATTAAGCTTCGTGGAACTTCTGGTTATTCAGCAAACTCAAACAATTGATCCGGGGAAACCGCTTTGAGTCAATAAAGACAATAAACGCTAATCGTATTGACGGCTATTTCGGAAATTTATTTTAACCGCTGTTTCGGTGATTGGAGAAAACTTATTGCAACCAAGAGAGATTACTTTGTGGGAAACGACATAGATTTTGAAGAATAAATTAATAGTTTTAAAATCATGAAAAAAGTCTTACTATTTTTTGGTCATAATATTAGTACATATTAGAACTCTGTTCCGTTCTGAGAAATAAATATTTTATTTCTTTTTCATTTTGTATATTTAAAATATGGTATGCTTAAACATAAGCTACACCTTGATCTGATATAAATTCTTATAAAAATATATACCCGCATATTATAAACGTTTATCTAAATATAAATAATCAACTCTTCGAGCTAAGCTTAAAGCTTCGGATTATAAAAGTGTCCCTCTAAATTAACCTAACTCAATGCAATCAGGGTTTGTTTTCGGCAATTTGGTCATTTGAAAGAACAGCGTTTCTCTCGGCAATCAAATTTTTACGCTCACTTGTTGATTGTTCGCTTTGGCACTCTCTTAATGTTGCCGAAAAAACTTGCAGGACTTAAACTGCATACGAAAAAAACTTCGTTTTGGCAAAACCTTAAAAAATTGACTGCTGCTGAAACTAGAGATATACATACATGTGTAGTAAAGAGAGTACGGTGTACAAAGCAAACAATTTATGAGAAGAAAAAAATGTTATTATGTCTATGACTTTCGTGCCTTTGCTTTCCAAAATTACGTGTATTTAAGCAACATATGAATATTACTATTATTAAAAGTATTCCCAATTGAAACTGTATACTTTGACCAACTTTCTGATAATTTGTGCAATTCTGCTGAAATGAACTTCGCCGGCTTAGCAAAACCGCTGAAAAAACAACAACTTCTTTTTGTAGGGCTCCATCAGGGTTACTGGTATGCAAAATAGTCTTTCAATGCATCTGGACTTTACTAGTCGCTCCAATTTCCCTGCGTTTGTATGTATCAACCTTCTTAAACCTTTTGTCATTGTTTGTTGAGTGATCTCCAAAGTTGTTGCGAGCTTTGCTTGCATGTGTCAATCTCTTCATTGCTCTTCTTCATTTTCATAGAATCTTCATTGAACAATGCTTCCAATTCCTCATCTTCAAACTTGTTTGGCCGTCCTGAAGGTTCTTGGTTTACCAAAGCAAAATTATCTCTTTTCAATCGAATAAACCTCTTTTGGCACATCATCTCAGCTAGAGCATGTTCTGCATAAACTTCCACCAAAATACGATGACTTTCGGCTGAAGTTTTCTTTATATTAAAGTAATAAAAAAGTGCTCCCCGAAATAACTCTTTTTCAGGCACAAAGCTCGACATATTTGAAAGAAAAAATATTATTGTTCATATTTCCAATGAATATCATACGCTGGAAAGGAACAGACAAAGACAGTAGCGTTCCAACGCTTTTTTGGACTCCATTGGGACCTTCACAAAAATGTCTGGTGGTAAGGAAGATATTTTTCAAACTGTATATTAATATATCGACTGTACATATTATTTTACAGTAACTGTAATGGTAAAAAATGCTGATTTTGTCAAGTATCAATAGAATTTTTTCTTATTGAAGCGTAATAAATAGAATTTGGTTTTATATTTCATTAAATTACTACACAGCCCAACTGATAAGTTCGTAGACTAACATAGAAGTTTTGATAAAATTTGATTTTATTATTCAATATAATTATCTTCGAGGGCGAGACAACGATTAGAGCGGTCAAAAAACTTTGCAATACCATTTTTTTAATACGAGTACATTTGCTTTAAACTTCCAAATAAGCCTCAGTTTCTGCGATTACCTCTTCATTGTTGCTAAAGTTCTTTCCAGCAAGCATTCCAATCTTGAGAACTGAAAACAGAAAGTGTGCAACAGATCTAAAGTATATGAGACATGTTGAAGCAATACGAAACTTAATTCATGAAATTTTGACATAGTACTCATTGATTTGTGACACGGTGCGTTGACTTGATGAAACAGCACTTTTTTCTTCTTCGAATGGGTCGTTTTTTGCGTTTTCATATATCCAACTCACCAATAACGTTATGTAATAGTCGGTGTTAATGATTTTCTCCAAAATACACTTATCTTGCAGCTGACTTTTGTGTCTTTCCACTATTTGGTGTTGGTTCATCATGTAAATTCCACTCAGCTGTCTGTTGATTGAACTCTGACGTGAGATGATGGAACTTCGAGCATTCATTAGAGTTATCAATTAATGTTTTTTTGACGGATTGTGCGCTCGCGTGGCAACCATTTTACACAAAGCTTCCACTTACCTAAATATTCATTCAAATTTTAATAAAACACGTTCCTTTGATATCTTCACACAACTTCACTTTACTGTCATCCAAAATTATTTTACGGGCTTTTTTAATTTTTTCTTCGGTAACAGCCTATTAAGCGCGTTCGCTGCCTGCATCGTCCTCGGTACTGTGTCCGAATAATATTAATTAATCCAAACATTGGCTTCAACAGTAGTTTCTTCACAAAGGGCAATACAATATTAACACACGAAATTTCTTTTGATCCATTTTTTTTTTTAAATAACACAAGTTGCTTCACCCAAAATGCCATATCTCATAAACTAATAGTTCGACAGCTCTGAAATTTGTACTTGCACCTTTTAAAGGGAGGTACTGACTATAAATTATATATTTTAATATTAGTAGTGCCATATATGTATCAGCGTACAAACTTTTCAGCCTATCTGTTCCTGTTTATTGGCGTGGACACCGCTTACGCGGTTATAGCGAAATAGAATTTGACAGTTTACCTGTTAGTGAAAATAATTAAACAAAAAATTAAGGTTTTTCAAAATTTATAAAGTGAAAATACAAGCGCTTTTGGAAGCTACTTTTTCAGAAACTATATAATACAGAATCCTTCACGAATTTGATTTGAAACCTTTAGCCAAAGAACAGTTGCCATTTAGTAGTTTGCTTTGAATTTAAAAGCATCAGTTACCAAGTTAATAAACCTAAATAGTGTAATGATCTTTAAAAGTCGAGTTTACACATAAAGTCTAAAAATTTTTCAAAATAAAAAGTCTGCGTGAGCATTTTTGTCATTAGTTTGCATGTTTATAAAACTATCATCGATAAAAAAGGAAGCAGTGGCCATACTATAATGACTACTATGGTCAAAAAATAGTGAGACTTTTTTTCCAATCCTCGAAACAGTTGTTAAAATCAACTTCCGGAATAGCCTTCAGAGCGTGTGGCGATTCACGTTAAATGTCTTCAATTGACTCAAAACATTTTCCCCGAACCGGTCGTTTAAGTTTGCTGAATAAGCAGAAGTCATACGGATTAAATGAGGCTATAATTTAAGAAAACTACAATTGAAGAAACAGCATAGCCTTTATTTCTTTAACGTGTGTTGTTCGGCTCACCTTTGCCACGATATTCGGCCTACTGATAACCTGTTTCCGGGTCTTAAGCATAGATTCAAGACTCAGCGCCAGTACTAATGCTTTTCATGACATGCTGGTAATTGAAGCGGAGCTGTGCTTCGAAAAAATTTTGTAATTTTGGCACCAATCGTGCTTTCACTTTGCTTAGGCTCAGATGATCTCTCGGGTTCTCATGAGTTACAATGATCCGATATTCCAACGGTGCCAGCAAGATGTATGACGCTTAAACGTTGATTCTCAAGCAACAATTCCATTTTTTATTGACGTGTTGATCATCACTTGTTGTTGGTGGCCGTCCTGGACATACTAGTTCGTCGTCATCGAGTTCTCGACTCTTTTTCAATAACTTTTACCAATCAAAAATAGTTTCTCGTTACAAACAATTATTACCAAAACAGAAATTTGATTTCGCATACAAAACTTAATGGAACTACATACATTGTTGAATAATTTCACTCATCGTAAAAGTCGTCGAATGCACTTTATGTAGTTCAGAAAGACTAATGCTTATTTTGATGTGACATTTAGCACAGATGTCACTGACAGTCTTACTAACCTAAAAAGAGAAATTTAAATTCAAATGTCTTTCTCTTTTTTGATGAAAGTACTATTTATCAAAAGCGCAGTTGCTGAATTTACAATCTGAGCGAAGTGCAACTCTTCATATCTATGGCAGTGTGTATTTTTAAACAAAATATACGTTTTATATTATTAAAATTTTTTACTTCTAATGTGTCTTCTTTGAAGTTTCATTTTTTTTTTAAGCATACTTTTGTCTTAACTAATGTATAATTTTCCATTTGTATTTGCAGAAACATCGTCTATAACCTGAGTATACACGATTTATCTGAGCAGCAGCGCTTAGTGTGGCAATCCACGGAGGATGACGTCAAGATGTGCATTATCAAAGGCAAAGCCGAGGTGAGTACGAAAATAGAACACGATTATTATGACTTTTTTTTGCGTGACAGTCATAATTGCAGCGCTTGATTATTTTTAAAATCATACAAACAATATGGTGGAAAAGATGTACACAAATAAAAAATATTTACATATATATTCACATTACACACGCCCATCGCCACGCACGCGCTCCGGACGTCCACGACACGTGCGTCATTAACGGCGAAATGTGCTTCCGTGCCGCGTTCATATGTGTTGTTTTGTGTGCGAGCGCGCTTCCCTTCGTGCCAGCAGCGGCAATTAATTCGTACTTTCATATTTGTTGTTGCGTTTTTCGTGTATTTTCTTTTGCGCCTGGCTAAGAGCGCCAAGTGTGCGCCGCGAAACTTTAAACAATTAAAAATAAACATGACAAAATATGGGCAACGGCAGTGCAATCAAAATGGCAAGCAGCGCTTGCATATGCGCCTATAAGTATGCATCTGCATATACAATGGTATGCGTGTGCACGATTGCTGCATAATTATAGGCGCTTCAAAGTGCACTTGAACATGCGAAGCTCTACGCCGACAGTCAAACATATGTATGTATGCAGCCGCAAGTGACAACAAACAGCGAAAGGCGCTGCGGACCACATAAGTCACAATTCAAGTGTGCTAAATTAAGGCTGAAAAAAATTAAGCTTTCGAAATGCGTGGCATTTTTCACTCAAAATTCTGGGTCAAAAGGTTAGCTATGCCATTAATTTACGCGTTTGTTGCATAAAATTTAGCGTCCCCCCCGGAGAACTGTATACATATCGATTAAAGTATGTCTAGTTATAGCATACCTTTAGGTGCTACCACATTAGCACTTAAACAGTTATGACGCGTCACGCATTTTAGCGCTAATTAAGTATTTACTTCAAAGAAATTTTCTCGTGCACTTCGTTTGAAAGCCAGCCACACCTTTCGACGGGAAAGCGCGATAAGCGCCGCAGGCAAAATATGCACAAGACGCCTAAAAGCGTGCTATCTCACCCCACTTCTTTCCGCAACCACTTAGCAATCGCTTGGCAGTCGGCATAATAGGAATTCGTGTACTATTTTACGGCAATTTGTATGCCAACTTTGATGGCATTTTTGTCTGTCCGTTCGTGCATCTGCTTTATCAGCCAACATCACAACTCAGCAGCGCACAGAGACACACACATACACATGCATGTGTACATTCATTTACATGGCA
Source organism: Bactrocera neohumeralis (assembly GCF_024586455.1). Lineage (NCBI taxonomy): Eukaryota > Metazoa > Arthropoda > Insecta > Diptera > Tephritidae > Bactrocera > Bactrocera neohumeralis. The sequence continues at coordinate 62,886,411 of NC_065920.1, read as the reverse complement.
GTTTGCTGTGCCGCACTATTTCCGATTCATTTGTGCTGCATACCGGTAGTATTGTACAACGGTTTATTTACTTTTTTTCTATACAAGTGTTCGGGCGCGTGCATGTGGCTGTGTGTGTGTGTGTTTGTAAGTCATTGTTGGAATGCAATTAGAGTTAGCGAAATATTTTGCATAGTCACGCAATTAGAAAACGTCGTCGTCGTCGGCACAGTCGATAAAGGAATGGGTGAATGAACGCTGCACAGTGGGTTCTGTGTGGACGAAAACTGCTAAAAATTTTGGGTTTGCTAAAAATTACATAAAAATAAATGAAAAATGCAAAAATATGTTATGTCTTTAAACAATGTTCAAACAAGTGGAAATTTTTTTTAGGAAAATTATCAAAAAAAATTTTTTTGGACACAGAAATTTTTTGACAGAAAAATTTTCTTAGCAATTTGAAAAATATTCAAACTACAATATATTTCATAAAATTAAAAAAGTTATAGATATAAAAATGTATAGAGTTAGAGAAAAATAGTTTAAATTAACATTTTAAATTCAAAATTTTAATTTTAGCATTTTTTATAATAATATACGCTATTTTGAATTAATTATTGCGGTAATCAAAGTTTCCGCGAAATGTTTTCACATTTCCTACAATTTATTTTTTAATATTTCGAAAATATTTGCTACCACTTTTCAAAAAAATGTTTGTTTACTCTTTAAAAACAGTTTTTTTTTAATAATTTTTTTCGGAAACACAATTTCTAAAAGTTAATAGTTTGGAATTGTTTAAAAAAAATTTTTTAATGAGGTTCAAAAATATTTTTTTTTAATATATACATACATACATACATATTTATATTTTAAATTTTTCGAAAAAAAATATTAGCGTTTTTCAAAAATACTTTTCCGAATTATTTATTTTTGATGATACAAACAAATTTTGCGATTTTTTTAAATAATTTTTTTTGCTTATATCAAATACAGACATACATACATACATAAATATGTATGTATATAAAAAAAATATTAGCAACTTTTTTTAAAAAAATATTTTGTTCTATTTTTAAAATACCTTTTTCTAATACATACATACATACAATATTTTTTTTAATTTTCAAAAACTCACTTTCAAAAATTATTATTTTTTATTAATGTTTCAAACGTTTATTTTTATTTTTATCAAATACATACATATGTATGTATGTGTATATTTTAAATTTTTTTCAAAAAAGGTCTAGTTTTTCAAAAATACCTTGCCCAATTATATGTTTTTAATGTTTAAAAAAAAAATTTTGCGTTTTTTTAAAACATTTTTTTGCAACAAAATACTTTCAACATTTTCCAAAAAATATTTTATTCTATATTTAAAGTACTTTTTTAAATTTAAAAAAAAATTTTTCAAAAATTATTTTTAATTAAGGTTTGAAAAAAAGTGTTACATTTCTCAAAAACTTGATTTAAATTTTTTCACAAATACATACACATGTATATGTGCCCATGATTTTGAAAGTGGTATAAGTCATATTTTTTTTGTTTCGAGATATTTAGAGTTTTGCATTTTAAAGGATTAAAAAATATTCTTGCATTATGGATTATGATTTTTCGACAGTAAAGTAGTCCCAACAAACAAGTATTTATTATGATTGTGAAATTTATAGCCATTTTTAAAAGAAAATGTGGTTTTGAAAGGTTTAAATGACTTGTACCACTTTCAAAATTAACTGCATGACTTTATAAATGACTTATACAACCAAGGATGGCCGGATACCATAAATTTATGATCAATTGTTTCAACATTATTATCAGATGACTGAACAATTTTTAACCATATTAAAGCTCTGTTAATGTTTCGATTTTGTCCTGAGCAGGCATCACTGTAAGCTATTATATGCTTTTGAATGGTAATGCCCCGAATGTGCTTTAAGATGCAGGACGCAACTTCTTGTGATCCTCTTGAGGCGATTGTTTCATCCCATGCATACATTTTAGCATTTCCGTTGTTGAAATAATGAAACCCTAAATTGTATATGTACATACATGTTGCGCTTATAGTAAGCTACCGAAACAGAAAGTATTGGATAAGGAAGCGCTTTGTATAGCTCAAATGTGAATCCGTAATTTTCACTCGGGTTATCTTTTGTTTTTTTGTATGTGATCTGTTCAACTTTTTCTAGCCCGTTCGGTACTTTTAAGATGTGAATCATGAATTTCCATAAGATGCAACTTCTCTTCTTCATTACTGGATGCTTCAATTTTTAGTTTTATCGAATCACACTTTTGTCACGTGTCTTTACGAGTATGAAAATTTAGGTTGAACTCAGTATTAAATATTTTTCCATAAGTCCACTCCTTTACAGATGATGTATTATTTTCGTCACATTTTTCCCACATATACCCCATACATTTTTCGAATATCTAAGTCAGCACTTAGATACTTTCGACCTGAAGTGTGATGTGATCGCGTGCTGAAAAACTCGGAATATGATCTCGTACTACTTTAATTTTTTCTTCATCTGTTTTTCTAGATGAACTAGCCATTTTGCCACGACCATCCATTCTAGGTGTTTCAGAATTTAAGGCACGGCTTAATCTTCCGTTAGATATTTTGAAAGTATCCAAAAAAAGTTTTGCAAACAGAAACTTCCGAACTCATACATACATATAGATGAAACTTAAGACTCCATTTTCTCATATATCCTTTGTGATTTCTGGAGCGTTTTTGTTTTATTGATTGTTTTCTAATCAAACGATACAGAAACATATTCTGTTTTTCGAAACTTGCTAAATTCCAAAAATATTCAAAATTAGCTTTTCTGTGTTCATATCCGATTCCATTTAAACACTTTTTGGAACAAAGACAATCTATATTTTCGAAAAGTTTAGCACTCACGGGCTGACAGTTCTTTGTTTCATATTCCTCTGCACGATATCTTGTGCATCATTCTGTTGATTGCGTGTTCTCTTTCTTGATTTCATTTTGTTTTTTTCCATTTGTAAGGGTTCCGAATTCACTTTTAAACTATGAGCTAATTCATCAGAAGACGATATCATTATTATGCGTTTCCATTTCTTGGGAGCATTACTTATATTTATTCGCCGTAAAATGTCTACAATTAACTTTAAATAGTATGTAGGTTTTTATATTAAAAGTTTTACTTCATCATACCTGAACCACTATCTGAAGACATGACAAAATTACTTTGTGAACACACCGACTTATACCACTATCAAAACGAACAATATCTGTATTTCATTTAACAACTAAAAAATAAACACATTTTAAAGAGTTAATTTGCATGGCGTGCTGCTAATCTCTTCAGATTACGTTATTTTATTAAGATTTGATAAGTAATTGCTGATAAAATAGATTTTCAAAATAATTGACTTATACCACTTTCAAAATCAAGGGCTCATATGCATGAATGTATTATGTACGCATGTTTTTACACAATTTCAAAAAAATATCATTTAACTGAAAAAACTTTTCTATTTACATATGTATGTTTTTTCCAATTTTTAAATATATATATGTACATATATTTTTCAAAAATTAAAATTTTTTAATTTTTCAAAAGAAGTGTGAAATTTTCCAATATCTTATTTTGAAATTTTTCACAAATGTTTTTATGCATGTATGGACATATTTTTGTTTTTAATTTTCAAAATATTTTCTATTTTAATTTTTTTCGTTACAATTTTCCTATATACATACATACATATACTTTTTTTTAAATATTTTCCAAAAATATATTTTATTTTAATTTTTGCAAAGAATATGTTTGTTCCGAATACCATTTTTTATTCTTTAATTTTTATAAGTCCACATTTTCAACAAAAAAAATAAAACCACCCCACTGTGCGTCATAGTGTATGTATTTAGGTTGGCAGTCGAATTTATTTCCATCCACACCCATTCGAATGTATGTATACAGCTATGTGTGCGCTGCAGCTCTTGAATTTAGTTGTTGGCAATTTGCGTTGCATATTTTTAGGTGTTAAGTTGAATCTAGGCGATTGCGATTACTTTGAAATGCCAAGTAGGCATTGTTTGGTAAACTCGTTATTCCTTGTTTCGCACACTTAACTCACGACTCATTGCTTATTGCTTTGTAGCACTGCACATCGTGCGCTGCCTTCGCTCTTGCGCCATTTTTCCTTACCCATGAATAATCGGCTTTTCGTCTCCCTCCTTTTGCAATGCAATTCTCGCGTGATTTTTTTTACCTTTTTTTTAGCTTGCAAAGAAATTGTTTGCATTTTGCGGTAATTTAAACAACTACAAACACATACACACGTATGCATGCCTATAATTCATACTTGTATGTGTATGCGTGCGTCAGTTTGTATGCATTACATTAAAATTTAAATAAAGTCAAAGTTTCCTGTTATTTGCGGTAAACGTAGAAACTGCCATAAAATATTCCAACATATTTTACAGCGTTCGCTCGCCTTTGCTATGCTTAATATGTTAATAGTTGCGTAATAAAAAAATGAAAGATATTTCATATGCGAATTTAATTAATTTTAGTGGAATGCTTTCACTTGTTTCTGATTGTTGCATACATTTGTGCGCGGCGCGTGTGTGCGCGTCTGCTTGTAGGGTATTTCGCAGAAATTTTTAACTACTTTCTGTTTGATGGCAATTGTTTGAATATGAAGTAATTTTGGCGTTAAAAATTAATTTATTTCATATAGAGGTTGAGTTCGTTAGCCTGAGTTGCTGTTTAAGTAGTTTTGTTGTTGTTTTCTTTACATACTACATTTTTACTCGAGCGGTTTTCATAAGTTTGAATTTTAATTTATTTTATGTACGATTATATGGTGTTCTCCCTTCTGTAGCCAAAGCCAAATTAAATCCTGGATTAAATGATTAAATGAAACAGGTGCTCATGCCACTTTTCAAGTCAACTTTTCACTGTTGATATCCATTGTACATTTTTATACTTTGATTGCTTATTGAGTGATTAAAAGTTGCTAAATTTTCTGCTTACCATCCGATATTTCACCATTTGTATCCATTCAAATTTTAATTCTAAGAAAAATCTCATGAACTACTTTCGAATAATCTCTTACTTTCCATTCCTGAGTTATATTCGCTTAACTCCATCTGTTATGTACCTATACATTTTCATAAAATAAATTGTCTTTTCTAACAATTTTTGCTGGTCAACAATAGATAATTTTTACCGTCTGAAAAGAACACCATGCCAAGGTCCATTTCACATTAACTTTTTCTAAACAGAACTCAAAACGATCACTTACTTTGCACTTTTCCCATTGGCATCCTCTCTATTCTACTTGTATTTGGTTTTCTCTACAAAGAAATTCTTCCAATGTATCCCCTAGCTGTACTACCCACTTCTTTTAATCCTTCCAAACGGAATCGCCGGAAGCATTCTAGAAGCCACTTTACTATGAGATCGATAAAGAAATATGATATGAGCTGCTCTCCGTTAGTGTTATTACTCTGTTCGCTATCGACTAAAATTTTAATTTAGAATTTATGAAATATCAAAGTATCGTGCAGCTCAAATAGTGTGAAAGTTGAAGGTTTTGCCATCTGAAACCCGATTTTTGACTACCGGGCCTTCATTTTTTACTGACTATGTAGAAAGTTTTCAGACAGTAAAGATGTGTGGATCAATAATGAGCATGACTGCTTTTAAAGATAAATTAAGTTAAGTTTTTATGTGATTATAAAAAATAAAAAAAAAAACAAAAGATGACTCCATGAATTGTTTTAAAATGTAATGAAACAAATAATAAGACTTTGTTCATATTTTTAAAATTCTTAATTTATTCTTCAAAATCTATCTCATCCCGTATCAAAATCTATCTCTCACGTATGATTTTCGGCTTCGGCTCACTTTTGCCATGCTATTCTGCCGATTGATCGTCTGTTTCCAGGTCGTAATTATAGATTCAAGACTCATCGCAAGTAATAATACGTTTCATTACATACTTGTAGTCGTAAAGCATTGTTTCACAGTCGTTAAAGCGACTCTGTTTTTTGCCAAAATTAGTGATTTCGGAACCACTTCACTTTTCTTAGACCCAAATTATGTTTCAAAATTGTTTTTCCATTTGCATTTTAAAAGTACATAGTTCGCATGCCCTCAGAAGCAATGATGGCTTTCCAGAAATCGGTACAATATATATACAATTCGATGGGTGTCAAAGGAAAAATTATTTTCTAAAAATGAACTCGTTGATTTAATACGTCATCAAGTTAAGATTGATAAAGTGCTGGGAGTGGCAGGATGTTTTGTCATTTGCACTTGTATTTCCGAGGCTTGGTAAAGAAAAGTTGAAAGTTGAAATTTAGATTATTATTTTGTTCTCAAATACGGCGATTCATGAAAAGTACAGATTTTATCACAATTATGACAGTTTCGGAAAGTGAAGCTTATACAAGTTTAGTGTTGATAGTAAACATTTTTCAAAAGTATTCTGTTAAAAGTAAAACAAAAAAAAAAATTTTTCAAAATATTTTATTCAAAGTAGTTTCCTTAAGCTTCGATAAGCGTTTAGTCAATTATGATTTCAAAAGTTAAGACTATTTTGGAATGCTCTTAGACATATCAAGGTCGTCGCCTTTTGGATAGGACAAATATCCTGAAACCAGTGTAATATTTTGGGCAAAATTATATTTTCCAAATAGGTAAAAAAGTAGTTGCCAGATCAGGTAAGTGATTAATGGTTAATATCGAGTTTTTTGTCAAAAAATCAGTGACAAGCGCCGACCGATGACACGGCGCATTATCGTGCAACAGACGGCAGGACCCTGCCTCACGGTATTGTGGTCGAGCACGACAAAAGATGCTTCATAACACCAAGGTAAAGCACAGCATTAATCGTTTGGCCAGGTGAGACGAACTCTCGGTGTACAATACCCTCGGAATCGTAAAAAAAATCAGCATTGACCTTCTCGGAATCGCTTAAACCACTCATGCACATTACTACGGGATAGGCACTGATCACCATAAACTTTTTTCATCATTTGAAATGTTTCAGTAAACGTTTTCCCAAGTTTAAAACAAAATTTAATATTTGCTCTTTGTTTAAAATGCATTTTACGACCGATGACCAAAAGCTGCTGTCACTTTTTGATCGATAACATCGATTTTAGTTATCCAATTGTCTTAAAGTTTTTACGAAATGTCAACAAGAGATCAAACTTTTTATTTCATATACCCACCAATAGGTGGCGCCACCAGAAACAGTTATATTTAAAAAGTTATATTTCTTTTGCGACAGACCTTGTATTATCGAATACTTTACAAAATTATAGTGAGAAACAGCGATAGCAGTTCCACCAGGATCTAACAGTGATAGAAGCAAGGTATCAAGGTTGATGGGTTCGTCCCATTATGACAGATTATTTCTAATTCTTAAGCATAGATTGTGAATGGGAAAGTTGTAAAGGATAATCTAGGTTAAGTTTTGTTAGGTTAATCTGGCAGGCCAATAAGCCACGCATAGACCAATTTTGGTATTTTGAGATACCAGATGGAGTTCAGTTGCTAGGTCCTTTAGATTAATTTAATTTTTCGATTAATCCGTATGGATGTTTAGTGTGTTGCGCGTTGCTAACATACCTTTGCGCCAGCCATCTTTTTCAATATTTACTTTGAACTTTCTTTCCCACTAGAAAAACAGGATCATGTAGTCGATATTTGCCCAATCGCCATTACCCACCTAGCTATGCCGGAAGGTTCTGTATGTAAATTCACTTGCCTTACGCCTGTAGTCGTCCCGCCGATTTTGCAGCGCAGTTTTCAGCGAAGAGGTCTATAGGTGTTAGGTGTAGTACCAGTTCAAGAGCCGCCGTGGGAGTTTTTCTTAATGCTCATGTTATTCACAGCGCAGCGAGCCTGTGAACCCTTCCATTGGCTTTCGATAGGTGGATTTCCGAACGCCTGTCCACCATACTACTGCGCCGTAGAGCAGAATATGAGCCAAATATATCCAAAACCGGTCTTATATACATATATACATATGGAGTATTCCATACCAAATCGACCACTTTTGAACCCGACCCTTTTAGATTTTGCTGAAACTTATCCATCCTTTTCTACCCTTTGAAAAAAATTTTGGAGAATTTTTTCAAAATTTTTTGTCTAACTTCAAAAAAAATTATGAATTTTTCAAAAAAATGCTTTTTTATTTTTTAATAGCCATAACTTTTGTAGAAAATGACGTTTGGGGACCTTTTTTTTAAATTTTTGTTTTTGAATGAACTTTTCGAAAAAATACACGATAAAATTTAACACGGTCAATTATATAAAACAATCGGTTTTTTCTAAGTAAAATCGTAATTTTTTGGAAGTTCGGCATTTTTTGGAATTTCGCCTTTTTTTTTTGTTTTTTCCTCAAATAAAACTACAATTAATTTGACAACTATCCCTGCTAATCCCGGAGTGGGCCGATTTTTTTATTTTCTTCATTTTCGAAAGTTTGACAATTTTTTTTAATAAATATATATTTGTTTATTTTTAAAATTTTTCAGAATTTTTTTAATAATTCTTCACAAGTCCATAATTTCTTTTAGTTTTCAAATATTAAATTTTTGTAATTTTTCTAAAGTATACGTAAAAGTTATGTTTTTCCAAATTTTTACTTCTTTTAATATTCCAAAATTGCTGTGGCACCTTAAAAACACAACCATCCTTACTATTTTTGAAAAACCATTATATTTATTAAATGGTGGACCCACATAATTAAGAATATGCGAAAAATTCCACCAAATTAATATTGCAAAATTCGGAATAAAATTTCTGAACACGTGATTTTGATTTGCGCTTGCATTCAACGCCGTATGCCACAATGCAAGCTAACCGCCATGCCTAATCACCACTTGATCTCTGCACATTTATGTAATTATTTTCAAAACTTGATTCCTGCACATTTATATAATTATTTTCAAAAATAGCCCTCGCATACACAACCTAACCTCTAACCCGAAACCAATAAAAGCACTGATTTGTGATTTATAAAGCGAAAAATTATAATTTTTGTTATCGAAATGCCGGCTTAGTTTTTAATTACAAAATCAAATTACAAACTATTCAGAAACACGGTCAACATATTAATACAATACAAAAAGAGCGCGCTTGTATGTATGTGTGTGTGTGTTTACAAGCCATATGAGCCTGTGTGTAATGGTGTTGTCAGCATATGCGTTCCTAAATGACTACAACGCAGCTGAATAGCAATTAATTAATTTTACAATTATTGTAAGCAAAAGAGCGCACGCACACAGGCACACGAGGAGCGCACACATACACACAAACACATGAACACAATTCCCTATCACATTTATCCAGCCATTTATAATGCATTTATGTAGGAATGTTCATATATGCCCGTTATTGCGTCTGAAATTGCAAACGTTATTCGCAAACAGTCCCTGGTCACTGTCCTTTCGGGTCGAAAGTGCTTTGTATGATAGAGCCTCGCCGGTTAACTGAGTTTAGAGGCCAGCGTTGGTGTCAAAAGCCATTGTAGGCAGTTAGAGTTGAGAATTTTATAACATGCGGGTGGTGCTGTGACACAAGCGGCGTTATAGAATATGGATGTGTATTAGGGTGGTACTTATAAGGACCAAAAATGCGATATTTTTTATCACAGCTCCGAAAACAACCCCACAGAGGCGAATTTTTATATCTAAAGTATTTTTTCGAGTAAAAGACGATTAGGGTGTGTCACACAGTGTTGAAATTTTCGAAGATTTAAGAAATATATTTTTTTCTTTTTTAATGCCAAAACTAAATATTTATTTAATGGAAGTTGGCAGCTATAATGTTTTGTTCTGTATAAAGATTTAACGGCGAAAATTCATTTATTAGGGTGGTTCTTAAGAAGTCAAATGCGCGATTTTCTAGCCTGAGCTGCTAAAACAGTATGACCAAAGAGGAAAATATCACACCTAACACGTTTTCTTACCATTATGTGCATTTAGAGCGTGCCGCAGAGTTTTAATGATTTTCGCAGTCTTGTCTTCGAAAATTCGAAGACGAAATATTTTGTATTAACTAGCAAAATTTTATACTTTTTTTAGATGAAAATGCAAGTTATTGAATTTAATCTGATTTGAAGACGGACCGGCGATATATACATATGTATGTATATTTGTGTATTAGGGTGGTTCTTAGAAATATTGCGATTTCGAATATTCAGCCAACGCTCCTAAAACAATATTATCAAAAGTGAAGCTATCACACACAATAATATATTTTTATTTTTTTCTGGAAACATAAGGGTGTCCCACACATGTTTGATTATTGTATATAAACTTGTAATGTTAAAAAAACAGTATTATCTGAAGATATCATATTCATAATATTACATGTCTATTTATTATTATTAATGGACACATTAGGGTGTCCTACACATGGTTGGTTATTGAAAATAAACTTCTAAAGTTCCAAAAAAAATTTTATTCAAAATCAATGCTACTGTAGACGAATTTTTAGTCAGTTTCAAACTTTAGTCACTTTTTAAGATGGAGCGTCATTATATATTAGGGTGGTTCTTAACAAAAAAAATTATGAAATTTTTTCAGTCACACTTCCAGGAAGAATATATTTTTATGTCCATTAAAACTCTTATTTTACAATAGGTCATTATTTCGAATTTTATAGGGTCACCTTAATGTTCATATAATTTATTTAGCAACATATCTATTGGTTATATCTGTAATCCCAATACTTTATACCCATTCAAAATGTTAAACTTCAATAAGTCGTAACTTCGATTTTTTTCGTTCCACCCTAATATTTAAATAATATATTTAGATATAAATATATTCTTGATGTTTATATCGGAGATCGCAATAATTTATGTGTTAAGCTGATATACATATGTAATTCGTTGCATCAATTTTTTCGTAACACCCTAATGTGCATAATATATATTTAGCTATACATATATTCAGTAGTAAGAAGAAGATATATTCAGTAGTTATATCTGTAATCGCAATAATTAATATTTATTAAAAGTATTAAACAGCTATATGCCGTTATTTCCATTTTTCCTACCACCCTAATATGTATGTATGTATACATACATATGTATATAATATAGAGCTATATATACATATATTCATCGTTTGCAAATGTAATCGAAATGATTAATATCCGTTCAATTCCTATAAGTCGTCATTACGTTATTTTTAGAACCACCCTTATGTTCTTATATTGTATTTAGCTACAAATTCAATGTTTATAACTGTAATCGCAATAGTGTATCACTATTAACATTGTTAAGCTGCGATAATTCGTTATTTCGATTTTTCCCCATACCACCCTAATGCAAACATAACAAATTCCATTATAGTAGGTGCGCATATCCACTATGGCACAATTTATATTTTGTTAATTTATTTAAATTCGTGCCTAAAACCTTAAAAGCAATGTAAATAGCGCTGCAAAACAACAACAACGACAATAAAATTAAGCTCAGTATAGCAACAACAACAATAATGCCGGCTGAAAAATGCCAAATACAATAATCGGATTGTTTCAGGGCACAGGCCGCACTATATAAATATAATACATACATATATACGCATATAGCTTTCAATTTGCATAACAACAACAACTAGGCACACATGAGTGTATGTGCAAGTCACCTAAGTGGCGCTTTGCTGGTCCCGGTTATAATGTTAAATATTTTGAAATAATAAACAAAAGCGTTGCATATGTTGATTTTAAATAATAATTAAGCCGAAGGCCATCGTTGCGCCTGCAAGTGCTCCCAGCTGAATATTTTATTACGCTCGCATAAACACATTCACGCACTCAACTAAACACAACGCAATGCGTGCGAATTTCATGTGGCGGTCACAAACACACACACATACACATCGACTTTCATTTACACACACACCAATACAAACACATATGTACATTTCGCCATCAAAGCGCTTTAGTGGCTTGGTGTTTAGCGCTGTGACATATTTAATGGCAAAACACAATGAAAATGCAATAAAATGGAAATGTTGCGGCTTTTGTAGTAACCTCATAAAAATAACAACAACATAAACAACATAAATTTTGGTAATTTTTAACCAATTTTCCGGTTACAAAAGCATTAAAATTATTATGAAAAGTTTGCTTTACATTTTACGCGAGTTGAGTTTGCTCAATTCGTGTGAATTGTTATTTGAAAAGCTAAAATTTAGTATGTTGCAGTCATGGCGCTTTGTGCCACTTAAATTAAATTGCCAAAAAAAATCGTATAATTGGATAAATTAATTATAATGCATGGAGGTGTTGCAGGTAAACTGTATAGATGCAAATATGTGGGTTAATATACTTTGAATATGAAAATATTTTATCGAAGATGGATGATTTTGGTAGTTAAAGGGTAAAAGTTTTCGAAAAAAATTGTTTTAGCAATATTTTTACCCAATTTAGATTCAATTTCATTAAACTAGATAATTTGAATATGGAAATGTTTCAGTGTAAATTGATGATTTTGGTGGTTAAAGGGTTAATGCTTTTTAAAAATCGATTTTTTTGGATTAACCAGATGTGCATATGATTTTAATCTGATTTTCAATATAATATGAAAATATTTTATCAAAGATGGTTGGTTTAGGTAGTTAAAGGGTTAAAGTTTTCGAAAAAAATTGTTTTAGCAAGATTTTTAGATTTAACCAGATGTAGATTTTCATTAAAATAGATAATTTGGATATGAAAATGTTTTAGTGCAAATATAGATTTTGGTAGTTAAAGGGTTAATATTCTCAAAAAAATCGGTTTTAGACAATTTTTTTATGTTTAATCTGATTTGGATTCATTTTCATTAACCCACACAATTGAAATATGAATATATTTTAAAGAAGACAGTTGACTTTGGTAAATAAAGGGTTAATTTTTTCAGAAAAATAGAAAAAATCGATTTTATTTTGGGTTAACCAGATGCACATACATACAATTTCAGTAACCCACATCACTGAAATATAAATACCTTTATAATTTAGTTAAAATAGATGATTTTGGTAGTTAAAGGGTTAATGTTTTGGAAAAAAATCAGTTTAGAAATTTTTTTGGCATACAACGATTTATGTTCAATTTTATTAAACCAAATAATAGGAATAGGAAAACATTTCAGCGAAAACAATGATTTCGGTAGTTGAAGGGTTAACAAATGTTCTCGAAAAGCTCGGGTTCAGACAATTTCTTTGTATCTAATTAGATTTGGATTCAATTGCATTTACCCACATAACTGAAATATGAAAATATTTTAGTGAAGATAGTTGACTTTGGTAATTAAAGGGTTAATGTTTTAGAAAAATCAATTTTTTTTTAAATGGGCAGAGCACGCTTAAATTCCAATCGTCGGGCATGCTTTCGTGCGACCATTTTCTACAAAGAAGCTGACGCATTTATCTTATCAGATCTTCGCCGCCGTATTTAAATAGCTCGGCCGCCGCATTTTATACTTCAGACGGATAATTGCTATTCGAACTACTTCATGGTCGGGCAGTGGAACGTCTGCTACATCGTTATCGATTGGGGAGTGGGGTTCACCAGCTCCTGATATTATGCTTTCCCTCGATTCAGCAGGCTGGAGAAGTGTTCCCTTCAAAATTGAGCTGGGCATCAGTCACTAGATCACCTCGGGGGACTCTCTCTCTCACCCAGCATGCTCTGGTCTGGAAACCTTCAGCCACACCCACCAACGTGAATGTCACTTGAGCACATCCTTTAGCATATGATATTTTGAGCTACGAAAACATCAAAAAATTTTATCAGGTCAATATTCCGAAAACATATCTAAAAATAGATGCCTTAATGTGCATATTAGGGTGGTTGAAGTTCTAATTCTACCATTCGGTAATTCGGTCGAGATTTTAGATTGAACCATCTCTTATATTTTCACTTTCAACTCTAAATTTTCAATTACCGCTAGGCCACTTTAACAATCATCTAAAGCTTCAACAGCTCTCCTCACTCAATACTGACACTATTCATTTCCAAATGCAACAACAAATCTTACTAATAATTAAGGTAGGTATTTCTGTTAATACAGAAACAACCCTTAGCTGCGAAGAAATCCCACAGCACACGTTCGCCTACCAAACCACATAAATTTATCTACGTTATCTAACTAATAACAGTAAAATTATTGCGCTGACGAGCTTTGCAAAACAATAGAGCTCGGCTATGCGCCTGGGGTTTTCAATTGTGCGAAATAAGCAGCTCAAATGCCAAGCCGAATGGTATTTTATGGTGGAAAATACATATGTACATACCTCCGTCTATATATACAGGTATATATGTATATCGGATAATATTTACGCACCGTTATGTGGGTGCTGGCATGCGCGTGGTCGAGCCATTGCCGATGCGTGTTAGATGCCATGAGCACAAAATACTTCGTACACGCACATAACTGTCGCGGTAAGCGGGGCTCGGTTGGTTGGCCACTTTGTATTCAGGACCATTTCGAATGACTTAACAAATGTTTTGTGCCGAAATATTCCCGTTAGCGTGTTCACATTAACGTACATACACACACCCTTACACGAATACCTAAACACGCGTACGCATGAAGTGTTCGGGCAGCCCAGAAGGGACTTACTGACTTTACTTACTGACTTGCTGATGCGGCTGTCATTCGTGTTGATGATGATGCTGTTGCATTGTATTTATTTGCGATTATTGCTGCTCCAATTTCAATGATTCGTTTTGTAACGACGAATACAGATGTGCATTAGGGTGGTTCTTAAAAAATATAAGTTTTGGATTTTTTGTACCTCATTCTGTCAATGTCCCTCGTTGATCCGATTCGTAACATCGGATAAAAATTTGTATTAGGGTGGTTCTACAAAGTAGAGTGCTGGATTTTTTAAAGCTCATTCTGTCAAAATTTCATTGCCCTCTTCGTTCAATAATACCGTTTGTATCGACGAAAACAGATATGTATTAGGGTGGTTCTTAAAAAAATAAAGCACTGGATTTTTTAACCTAATTTTGTCAATCTCTTCATATCCTCTTGTTTCAATAATTCATTATGTAACGACGAATACAGATGTGTATTAGGGTTCTTCTTAAAAAATAAAGCACTGGATTTTTTAACTTAATCTCTTAATGTCCTCTTGTTTCTAATATTCCTTTTATAACGTCAGACATGTACTAGGGTGGTTCATAAAAAATTAAGCGCTGACTTTTTGCTTCATTTCGTCAATCTCTTTAATGTTTCTTGTTTCGATGATTTCTTTTGCAACGTCAGAAGTGTATTATGGTGGTTCTTAAAAAACTAAGTATTGCTTTTGTATGTTTGTTTAAGAAGGGTCGTTTGAGGCCCATTGTTTCCCAATATTCATCTATTACATATTTATATGGAGTCGATTTTTTTTTTTTAAAAACATAAAAATTAGAAAAACTACCTCGGCTCTCATTTTTTGTTGTTGCTTTTTGGGAATAAAATGTAAAAAAATAAAAAATTTACGACCACCCTTTACATTAGTAAATAGAGTGATGTCAATATCAGAAGAAGTCACATAACTATTGGTATTTTAAAAAATATGATTTTCAGAAAAAATTTGAATTTCAGGCCAACCCTATATATAAGTGATATAATGATATGCATTTGCTGTTGTCGTTGCTAACTTTTATATTGTTTTTTGAAAGTTTTAGAACCACCATAGCATATTTATAAGTATACAAAAAATCCAAAAAACTATGTACCACGGCTCTCATTTGTTGTTATGTATTTTTGGAATCAAATGCAAAATAAATCCCAAATTTTAGGATCACCCTATATATAAGTATAGAGTGACGTGTCATCTGTCGATAACTTATCGAAAAAAATCTGTACAACAACGAATGATATGCATTTGCTGTTGTCGTTGCTAACCTTTATATATTTTTTTGAAAATTTTAGCACCACCCTAAAATATTTATAAGTATACAAAAAATCAAAAAAAACTAGCACGGATTTAATTTCTTATTGTTGCTGCTTTTTGGGAATAAAATGTAAAAAATGCAATATGTTAGGACCACCCTATACATGTACATATATGACATTTATGTATGTATGTACATATACAAATGTGTGTAGTGTTGTACAAATATCAAAACAACCATAACTACTGATATTTTAGGAAATATGATTTAAACAAAAAAATTTGGTATTTTTGGGAAACCTTTTTTTAAACAATACAGACGATTTTCAATTTTTCGAAAATTTTAGAACCACCCTAAGAATACATACATATAAATTCCAAAAAAAAAAAACACCACGGCTCTCATGTATTACTGTTGTTGGTTTTTAGGAATAATATTAAAAAAAAATCTAAAATTTTAGGACCGCCCTATACAAACCTAAGTATATAGTGTTGTGTCAATATCAGAAAAAGTCGCTTAACTACTGGTGTTCTGTTGTTGTATATATTTGAATTGCGATTGTGTGCGTGTATTTGTATAAGTATGCGGGCGGACACGAGCACAAAAACCAATATGGCCGTCATTTTACCGTTTTCGCCCCCACTTATTAATAAGTAAACAAATGCCAACGCAAAAACTTTACGGAAGCGTCGCAAAAATGAATTGAATTAAATATATGCAAAAATTGATAGATAGCTCTGTTTAAACTCGCCAAATAAACGCAAAACAAAACCAACAAAAGTAGCCACAATCGTAAATAAATTGCAAAAACTTCGTCACAGTCTCGTGCATTTGACCCGAATCAACTTTGGTAATTTCTTTAATGGAAAAATATACAATTCGATCATTCTATGGTAACAAAATATAGTCGAAGTTGATAAAGTGCCGCATCCCCATTGAATTTGACCAACCATGAAGTGAAACAACAATAAAAGTACATGTTGGTGCGTAGTTGTTATTGTTAATTTAATGAAAGCAAAATTTGAAATTCTTATTTGAAAAATGACACAAATTGAAAACGTTTGGTTTAACACCACAACAGCAGAGCGTTACGAATCTCCATGATAACTCGCAGCGAATAGAAAATTGAGCAGCTTCAAAGCCAATATAAAAGTTAGTGGCCGTTGGAGAAAACTTCCTTTAGAATTCACTAACTACTTGTGAATATGCGACAGTACTTAGAAGTGCCTAGTCTTTTCAAGATTTCTATGAAGCAACCACTATTCACTTTGATCTTATAAAGTGAAATAAAATCAGTATGAGTTTACATGAAACAAAACGAAAGCTTTCTTCGATTCCTGAAACCTTGCAGTGTCATGAATCGCAGGTGAAACTGGTGTAAATTGGTATAGTGAGATAGAGATAATGTAGAAAACGGTAGTCACACTTCCCTGTGATATTGGAACACTCAACTCAATTGTATAACTTTCTTTTTGCTACCACAAATCTCCTACTACCATACGGCAAGGCATGACTTGAAGTACTATTACTTTAACTTGGGCTATATTCGGCATAGACCGAACATTGTAAGAATTCAAAGACTTTGGTTTATTTTGAGATGAAGAAAAAAGTATAGTTCAAATTATTAACAGCATTGGAGATTCCAATTGGTTGTTTTCTTCTTCTTTTGGTAATGTTTTTTTACGTGGCGGGTCCCAAACCCAGCGCACAGCCCTGGACTCTTTACTTTAGCTCGTCTTCAAACGGATGTTTTTTGGCTACCCAGAGAATACTTAGTCTAAGACCAGAAGTCGTGAGCTGCTTGTGTAAAAAGTAAAATAATCGTTTCTGGCCACTTCCAAGTGAATGGCGTTCAGAGAACTTTCCTCACTTGCGTGAACTTCCACAAATAGCTCCATCATTCATGCTTTCATGATTACTAAGATGCAATATAAGCAATCACTGTTCCCGCGAATCGTTACAAAAGCTCTTTCTATTTCACCGAACCTTGAAAACTGACGAATCGAACATACAACTGGTGCAGGGATTTCCAATAAGAGTGATATGATTTCTGTTTAATAAAACACCCTAATTGTTCAGGAAGTTTAAATGTTTTTTATTAAGTAGGAAGTAAAAAATTAAGTTCAGAATAAAAATTATTCAAATGACCTCTACGAATTTTTTGCAGAAACTAATTCTATGAACTAAATTTTCGAGCACTTTTTCCACTAATATGTCAATATTTACTGCTAAAACTTGTCCAGAATCTGTTTTGTTGTTAAAGACGAATGACTTCAAATCACCCCATAAAAAGTAGTCGAATGGTGTTAAATCACAGATTTTGTGAAAATAATCGAATCATCCAAACTTTTCATGGAATAATTCGGTTGTTGCATGTGCTGTTTGGTAGGTAGTCTCGTCTTGTTGGAACCAGATGTTGTTAAGAAACTTTTATTATCATAAAAAGTTTGTTATCATCCGCTCTCCATTGACAATGAAAGTCTGTATGTATCACCAGTTTTTTTTTCGAAAGAAGTACGGACTGATGTTTCCACCAGTACTAAAACCACGCCAAGCTGTCAGCAGAATCGACAGTTTTGTTTAGGTTGTGGTTTGTGCCAGTACCAATTCTTTAAAACGTCTTCGAATCGACAAATTGTGGTCTTCAGCAACACTTGCCTGAACGTCAGCAATATTTTTATACCCTGAACAGGGTATATTAAGTTTGTCACGAAGCTTGTAACACCCAGAATTAAGCGTCGGAGACCCTATAAATTATATATATAAATGCTCAGTATGTTGAGCTGAGTCGATTTAGCCATGTCCGTCTGTGTGTCTGTCTGTCCGTCTGTCCGTGCGTCCGTCTGTCTATATATATACGAACTAGTCCCTCAGTTTTTAAGAAATCGTTTTGAAATTTTGCAAACGTCATTTCCTCTTCAAGATGCTGCTCATTTGTCGGAACTACCGATATCGGACTACTATAACATATAGCTGCCATACAAACTGAACGATCGGAATCAAGTTCTTATATGGAAAACTTTCACATTTCGCAAGGTATTTTCACAAAAGTTGGCACAGGATATTTTCTAAGGCAACAAGATCGGCTTACTATAGTATATAGCTGCCATACAAACCGAACGATCGGAATCAAGGGCTTGTATGGAAAATTTTCGCTTTTGACGTGGTATCTTCACGAAATTTGACATGGATTACTGCTTAAGGCAACAATATAATCTCCGAAAAAATTGTTCAGATCGGATTACTATAGCATATAGCTTACATTCAAACTGACACATAGTTACTAAAAGAAATGCACCTGTGAAGGGTATATTAGCTTCGGTGCAGCCTATATTAACGTTTTCCTTGTTAATACTTAGTTATTCTTTGTCTTGTTGCCACTTGAACATTATGTAAGGAATATTTAATAAAATTTTCCATACACTTGTTATAAGCTTCGGCTAGGATTGCCTTAAATGACTTCAGCGAGTTTTGGAGTTTGTCGGGTTCGGCCCATTCTGGGAGCTTTAGATTTTTTTCCGCAAAAACTTGAAAAACAATTCTCAACCGGTTAATACAAATTTATTTTGAATTATGCTTCAAGGATATTTATTAAGGTTTATATGTAGTTATGTAATTATGAGATCAATATTATCGATTTCGATCGATTTTCTGGAGTCTTATGTTTTTCGTTTCGGTGAAACGAATTTTTATCCAAAAAAGGAACACCTTTAACCAAAAAATCGATTCTTTAGTATTTATCTAAAATTATATATTTAAATTCAAATTTGTATACACCGTCTGGCGATTTTTTTCGCATTTAAAACTTATTGTAAATTTAAGATTTTTCCATTTTAATACATAGCGCTTAACCGCTCTTACTTTATTGAGTTAATTCCCTCGGATTCGAGCCAAAAAAATGTTTACTCATGCCACGATGTGTTTTCTTTCTTTTTTTCTATTTTTTTCAATTTAACAGGAGGCATGTCAAAATTACATTCGCATCATGGTAGTGACGTCGCCGGGTCGTTTGTTCGTGTGCGGCACCAATTCATTTCGGCCTATGTGTAATACATACATAATCAACGAGTACAACTATACCCAGGAGGCGAACAAAAGCGGCCAAGCCGTATGTCCCTACGATCCGCATCACAATTCAACATCAGTATTTGCTGGTAAGTACAATGACGCACACACTCTATAGATATATATATATATAATATATTCTAGAGCACATCACATGCATATTTATGTAACGAAATACGGTTTTGGACATATTAATAGTAGCACATTGCGAAAAGAATGTGAAAGGTTCATGTTTTGAATATATTTGCGTTAATTTTAGGAATTATTTAGCGAGATAAAAAGTATAACAAAGGAAATCGCAGCAAATTTCATAAAAGTTGAAGATAATACTTTCATATCCATATTAGACTCGCAAATGCTAACTTAATGATAGTGCTGATCAACCTCTGGCATTGTCAAATATTAGAGAGTGGCGAATAGAACAAAATGATGAAGTGATATGTTTAGGTAAAAAAATTTATAGAGAGAAAAATACCATATTGTCATATAACCGTGAATTTTTGGTTTGTAAAATATTAGAGAGTGGCGAATAGAACAAACCACTGCTATTTTTCGATAAAAAAAATGCATAGAGAGAAATGCATTCGTTTGTAAATTTTAACAAGAGAGTAAAGGTCTAACTTATAGACGTGTCGAATCGAAGATGACTAGTATTTAAAGTCCCATGATTCCTCCTAAACTATAAATAGTAACAGTAAACTGTCTTCTAACATTTATTGCATTAAAAATTATTTTTAAACCAGTTCTCATAGTTTTTGCTCACGATCGTCCATTTTTCAATCTTTGACCTATTTCAAGGTATCCCATCTGTAGACTATTTTGTCTAGGGTAAGGTTGAAACATTTTTAGAAAGTTATTTACTTTCTTTAAAGCTTCTATAGTAATGTAAAATGTTCGCTGTAGACTACAGTCGATAGATGTCGCGCTACAAAATAGGCAAACAGCAATGTCTAAGCTTCAAATATGTCTACTTCTAGGTTTGTCAACAAACGCAAATACAATAAAGTTTAGAATTACATTTGTATGTTCCAAAAACACTATTTCCATTACATTTTCAAATACTTTTTTCCAAAACTTGTCTCAAAATTTCTATATATAATCGATTTAGAGTCGAAGACCTGAATTAACTGATATGTATACCACCCAACTTGCTGGTTTTTAATAGCTGCAGGCTTCCAAAATGCAACTGCGTCTATTAATACGCGCAACACTGTATAAAAATTTTTCTACTTTTTTTATATGTGCCTATAAAAGCAAGCAGCCAAATAGTTGTTATTAACTTTCGTTCTGTAAAATTCTGTTCTATTAATATGCCTATAACTGTATAAAAATTATATCTACACTCATATTTGTATACCTATAAGAGTTCACACAGTCAAAAAGCTGTTACTAGCTTTATCCATAAACTTTACAAAAACAAATGCTTCTATTAATATGCCCAAAACTTTATAAAAATTTGATCTATATCCATATATGGATACCTATAAAAGTCCAAACAGTCAAAAAGCGGTTACTAGCATTATCTCTAAACTTATTATCTACATACACATGCTCAAAAAGTCCAACCAATCATACTTCTACCGCTAATTTTCGTACAAAATTAAAATATGAAAAGCAAGTGCTACTATTAATATGCACAAAACTGTTTAATTTTTTTTACTAAATCTACATATACTTAAAAAGTCCAACCAACCACATTCCTGTCGCTAACTTTCGACTAAAAATTAAAATATAAAAAGAAGTGCTACTATTAATATGCACAAAACTGTTTAAATTCTTTTACTAAATTTACATATACTTAGACGTCCAACCGGCAATATCCCTGCCGCTAACTTTTGAATAAAAATAAAATATAAAAGGAAGTGCTACTATTAATATGCACAAAACTGTATGAAAAATCTACTTTTCTCTATACATACATACATATGTATGTATGTATATATAAAAGAACACCAGCGCTGCATGTTAAACGCGTACCCTTGGTGCTGCCAGCCACATGCCAAAAACGTGCCCTCAACTCCGCCTGCCCCCACCCTACTACTACAGCTACTAGCGTCATTTTCAGCGAACGTTATCAACCAATTCACAAGTTAGCTTTTAACGTATGCAACGTCATGTTTTTTCGTCAATTTCAACATTTTACTTTTGTTTCACTTTTTTATTTCGATTTTTATTTCAGTCGTCCTCACTTTTTCACGCTATTTTACCCGCCCTGCAAAAATACATAGTTGTCTGTATTTTTGTTGTCTCTTCTATTCATTTCATTTCGTTCCATTTGATAGCGTGCTGTGTTATTATTCCTTTTTTGTTTTTATTGTTGTTTTGCATTTTTTATACTCCGCAGCCCGTCGCACTTTCCAACGCCCTCCATTCGGCTACGTTTTTATTGTTATTTTTAGATTTTGTTGTTTTGTTTTTTTGCTGCTATTTGATTTCGTACTTTGTTAGTTCCTGTCGGTTGCTATACGATTTTTCGCTCTTCTGTTTTGCAAATTGATGCGCCATTTTGTTGCAATAACGGTGCACAGGTACTTCATTGTACCTCGCGCGCCGTGAGTGGGTTCTAGGTTCGTTAACACCATTCTGAGTGTGTGTGTTTGTAATTGTTTTTCAACGTTTTTGTTGTTGCTATCATATTGTGGCACCAAATGTTATTTGGTTTACTTTTTTGAAACAATTTTTTTTTGTTTTCGTTCTATTATTTTTACTTCGTTTCATCTATTAAATTTTGATAATTTTTTCGTGCGATTTTGTTGGCTTACATTTTCACCTTTCGTCTCCCCTTTTTCGTTATCATTCTCGTCATTGTTTTTCTCCTCTATAGTTATGCCTACTCTTGTACCGTTATTTTCATTTCTTTCTCACTTTTTTGCGCCTTCTTTTCTTTATTTTTTCCTTGTTGCTTTTTGGTTGTTCTCCGTTTTGTCTTTTTCTCTTCGTCCTTCCTGTGTTGAAATTTTTTAGCACACCGAAATCAGATAAAAATTGTCATTCATCAACCGGTGCACAGACACATGTGCCGTTATTTGACTATATAGAGACCTTACGTCTCTAACAACTGTCAACTACATGTTTATATACAAATATCCCTAACATATTTGCGTTCCTCCCTGCGCTATACTCGAACCTACTACATGTGCGAGACTCGTTTGTAAGTACACGGATATGTTTCGCGCATGTTGCCGTTATTTGTATGCGCTCTTGTCCGGTTTTTGTTCACGAAATTTCCGATTTTTGTATACGTTGCCTACCTTTAGGAGCAAATATAAATTTGCTGTTCAAAAAAAGAGATTGAACTCATGTAGTTATTACTAGATTTGTAATAAAGGCGAGTGACGAAGAGTGAGTTTTAGCTAGAACTTTTGTCAAGAAATTGTTTTGAGGTTAGAAACGAAGTCACTGAATAAACTCATGGTTTTGAGATTGGAAATGAATACAGATGTTGTCTTATAATTTTCGAAATTTTCTTTAATAAAGTATGTATGATATTCTCCAGAATTTATTTCAAATAATTATTAATGAAAAAGAAACATTACTGTCAAGAACTTATATTAAAATATGAGAGAATTGTTAATCTACTCAACAGATGATCTACATATTTCAGAGATCAGCAGAATCGGTGGGATTGTTTTAGTCCTTATGGAATCTAATTATCTACTTCTTGCAGATGGTGGCATATAAAGGCTTTTTGAATTCTATGGTATTATTATAGAAGCTGCCAAAAGCTGGAACAAGAAGAGACTATAGAGCATCTTCTATGCGAATGCATAGCTTTGTATAGTAAAAACAAAACTGCAACTATCGGTCGAGCGTTTCTTGACGATATCTTTGCTGTTTGAATTGATGAACTTCATCCAGAGAACAAGGTGCTTCAGAGATAAAATGATGAAATAGGAGGATTTTAGTTCCGGTGGTTTCACAAGGAGTTTATTGAGGGCCTTGAAGCGTCTTTAGACAACATACCTAACATATGTACATACTTATGGTACAATTTTCCGGTCTAGCATCTCTTCTCGTACTCTGAAAATTTTGAAGAACCGATCTAATTTGCTGAAAATTTCTTGAGAACAATTTTTTCCAAAGCAAAGAGCAAACAAACAGTGCTTTGAAAGAACAGTTGGTTTTTTGAAAGCTTAACAGCATTTTCTCCTGTAGACATTACTAGATCTGAAATAAACTTCCTCAAAATTGTGCTTTCTTCGTGAAGCTTCGAGTGCTTATGATTAGAGGCACTGATATATCTTAGAAACATCGGAAGACTTTTTTTAATAAGATCTAATTTGGTGTGATTTGCAACAAGCATCTAGAAACACCTTGGAAGGTATTACAATATCTACGGAGTATAAAAGAACGTTCCCTATGAATATTAAATGAGTACTTAGAGATCAAAGTTGGCAAAGTCGTTATTTCAAGAATTCTTGCTTCGGTAAGCTTCAAGCGCTTATTATTAGACACACTGTCGCTTTGATGTCCTGCCAAAGTTATCTCATATGTCTTAGAACTACAAATCCTTTTGAAGGTATCACAATATCTACGGAGTATAAAAGAGCGTTCCCTATGAAGATTAAATGAGTACTTAGAGATCAAAGTGGATATAGTCGTTATTTCAAGCGGTCCTAGGTTTGATGTATCCCAACTTGTAGATATTATCAGTAAGTAATTAGTAGTCATCTATAGAAAGTCGCTCATTTGGACGGCCTCCTTAGCTCTAAACAACACGGCCTTGAATTTTATGAAGCTTCGAGAGCTAATTATTAGATATTCCACTACCATAACCACATCTGATGCTCTTTAAATTTGAAACCAGTTGGCGGTCTAAATAATGATTTAATGGATATTTCTTAAGACTATTCTAAACAAGATCTGATTTGCTATGTCTGAAACTTACATATAGAAAGTCATCAGAAGGTAAAACAAATCTACCGAGTGTAAAAAAATCCTTTCTTGAACGCTTAAAGATTGCTGAGAAGTTAAAGTGGATATAATCGTATTTTGCTTGAGGCCTTGAAGATTGCTGAGAGGTTAAAGCGGAAATAGTCGTATTTTAAAGCATCTCTAAATCTGTGGAATTTGGACTTTTAAGCATTATCCTTAAACAAATATGTTAATTCGTCGTGTGTGTAGAGTTAGTTCACCTTTTCCAGAGTTAAGTAGATGTCGTATCACAATACATAAGTTGTTGCAAAGTTAGTCTACCCCTCGGCTGGACGTAGTTCTTTGAACATTCGCAAAAAAAGCAGGCGAAATACGGTCTTAAAAGTTGAAATAACTCATGTTACTAAAGAGTGATACTGTAAACTTTGTAGAGACGCTTCACATGGTGGAAATTACGTAAAAGCTTGAACTTTGAAAATACAACCTGAATAACATTAAAACTTAAAATTTAACATACAAAGTGTTCTATCGAACTAATCTAATCCAAAATTGAAATGTTTTAATTTTGTTAAACTACAAATGGTCACCCTCACCTAACCCTCTTAATCTGAACTCAAAAACTTACCACTCTCTCAATCCAACTAAACGCCAAAGGTCAAGGATCCCTTACGTTAAATCCATTAAATCCCATGCAATCTAACGCCAATCACTATCCACATGCATTATCTCCAACACCCTTTATGTGCAGCTTCATCACGCTTCAGTGCCTAACCGGAAACATAACGGTTAGTTAGTGGGTAAAATGCGGTTGACTGAACGAACGTGGAAAACGCTTTGAGGTTAGGTTTTAGTAGTTGAGGCGACTGACAACGCTGATCGCTGCTAGCACCAGCCACTCACCTCATGTGTGTTCCGGCACATTTATTCGTGTTCTGTGCGCAACTAAACACATTTGATACTGTTACATATTTTATATATTTGCACATTCTCTACTCGCGTTATTTCTATTTCAATTTTTATGTTTTTTATTGCAATTTTTTACTCGCCATAAATATTTTTATCACATTCAAATGGGGCCAATAACGATTTGTGGCCATTTCAGTTTATTCTTTTTATTTTATTTTTATTTATTTCTATTTGTTTTTTTGTTCGCAATCGCCATTTATTTGGCTTTGGTGTGCCAACGGTGACAGCGGATACACGCGTTTTTGCCTGCTGCGCCTTTGCCAGCCATGCTCCTGACTAGGATTTGATGATAATTTATGACCAAATAAATGTGAACACAACAAATCTGCATATCATGGACACGTTTCGCATATGCAATTCTGACCCAGGTTTGGGCGCGTGCATGTGTGTGTGGGTGAAGTGTGTGTGTGTGTGTGTGTGTTGTTGGCGATTATATGTTTTGTAAGGCTTATGAGTGCCAACCAAACGGCTGTTAATGCAAAATATTAGTTTTTTCACGTGCAAAATTACGTATGTATTTGTATTTGTATTCACGCACACACACGCACACTCTCAGCGGACTCCTATAGGTGTTGAAAGGGAAGAAGTGCGCACAGCAAAACCTGACTTGTATATAAAATATGCCATTTGATAGCGATTAAAGTTATTTATTATAGTACCGCGTGTAATACTGTTGAAAAAATATGCCTTTATTTGGAATAAAAGTAAGCGGTATGCGTTTTGCATAGTCAGCATGAATATTGGATTCACTTACGTTAAATAGACTTCTTTAAATTTGAGTTCCTGACAAGCTTAAGATTAGCTTAATCATACGTAAGGTCTCGTAAATGGTTAAGTTAGCTTAGATGCCTGTTTACAGAGAGCACCTGACAGTAAACCCCTCCACCAACTTTCTCCCCAAGCTTTGATCCATCCGTGAAGAAGCACACCTCCAACGCCATCTTACCACGCACAACTCCTTCGCCCATATAAGAGTATAGAAGGAGCCGCCCAAGTACGGTTTGGCGTCTACTTTTTCGAAGTGATACGTTATGAAGTCAATGTGAGTTAGGATTTCCAAATGTTCAGACACGTGTTCTGCTAGGAACCCAAACTCTCTGAGTCTGAAGGCAACTTTCGCAGCCATCCACCTTCCGGCGATGTCAACGGACAATATGTGCAAGATGACATTAAGTGCCATGGTTAGAATAGACCTTAGTGCAACACACATGCTGATGAGCACCGCCCGTTGAAGGCGCCCGAGTGCCTTTGCAAGTGCGATCTTTTCTAGAGCGCTCGACCACATAAAGACTCAACAGAACAACAATGAGCTTAACTATGGTGCCAGATGATCACTTTCGGTGAGAGATCCCTCCTTTTCTCAATGGCTCCTCTACAGCAATACAAGGCAATGCCTTTTTTGTTCTTTCTCCGATATTTGGCTTCCATGAAAGCTTCCTATCCAGTATAAGCTCTGGATATTTCAATGTATCCGCTGGTTGCAGACGGATATCTTCCATTTGCGCCAGCGCTGCCGCAGGAATTTTGTTTATTCCGGTGAATAAAACCATTTCGGTTTTATTTCGCTTGATGGTGAAACCGTTCGCAATTCGTTACGACGCGTAATTCGTAAACGGTATTTAGAAACTTGCCTTTGACCACAAGCGCTACAGCGTCTGCATAGGCAATCACGATAGGCTGTCACGATCTTCAAATTTTTTAAGCAGGCCGTTAATGACTAGGATCCACACAAGAGGAGACAGAACTCCACCTTGTGGGCTCGCATTTCGTCGACCTCATTTCAATCATTCTGTCGCACAGAAGACTGAAAATGAGGTGTTTGAGGTTTGATTCAACCCCAAGACCGTCCGGAGCAGTTACGAATGCGTGCGACAGAGAATTATTTAAAACTTCCTCTATATCAAAGAAGGTCCCAACTGCGAATTCCTTAACCCTAATGGCTTCCTCAAGTCATGACACGATAGTTTGCAGGGCAGTATCTATTGACTTGCCTTTACAGTAAGCATGTTGCGCTCCTGATAATTGACCCCTTGGCATGCGCCCTCCAGTTCATCAATATCATTGAAACAAAAACATAATATTTGCAAGACTTTCATTACATTAAAAAACTTTCGTCTCTGTTAGGAAAAAACTCGGGCAGTTTTTCACCTGCAAAATATTTGGCAATAGTCAGTTATAGGTAGCAAACACTTGGTGCCACAACCGGGCTATTAGGTGGACGCATAAAAACCTCCCCACCATGCTCCCGGAGTTTCTAGCCCGTCACTTTTGATATGTGTGTTCTGTCATTGTCTCAAAGCCGGCCACTCCAGGGCGATTGCCATCTTCTGACGATCCAAATGCTGTCCACGATCGTTTATGTTGGTCTTGTCGTAAATTACCCACCTTTCATGAACTTTAATCAACGGCTTCAGAAATGATTCGATGTTGTTGGCATAAACCTAAGTAATGTATTTAATTGTGTCCGGAGCTTACATATCATCTGTCATTTTTAAGTACATACTTGTTGGAGAAATCATTCTAGACAAAAAGAACTAACCAGGAACGCTATTAAAAGAGATTATGCTTGTTACCATATAACAAGTTTTATTCCACCTGAAGGTATTTAAGAAGATGATATCCGTAGAAGAAGACCATGCTCATAATATGAAGTCTTAACTGATCGTAATTGAAAATTTCAAAACAATGTTGGACAGAAGTTAACGATGTGAATTCGCTTCAATATAATATTACACTTTTTAAACATATTTAAACTGAGGATATGTGGTGGATTTGTGTCTCCTGCTGCCTTCTAGCGGCCAGCTCGTCTGCCTTTTTATTTCCTTCTATTCCTATGTGACTAGGTAACCAGATGATTTAACCAAATTACCTACTCAGAGTCTAGTTATTGCCTGCTTGCATAACCTAAGGCAGTGAGACTTAGTATTGACGCTACAGAGATGACCTTAATTTTCGCTCGGCTATCTATTGGTTTATGGACTTGCTGGTTAGAGCAGAGGCTCAATTGGCACCTTTCGTTATACCTACAATTTCAACCTGAAATACTGAATTGTAGTCATTTACTTTAAAGCTTCCTTTTGTGCATTGATGACTGCAAAAAAACCGCTCCTGTTCCTATTTCGCCCTCTGAGGGAGGTAGTTAGTAAAAAGCTTTCTTTCCTCGGATATATGGTTATGGGTGAGCTAAAAACAAACAAGTACCGAATATATATGAATGTGGTAGATTTTTCTTAAATCTTGCTTTCCAAAGTTATCGTTTTCTCTACTTTCTATATACTTGTATATATGGCTATAGCATATACCTTTCATTCAAAATGCTGAGCAAAATTAGTCCTAATATGGAAAACTTTTTTATTTCACAAGTTATCTTCAAGAAATTTAACATAGATTTATAGACAAGACAACGCTATAATTTTGGAAGAAATTGCTTGAATCGGACCACTATAGCATATAGCTGCCATACAAACTGATCGATTAAAGTCAAGACCGTGTATGGAAAACTTTTTTGTTTGGCACGATATCTTCACGAAACTTGGCATAAATTATTTCTGTAATCCCGGCTACAATCTCCGTAGAAATCGTTCAGATCGGACTACTATAGCCTATAGCTGCCATACAAATGCATCAAGTTTTTGCATAGAAATTTTTTAACTGTGACATGTATTACAGCTACGGTGGAACCGAAGTTAGCGTTCTTTCTGATTCTGTATAAATACCGTTATATTAAAGCTTAGGTTAATTGAATGAAGTCTTAGATTTGCTCTGGCTTCACTGTGCCTTAACAGATCTTTCAATTATCTTCCATATGTAAGTTGTTATAAAAAGGAATATCATCCCCAAATGAAAAAAGTTTTTATACCGATACCGCTATTTAACACTTAATTCCGTTATAATGAAGTCATCTACCAATTATGCTATATTCTCTGCTGCATATTAGAACATTTAAATTCAGTATCCACAAGGCTACTTCCATTATACTTCAGTTCTCTTCGAAATGGCTAACTACTATTGCCCGCACTTTAAGCTGCATAACGTTAAATACGCCAAGAACGCTTCAACTAAATAGCCATTTTCGAAAGATTTTACCATTTTACCACTCACACACTGCCCAACACGCTTGTCGTCCCCACTTAACTGCTTCTGTGTATTTATACAAAAAGTCTTATCGCTTTACCTTGTCGCATTAGCGTTCGCCCGCAACGCACATACACACACACACTTATACACCAAAACTGCTGCGAGTCCGCCCTAAATTGCAAAGAATCTTTAAGTGGTGCTCATTGCGGCTCAAGTAGCTTCCCGTGCCAAATGTCGCCAAGCCAAAAAATTGGCAAAAGAAAAGGAAGTAAAAAAGCAAGCGGAAGGCAGAGCAACGTCTTGCTTATCGCTAAAGTGTTACGCGCCCGTAGATGCTTTGGAGAAAATTTAACACGCCCAAAAAAAAATGCATAGGAAGGAAGCTGAAAGTCAAGCCAATACCTAGCGAGTCACACGTGGTGCGCTTGCAAATGGCGGCGTTTACTTGCAACACCGCAAATGTTGCCAGCGCCAACAACGACTTGTGGCCAATAACGTTGTATATGCATGTTTATTTTGTCGTTGTTGTTGTTGTATGCCAATGTGTATGTGCAGGTGGTATTAAGATGCCGGCATAAAGCGGCAATGTGCAACATCAGCAACTTAGCATCAGCAATTTGATAACACTACCCACACCAGCACACCCTCACAGTACCACCATTACCATTACCGGCATCAATGATGTAAAAAAAACAAAAACAACAACAATGTCGCACAAAATACGGGTAACGGCACTTATGCGGAGTGCAGCAATGGCATTATGGCTCGAGCGCGCCAAAAACTGTGCTACAAATGCAGCTTAAAAATGGCGAAATTATGTATAGGCACACACACATACACATGCAGCTACTTGAGCATACACCCACGCTTGTACATATGTACATATATATATGTATATTATAGTGTAAATATGTAGCTGTGTCTCGCTGTTGCAACACTTTGGCACCGCACAATCAGGCTCTGTCCTTGCTGCGCTTGGCTCTTACACGGCAAAGTATGACCGTCAACGCCCGTCAGCACGTACACACATGCATACGTGTACGCCACATATGCATTGCCATGTTTTCAAATGTTGCCAAATTGAATTTAAAGATGGTATTTGTTGTCGCCATAAAAAAATGCTTCCCTGTAACCTGTTCTCTAGCGATTACGCTCACTTCTTGCTACACCCATTCCTACTTTCTCTGTTTTTAGCTTACTTCCTACACATATATCTCGCTATCCCACAGTCTCTGCTGCATTTACCCCACACAGATCTCCCTCTCGCTCACTGACGTCAAAGTAATCTCTCACTCTCCCTCTTCCTCTCCCTTTCACTAACTTACTTACCCACGTACAATGCTCTCTCCCTCTCTTTTACACCGCCTGACACCATACAGATATCCCTACCACTCTTTACACCATGCCACATCGTACACACCCCACATACACCCACCCGCCGCTTTTACCGTTGTCACTTTGTCATCTCGTTCGCTTCCTCTGCACGTCCTATATTGCATGCCAAAAGCACTTTATTCCTTGCTTATGTATGTAAATCGACATTAAGCATAATGAGCATATTCAGCATGGCCACCAGGAGTACAGTCGTTGTTGTTGTTGCTGTTGTTACATGTACCCGTTGTATCGCCTTTGAAGCATCGTTGTTTCATTAAGTTGCAATTAAATTTGAAAATTGAAGTTTGTTTTGATGAGCTGCGCCGGTTGGACGCACGCTCGCTTACAGCTCAGCTCAGAATGCACATGTCGTGCAGTGCGCGCCGTTATTCGGCTTCGTGTGGTGCCGTGCTGCCTTGCTGTCGCTGCTGCGGCACGTGAAGACGGCTGCAATGTTTGGTGTGCGCTCGTGAGCTGGCAATGTCGCATGTCGTTTGATTATCAAAGCTCGACAGACAAACAATATTAAGTTATTATATTAATTTTTGTACCTAAATATAACTGTAAATGTGTACAAATATACATACTTACGCGCGCTTAAATGTATTATTTATGCAAAACGCGTGTTGTTCCAAGTCTCCGTGAAATAATTTTATTATATTAATGCCAATTTATGCATAAATGATTGAATGATGAACCTTAAAATGTTTTTCGGTTCTGAGAGAGCGAAAGTTGAGCGATTTAAAATGAGGAAATGAACTTTTAGTGTTTTTTTGCAAATATTTTTCAATTTATCATTACTTAAAATCACTCTTTTTCTTAAGCCGCAATGATATTGCATTAAAAGAAGCTATTTTATGCACTGAAGACGGTATATTAAGTTTGAAAAGAATATTATAATACTCCGAAGACTCAATAAAATATTTACATATACTCGTATATGAATGATCAGCTTGGCGGTCTGACTCTTTTCAGCCATGTCCGTCAATCTCTCTGTCCATCTGTATCTACATACGTGACATATCTTCTTCATCTTTATTGGCGTAATCAACACCAGGACTTTTCAACGGAGTGGAGGTTTTCCATTTCGTACCAGCTGTTCTTCTGCATTTTTCGAAAGCCAATGTTTTCGCTTGCAGCTGTACGTAAGGAGCTTGAAATGCCGTCCCACAGTTCCCTTGTACTGAGTTGCTCATGAGTGCTCTCAGATAACAGGAGTGAAAGTCAAGCAGAAAATCGTTCAGCTTCTCAACGTCGAACCTTCCTTGTGTTTGTTGACGTACTTTTTTTGCCGGGCAGAGGCGGTTGCGTATCTTGACTGCAACATGATAGTGGTCCAAGTCGATGGTAGGACTTCGGAGCATACGCACGTCTAAAACACTGGAGACATGTCTTCCGTCTATCACAACATGATCGATCTGGTTGGTGGTTTTTTGATCCGGAGGCAATCAGGTAGCTGAATGAAATTTCCTGTACTGGAATCTACAGATAGCTATGTTTCACGCGAAGTCGATCACCCTCAACCCATTTGGGGATGTTTCATCATGGAGACTGAATTTACCGACCGTTGTGCCAAAGATACCTTATTTGCCAACCACATAGTTTTTCTCTTACGTCGGGCCGTAGGCGCAAATCAGTGATATGTTGAAGAACTTCGTTTTTATGTGGCTAGACGTTCATCCACCGGAGTCAATGCCAGTACTCGGCGTATTTGCGCTCCTTTATATGGCGACTGTAGCAGATGCCATAATGACCTACTCGTCTCCTAACTACCTCCTGCATTATTCCCATTCTACCGATAGCGGTTCTAGCGTGCCTCTTCATGCTAGCTCGGCTCAGCTTTACAGTTTACCGCGATTCCGTTGTGGCCTGGCACCCATACCAGTCTTATCACAGAGACACTCGATGCTATTGATAGCGAGGTTAGGAACTCTTTGATCAGCCCTGATCGCACTGTTAATGAGTTCAAGACTAGTATCGCCGCATTGGTATCTAAGTGGATGGTTACTTTTCTGAAGAAGGCTGCAATCTGGTGCAGTAAATCTACTACTACCTTAATGGTTGCAAGCTCGACCTGGAAAACACTGCCATAGTCAGGAAGTCTGAAGCTGGAGTTGATAGAGAGTTTTTGATTACTGATTACTTCAACACCAAGCTTCCATCCAGGCTTAGACCAAACCGTAGAGAAGCTCATTGCCCCTCTCCAACAATGACTCACAAATCGCTCGCCGAAATATGGGAAGAAAGGGAGCCGCCAGAGTTCGGTTTGGCAACTGCATAATCCAAGTGATCCGGTATCCCCTGCGTCAACTCTTAAGCGGCATTTAGCCATTTTCCTTTGACCATGTGCGCTACATCGTTTGTATGGGCAATCACACGGCAGACACGATATTTAAGTTTTATAAGCAGGGCGTTAAATACCAGGATCCATTGAAAAGGAGAAGGAACTCCACCTTGTGGAGTACCCCTACTCATATTTCGTCGAGCATGTGCGTTTCCCCATTCCGTTTCAATTACTCTGTCGCACACAGAAGACTGAAGACTGGTGTTGGAAGTTTGATTAACCCAAAGACCGTTTCGAGCAGTTACGACTACTGCCAGCAGGACCTTATTGAAAGCTCCCTCTATATCAAGAAAGATTCCGAGAGCGAATTCCTTAATCCTAATGGCTTACTAAAGCCATGACACGATAGTTTGCAGGGCAGTATACACTGACTTGCTTTTACACTAAGTATGTTGTGATCCTGATATACATTGTATAATGTATATTCCGTCGAAAAGCGCCTCCTTATATACCAGTCCATCAGTCATGTTAGAGTTTTTAGCATAAAAGAGGGGAGACTAAGGGGCCTGGAGTCCTTGGTCTTAAAGTCGGTCCCCTGCCAGCTTTCGGGACGAACGTAACTCTGATTCCTCTCCAGGCCTTCGGGATGTAACCCATTCTTATGTAGTTCGCCTAGATAATTGAAGTGAATGATCTTAGTGTATACGAGTAATAATTACAAAAACTTGTTTTTCACAAACTTTTTCAATCCAAAATCGGACGTTCGGAAAATCTTTTGTATACTGGAGTACTATGTGGCTAGAGATTGGGCTTGAATCCAGTGTAATTTTAAAGCCATTATTGCAGTTATTCCTCCATAGAAAACTAAGTTCGTCAAATATAATTTCACAATGTTGTATTATAAAATATCCATTCGCGAGAACACACAACTTGAGGAGCCGGAAATAGTTAGAATGAGTTCAGGAAGAATGCCATTAATTTGAAGAAGGCCCTCCACAACCGAGAGTATAAACAAGTATTGGTAGATATACCCTAAAAATAATTATTTCATACCACTCTAAAGGATTGTTAGTCATACAAACATACATATATAATATACATAAAGGGTTTTTAAGATTTGCTTTGCTTTGTTGTATTTTCTGGCATTTTCACACAAAACACACCAGTTTCGAATAATGAAAAAACACACCCTTATAAATATAATTACAACAAGTCTTTGTGCCTTAAATCACCAAAATATAACAAAATTTAAAAAATTATAAAAAATCCAAACAAAAAGCTCACCTCAAATAACCACAACGACCCCTAACTATCCAACTAACCACTTCGTAAACGTGCGCCATGAACGGTAGTAATAATTTTCCGCTCAATTTAAATTTGCAGGGGTCTGTCAAATTTATTTAAATGTCAATATGACATGCTACAAAGCAGCAGCGACGCAGGCACGAGCGCGTGGGCACACCTACGCAAACCAATCAACAGACAATTAAAAAACGCAAGCATGTGTGCGTGTGTATGTATATGTGTGTCTAAATTTGTGCATATGTGTAAGTATGCGTGTGATTATCGCTGCCACATGTTGTTGCGCTCTTTTTGTTGTAAGTATTGTATTTGTTTTGCAATTTGCGCGCGGCTCATTAATGCTAAAATGCTAATGCCGAAATGAGGGGTGAACGCGCACACACATACGTACATGCATATGTAGCCGCATAGGAAGCAACGTGGTGCACGCTTCACTTCACGCACTTATTGTGCTTTTACAGCTATTTCTGTGGGTATTTGCATATTTCAGCGCAATAATCTGACCTTTGCTTCGGTCTCGTGCCGCCTAGTGTGACGCGGTGGTAGTTTCTGCGCGCGGATATTCGTACTTTTTGGTGCGTCTGACCACACCTTTGTATGTGCGGATGGAAATAGTGCAAAATAAGTTATGCAAATCAATTTGCATGTGCAATTAAGCGGCACATATACACATGCAAATGGAAATATATTATATTTGGTATATATCTGCGAAAAACCTTTCCTGTGCTTGCCTGCGGCACCTTTCATTGACGCACTTGCAAGGCGTTGCATATGCCGTATACACGCAAGTGCCCGTTAGCGCCTTCTGACAGTTGCTACCCACGCTTTAGGCTATTTTGAGCTTTATGACTTAGTTGTAAGTTAAAAAAAAAAATATTATAATATATTTGATCAATATCTTTTTCACACAAATCCTGCATGACATAAACGTGTACGTGAGTTTCAAAGTGTGGCATGCCACTTCCTGGAAAGAAATATTAAAAATTTTTGCAATTTAATAAAGTTGTTAATGGTGCTTGACAGGTCAATTGAAAAGTTTCCGGAGTGCCATTGTAAAACGAATTTTATTTTGTAAAAAAAATTCATTTTTGGATAGGTTCCTTCAATAGTGGTAGACTGATTATAGCAAGCCTCCAACTTTTCGATACCATTGAATACCATTATATAGTACAATTTCTTCTTTGCTTCAAAACAGGCCTCAGTTTCGACGATAACCGCTTCTTTCGACAAACAAACGTGAATTCTTTTGAGATTTGAGAACAGGAAATAGACGCTGAGGGCCAGTTCTGAAGAATACGGTGGTTCACGTCCAATTCGAAGCCGACTACATGGATTCTTACCATAATTTTAATCGACTTGTGACATTGTCTTATTGAAACACCACTTCATTTTTCTTCAAATACGCTAATTTTTCGCCCATTTCGTTTTTCAAACGTTCCAGTAAGCCTGTGTAATAGTCGCTGTAGATGGTTCTTTCTTTTGTAAAGTAATCAATAAAAATTGTTCCATGCGCATACCAAAATACAGACACCATAACCTTGTCAACCGACTGTTGCGTTTTTTCTAGCTTTAGAGCGGATCTATCGTATGCAGTCCGCTCATATTACTGTCGATTTAACTTCGGACTGAAACGATGGAGACATCCTTTATCATTTTTCACATATCGACGCAAAAATTCGGTTTTAGTATAATTTACCATCTCCAAACACTGCTTCGAATCATCAACTCGTTGTTTTTTTAGTCAAAAGTGAGCTCCCGCGGCACCCACTTTGCGCTGAACTTTCATAAACCCAGATATTCGTGAATAATATGCTGTACACTTTCAGTTAATATTTAGAATGTGTGCTATCTCTTACAACTTCACCTTATGGCTATCCGAAATTATTTTGTGGAATTTTCGATGTTTTCGTCGGCGGAAACCCTTTTAGGTCGTCCACTGCCTTCCCTCAAAAGCAATGCTTTATTAACACACGAAATTCCTTAAGCTACCGCATCTTCTGGCGAGTCACCATCTATGTGTGTGATCTGCCGTTGTCCTGATGGCAAATAAGCACTCTACCATTGGCCGCTGGCTGCTGCTTAAGTACATTTTCTTGTTTCAGACGGTCTAATTGTTGACACTGCAGTTCAAAATTAAGACTTTTGGTGTAAGGGAACAACTTATAGTTGCTGATTCGCTACCAATCCCACCAAATACACAGCTAAATTTTCAAGACAGTAAATCTAAGCTTCCTCGCAACTTTGCGCGGCTCAACGCGATTCAACCACTATCGGTTTCACTTGACGTAGTCTTATGTGACTTTTCATCAGCAGCAAACAATTTTGTTGCGATTCAGCAGTGATTTGCA